>NW_027186645.1:8565676-8575750 GCF_028583685.1 Petaurus breviceps papuanus | reverse complement strand
ATCTATCTATCTATCTATCTATCTATCTATCTATCTATCTATCTATCATCTATCTATCTATATCTATCGCCATCTATAAATATATATACATGTGTATATATGTATATGTATGCATGTATGTATCTCTCCAGATATATATTGCATGACTTGAACCCAGGTCTTCCTTGCTCTAAGGCCAGCTCTGTCTGCTCTGCCATGCTGCCTGTCTGATGGCAGTGTACTACATATTTCCTTGCCTTCTTATGTGATGACAAAATATCATTTAAACTTGGTTGATGACTCAATTGTCATTTGGCCATTATGGGTCTCTATTGTTACATATGGATATAGGTATGGTTTCTGACTGCTTATTAATTTGTTTGTTTGCTTTTGGAGGGGGGAAGGCAGGGCAATTGGTGTTAAGGTCACATGGCTAGTAAGTGTTCAGTGCCTGAGTCTTGAATTCAGGTCCTCCTGACTCCAGGGCTGGTGTTCTGTTCACTGCAACCACCTGCTTATTTGTTTTAATACTTATTGCATTATGGGTCTATAGCTGGCTTTCTCTTCTTACTGCTGTTCTTTAACAATCCTGTCACCTATTTCTATTTTTTTTTTTTACTAATCTGCTCAGATTCCTTATGAGTAGGTTGTTTAAAAAAATATTACTTTGGCTGAGGACCTCAATTGCTTTTGGAGTAAACATGTCAGGGAAAACTTTTGGTTGCATGTTGGCCTTTTCCTCATTACATAAAAACCAGTGCAGATCCCTTGCCTTAAGCAACCTAGAATCATCTGGGTGGCACTGTGCATAGGGGTCCACTTTGTTGAACTCATTTGACTTGGAGTCAGGAAGACTGGAGTTTTTATGCAGCTTTAAACAGTTACCAGCTGTGTCTTATCTTTGGTCTGCTTCAGTTTCCTTACTTGTAAATTGTGGATAATGATAGCACCTGCCTCTCCTAGGTGAGGATAATATTTGTAAAGTACAAAACTTATGGCGTTACGTAAATTCCAGTAATGGTAACAATAGTAACATACCAACCCTTTACAAATATCATCTCATTTGATTCTCACATAACCCTGGGAGGGTAGGTGCTCTTATTATGTCTGTTTTACAGTGGAGGATACTGAAACAAAGGTTAAGTGACTTGCCTAGGGTCACACAATAAATGTATGAGACTGGATTTGAACTCAGGTTTTCCTGACTCAAGGGCCAATGTGTATACACTACAGTACCTAGCTGCCTCAGTGGCACAAATGCTCTTGATATTTTCTGGTGACTAAATATTTTTTGCTGTGTTCAAGGTCACAGGAAGGGAGCTTGTATCTAGCATGTAATAGGTGCTTCATAAACACTGAATGATTGACTTGTGGGCCTTTCAGTCCTTTCCATATATAGTGAATGAACAATCTCCAGTCTTTTGTGATCATGAAGAGTAACTTATTTTACATATTGACTTGTTTCTGAAAAGCTTTCTTATTAATAAAACAGCCTCATAGACTTAGAACCAAAAAGGACTCTATATGATGTCCTCTAGTTCCAACCCCTCTACACCCCAGATTTGTAAATGTGGAAACTAAAGCCAGTGGTAGCCAGGTGATTTGTCCAAGATCATGTAGGTAGTTAATGTCAGAGGCAAGATTTGCACTCAGGTCTACTGAATCCCAAATCTTGCTTGTTCCATTATACTGTGCTGCATCCATATTACTAAGGTAATTTATGTAGTGTCTCTATTCTATTTAACCTTCCAAAGCAATTAGTTTAACAAATTTTGTTTAGAGGATGCTTTCCTTTCTTATCCCAACCTATTTTGACTTTATTAAAAAAAATTATGCTATGTTCATTAAGTTTGTATTCTTGAGTAAAGAGGTTTTATCAAAAGGGGATACTATCACCATATTTGGCTAAAAACAAATTACAGTATTAACTTTAAAAGAAATTGCTCTTGCTCACTGAAGGAATTTGCTAAAATGAGAAAGGCAGTGACAGATTTGCCATTTTGGAAGGTTGTTTTCAAAATCTTCTCAGAAATGTTTTGTCTAATATATACTTTAATCATGCCTTGGATTTCCTTTGCAGTTAGAATTGCCCAAGAAGAGCTTGTGACCAACTATGTAAATTTTGTAAACAGTCGGGAGGTTATTTCCTTCTTGTCTTCTTAAAGGAAGACCATATGTTAAATTTTTGCTTTCACCTCTACTAGCCTCACAGATGATGCATTTCTTCTGATCCAGCAAATGTTTATATAACCATTTTGTTTAGAAATATTTTGTATGACCTTTGTCTTGCTAGGCTTGCTGTTTACAACAGTTATACCTTATGTTGCTTTCATCAGCCTCTGCAAATTCACCTACTATCATCTGGACACTACAAGTTAGCAACAGAGTAGAGATGCCAACATTTTAAGATTGTTTCAAGAATTTTAATATTTTTGTCACTGGAAAACTGTTGTGTGATTTGTGAGGATGAGGATATGATAGAACATATGTGTTCAGCTATTTCATCTTGCCGAACAATGTGAAGGAACAAGAAGAAGAAATGAAAAAAAGCATTAATGATAATGGAATACTTCGTAGGTTTTCAAGAAGGTCCTACATGTAGTCCACAAGCTAGTCTTTTGTAACAAAGGGTTTGTATTATTATTAAAAAAAAATTTAAGTTCCAAATTCTTTTTCTCTCCAGCCCCTTCCCTGTCCATTGAGAAGACAAATATGATCAAAATTATATATGTGTGAAGAAATTTTAAAAAGATTTCATTTTTAACTATGTTGGGAAATAGCGACAAAAACAAGAAGCAAGAAACATAAAGAAAGTAAAAAAATATACTTCAGTCTGTACTCAAAGTTCAACAGTTCTCTTTCTGGAGGTGCATAAAATCATTCATCATAGCTCCTTTGTAATTGTCTTGGATCCTTGTCTTGATCAGAGAAGCTAAGTCTTTCATAGTTGATCATTGTTACAATGTTGCTGTTACTGTGCATAGTATACTTCTGGTTCTGCTCACTTCATTTTACATCAGTTTATACAAGTCTTCCCAGGTTTTTCTGAAAGCATCCTGCTCATCATTTCTTAAAGCACAACAGTACATTATCACAATTATATGCCACAACTTATTCAGCTATTCCCTAGTTGATGGGCATTCCTTTAATTTCCAATTATTTGCCTCCACAAAAAGAGCTGCTATAAATGTTTTTGTACATATCAGTCCTTTTCCTTTTCTTTAATCTCTTTGGAATATAGATCTAGTAGTGGCTGTCAACCATTTGCCAAAGATTTGATCCAAGGAAACAAGCAGAATCAGTTTCTCTCTTTATTGAAGGTTTGTCCTAAGAATAAACAGAATGGGGTTCCCCTCTTAACTGAAGGTTTGTCCAAAGAACAAACAGGATGGGGTTCCCCTTTACCAAGGGTTTGTTCAAGAACAAACAGAACTGGGTTCACCTTACCAAAGCTTTGACCAAGTAAATCAAAGTCAGGCCATACATGTGCTATGATGTGCTTATTTATTTTCATTAAGCCAGAGAATCATGCCTGCATGGAAGTCAGAAAATAATTCTGGACTTGGAGGTAAAGAAGCTGAAGGAGACCCTTTATACACTTAGAATAATCCCAACTCAGGATGCATATGTCAAACAAAATTATTATCTCCATATGTGTTAATCACAAAATGAGAAAGAAATTTCTTAATAGGCTAGATTGTAAATATAATAATATAAGAAAAATGTCAAAGTGTTATTTGAAATTATGGATACAGGATGTCTGTGTTTCTTCTGTCATTAACATGACATCATATAACAAGAAAACATAAGAAAAGTCCCATTATTCAAGACAGTATCTGTTTCAAGGTGCCTTGTCTTTAGCAGTTGTAAACAGAAGAATGCTCCTGGTCAACTTCATCCAGTCTTATAGCTGCTGACACAGGAAGGGGCATTTTGGGTTCATTCAGAGAGCAAAGCATGTCTGTTATGCCATAGCACACAAGGCATCATGGTAAGTTAAACTCAGGGTGGCCCAAAAATGTCTTTCTCTAATTTGTCCAATCCAGGTTTTAGGCCCTTCTCAGGTGATGGGGCAGGGGGGGGGGGGTAGGGGAGGGCAGTCTCTAAATGGTTCACGTGTCATTAGCAAAAGTTTTAAAATGTCACTTTATATGCTCCCCCCCCACATAAATTGATAGTTGATATAAAATACACAATACGATCTGTTGGTGTATCATGAAAAGTAGTATCCACTTTCAGTTCTGTTGAGTTTTGTGATAGAAGATGGTAGCTTCTTAGAAGGCTCATGGTATCTTTCATCCTAGGAGTGGTGTGTAAACCCCTGTTTTGGGAACAGTTTTCTCATTTGTAAAATAAGAGGATTGAACTCTGTGACCTAAGACAACTTCCAGTTTCAAATCTATGACCTTCTGCACAAAATTAAAGATATAATGTAGGTTATCACTGTTGTTATAGTAGGGGTCTTAGTAGTAAGAGGGAATGAAATATAGATTCATAATGAACTGAAAGGTAGGAATGTAAATGCATGGGCCATCTTTTGTCCCAAAGAACTCTTTGTATTTGATGAGTTTGTCAGGTTTCTGGTAGTGTATTTGTCATGCTTTTAAGGAAATAACATAGTAATAATGCTTAGAATTTATAATAGCAATAATGAAGTTAATAACAGATGGTTACATGATTTGAAAAGTACATTGTTTACAAAAAGCTAAGAAGATAGGTAGGATAAATAGTGTTATTATATCCCGAGAAATAAATATCTTCCTGAAAATCACACAATAAATGTTGTGGTTGTGTGTGGTTTGTCTTTCATTCTTGAAGAGGACCACATTAGGAAGATGATGCCATGATTTGTAATTGAATTGAATTTGAGTGAGTGAGGGCTTTGCAAAATCACCAACCTCACTTTCTCCTCCACAGCCATCTGGCTAAATATATATATATCAGGACAACTGGAGGTGGCCCAGGATGCATTGGGAGACCCTGGCCTTTTTAAGCTAAGGTCTTTCCAAATTCTCACTTTTACTTAGGCAACTCCCATTCAGTTATTAGACCTGTTTAAGAAGTGAGTCAAGGGATGACCGCTTTAATTAAAAAAAAAAAAATCAAGGAAGACCCTAAGGGAAGGAAACAATTACTATTTTCATTTATCCTGAGCCTCAGTGGGGGAGGGGGGAAGCAAAAATAACCATTAAGTGGTGCTTGGGCAGAGAACATATTGTTGGCCAATCAGTGAGATTTCTTTCTTAAGCGCCATGCCTAAAACAGTGTTAGAGATGTAACTATAACCCAGGTCCTCTGGCTAGTGATCTTTCCTCTCTGCCTTTCTCTTTATCAAGTTGAAATGCATTAATCTATTCAAGAATGATTAAATGTGTCTATCATGGCAATAAGTATACTGTTATTTTCTGTAGAGGAGATTCACTCGGTCATTCACCAGCTCAATAAATATTGAGCCCTGATTGTGTGTAAGAAACTGTATTAAAGTGTAGGGGCATCAAAAAAAAAAGATTAAGACATAGTTCCTGCCTTCATGAAGGTTACAGTTTATTAGAAAGAGCTTATAGCTGTGTGACCCTGGGCAAGTCCTTAACCCTGATTGCCTCAAAAAAGAAAGAGCATATATATAGAAAAATAACTGTAAGGTAAAGGAGAATATAATATTTTGATGGATTTATGGTTTCATCAGTCTGGTTGTCCCATTAATGCAACATAAAGCCCCACTAATTCTGATTTTTTTTTTTGGTCTTTTCCCATAAATTCTACATAGAGAACCTTTCTGGAGGCCATCTTCTTTGTCTTTTATGTTGAAGGTAACAGCTTGCTGCTCAACTATCCATCTGCTATCTCATTTTTTTAAATGGTTTTTGCCCAAATCCTTTTCTGCTCATGCATTTCCTTAGTAATATCTTTTATACCACATAGTAAGCCCAAATAATACTTGGCAACATTGAAACCTACTTATCTTATGTCTTTCCAGTGGTCTTTTGAGTTATTTGTAATTTTTTTTTATGTCATGCTATACCTTCTCTCATGCATGTAGAATGTGAAAGAGAGAAAGACTTTCATGTCTTTCTTTGTTCGAGGAATGGCAATGGTATAGTGTAGTGGATAGTCTAGCAGAAAGGACACTGGATTTGGCAGCATAAGTCATGGGTTTGAATTTTAGCTCTGCCACTTCTTGTTTGTGTGACCTTGGACAAGTTGATTTATTTGAGCCCCAGTTTTCTCATCGATAAAATGATAATTACAATAGTTGTAATATTTACTTCCCAGGGTTGTTGTTTCAATAAGATGCAATACATATTTGTCATCATGAAAAAGGTGACATTTTATGTTGGTCTTGAAGAATAAGTAGGCATTGGATAAGCAGAATTGATTGGAAAAGGACATCCCAGGTAGAGGCCTGCAGCAGCACAAGAAAAAAATCAGAAAAGCAGGGAGCATTATGGAGCGAGGAACTGTTGAGCTTAATGAGAGACTGGGGAGTGTAAAGGGAGGTGGTGAAAGCAAAGGTTTTAAAAGGATTCTGAGACCAAAGAATGGAAAGCCTTGAATGAAGGAGTTTTCACTTTATTTTGCATTCTTTTCATTTGGGGGTTCAATGGCTTGGTGAATAGACATTGGTCTAATGCTATGTGTTTTGTTATTTTAGGGTTGAAATGCCCTAAATAATCATGGTTTATCATAGACTTAGGACTGATTTAAGCCACTCACTTGGTGTTTTAGGTCCCGTATTAGAATGAAATGAGACTCCTGCAAGTTATTTAGCAATTAACAAGGGGACGTTTACTTAGCTTTAACAAAGAAAGGATACTCATTAGGGATATAGTACTTAGCTCTAATTGATTTCATATGAAAAAAACTTCTGACCAATAAGAGCAGAGTATGGCCTCTCAATGGACCTTGAGACATCTGCCAAGTCTAAAGGCCCAAATTTCTCTACACAGGCCTATTTAATGCCCTCAGATGACCAGGAGTCCAGGAGGAATCCAGGAATTCAGTTTGAACCTTAGCTCCCTGGGGGGGGGGGGGTAAGGAGGGGAGGGTGTTGGGGGTGGAACCTGTGTCATTGAGGCTACATGTAGCCCTCTAGGTCTTCAAGTGAGATCCTTTGGGAAGCCAAACTTCAATGTGGCCCTCTAGGTCCTCAAGTAGGGCCTTTGACTAAATCCAAACTGCAGATTCCCCATCCCTACCCTGGCCTGGTCAAGTTTTAGGACAACTTCTTTACCCTTCTAGAAATAAGAGGAGGGGGGCAGCCTTGTGGCTCAGTACTGGCCCCAGGGTCAGGATGACCTGGGGATCAAATCCGGGCTCAGATACTCAGCACCACACCCAGAAATAACTGGCCGTGTAACCTTGAGCAAGTTACTTAACCCCGATTGCTTTAAAAAAAAAAAAAAGAAAGAAATAAGAGTAGGAGAAAAGACCATGTAGATATAGATCTTATTACATGGTAACAAATTGGTTTTAGTTTATTGTCGAGTCAGGTAGTCCATAAGCATTTATTAAGTGCTTACCGTCCCATGGGACACCATGGTAAGTTCGGGGGGGGGGGGGGGGGGTGGCGGCCAGTGGGCAGTGTCCAGGTAGTGGAAGAAGTATTAGACTTGGAATGGAGCTATCCTGGTGCTGCTTTGTGCCAATAAGCAAGATGCTGAACCCATAAAATGAGAATGATAATATTTTATATTATATATTTAATAGTTGTTTTGAGGAAGATATTGATAAACTCTAAAGCACATATGTAAGTTGTTATTCTTTACAAGAGAGTGTTGTATAATGGATAGAGAGCTGGCTTTGGATTTAGGAATACCTGAGTTCCTGTGCCATAGGTGACTAATACAGACTGAATGCCTCTGGGCAAATCCCTTAAACTCTTCCTGCTCCAGGCCATTCTCTAAGACCTTAGGTTGCTGAGATGATGTTATCTGCATTGATTGAGAGTTTTCTCATTGGGAATTTCCCATATCAATGAAATCATAAGACCAGTCAAGGGGGAAAAAAAAAATCATTGTCTAAGATTATATTGGACTTTCTTAGCTACTTACCATTCAATGGATTTACTGTGTTGATTGTCATATTTCACAAAAGTCTTAAAACTGATCTATTTTTTATAATAATTTGAGTATCTGAGGCATGACTTCATGCATTATTCATCCTTTTCGCTAGCAACGTGGATATTTTCTGAGTTTGGTTGACTATAGATTTATTATAAAGCATATCTTTCCTTGTGTTTATATAGATTTTTTTCAAGACACATTTAGTATGTGTTACATGTAAGGTCCTTGAGCAGGTCCCTTTTGAATGCTCAATTAATAAATGAACTTTTCTTAATATTTTTTAGATATCATTAATAAGCAGCCAACACATTAATTACTTTTCTCAGCATCTTAGAATATCTCTTTTAAAAAAACCTTCAGACTGCCTGCTTTAATGGGGTTTCTGTAGAAATAGAGAAGACAATTTCCTCACCGTATCATGTTGCCATTAATTAGATAAAGATGGTTCAGAGGTATTGTACTTTATATTTAAGAGGTTTTGTGTCTTTTTTTTTTTCTCTATGTACATTTAATTTGCTTTCATAGTAGATTAGAACCCACAGTATCCTACACATAGCTGACTGGGGACCTAAATCCCATTAAGACTGTCCAATGAACCAGTTGTTTAGATAGAAATAGAAAAGAAGATCACAAGATAATCATTTCTTATATTCAGTTAATCTGTACTTTCATCATATCCAGTTTTGAATGAATAAATGATTTGATAAGACTTGGGAATTTGCCTATTGTTAAGGTATAGGAGAGGTCTACATGGTTCATGAGATTGTAGACTTTCATTTGGAAAGGTCTTAGACTTAAAATCAACATGAATTTATGACTTCAAGGTCACCTAGGCCAATCTCTTCACTTTCCACATGGGGAATCTGGAACCATGGGTAAGTGAAATGATTTCTTAGGGTCATTTAGTTAGTAATTGGGAGAGCTAGAGTTTGAACTTAAGTCCTGTAACACAGCTAGGGGCAGCTAGGTGGATAGAGTGCTGAACCTGGAGGCAGGAAAACTTTTCTGAGTTCTTATTTGTCCTCAGACACTTACTAGCTGTGTGACCCTGTGTAAGTCACTTAAACCTGTTTGCCTTAGTTTCCTCAAAAGGAAATGGCAAACCACTCTAGTATCCTTGCCAAGAAAACCCCAAATGAAGAGTAGGACATGACTGAAAATGACGAAGCAGCAACCTCTAACACCATATCCCAGTGATCTTTCTACTTTGATCCATGAAAAGGACCTAAAATTTGAGTCAAATTCAGACTTCTGACACCTTTTTCTTCCTTTTCTTTACATGTGTAACCTTTAACAAATAACTTCACCTCTTTGCATTTCAGTTTCCTCATCTGTAAAAAGGGCAGGCAGAATATGATCTCTAAGTTTTTTTCACCCAAATTTTATACTGTAATCCTATTTTAGTTGATAACAATTAAAAAAAAAGTTTGAACTTTGAGTTCATTTCTTTCTCTCTCTCTCTTTATCACTTTTCCCCCTCCCCCCCTCTCTCTTCCCCCCCTCCCTCCCCCCTCTGTCTCCCTCCCCATCTATTTTTTTTTTTTCTGGAAGCATTCTGTCATCAGGGGTGATTCAATTTACAGTAAATTTTAGCCAGTAATCAACATTTTCTTTGTTTATATGCATTACCTAATCTACATGGAAACCTGAAAGGAGTTATTAAACTGGTACATTGACTCAGTGCTTTTTGCTCTCCCCACTTGCAGCAGCAAGCACCTTAGCATACACAGAATGGCTGCTGGCACAGGTTCTTTGATCTGCTTTTCTAAAGGAAAGCAACTCAAAAGGGGTTAAAATCTTATTTTAATCAAATATAGATATCATTCACTTAGTTCAGGGCAAAAAGTCAGCACCTTGAACTTCAGAAAATACAAACAGAAATTACAAGCAGACAAAAAATAGAGACAGAAAAAATAACACACTTCAACAGACCAACCAACAGGGCTCCTAGCTGTCTGATCATCACATACCTACATAGTTAGTTACGAGAGAGAGAGAGAGAGAGAGAGAGAGAGAGAGAGAGAGAGAGAGA
>NW_027186645.1:8534908-8560676 GCF_028583685.1 Petaurus breviceps papuanus | reverse complement strand
GGAGGTGGGGGTGGGGAGCTCAACAGCTGCCCAGAGTCTCATATGACCAAATCATACAGCTTTTCCCATAAGTGAGCCCCAAAGCAAAATCTCATGTTAGGATCTTGTAGCAGCAAGCACCCCGGCGTCCTCAGGGTTTGCTGCTACCACAGGTTCTGGGATCTGCTTTGTTAAAGGAAAGCAACTCAAAATGGGTTAACAAGCTTACTTTAATCAGTCAGACATATATCCTTTACCTTGTTCAGGAGAAAAGGTCAGCACCCCTAACTTCAAAGTATACAGGCAGAATTATCAAGACAGAAACAGATCAAGTAGACAGACTTCCAAACTCTCCAACCCTTACATCCATACCCAGTCAACATCTGGGGTGCCACATCTGGGTTTTTCAAAGGGCGGGCCCTGGACAACGGCTTCCCAGAATACAGATCAAATCACAGAACACTTCTCAAAGTGAGCCCCCAAAACAAAGCTACACATCAGGGCTTATATAGCCTTCTCCTGGCTCAGAGAATGTAACAACCTTATTGACTCACTGGCCAATCAAGAAGTATCTACAGAAAAACAAGCCTCCCACCCCAGGCTTCAGGTGCACTTTAGCCTAGGGGCAGGGAAGATCTTCCAAATTTGCATTCCCATTACAGATCTGTATCTATTTCTATATATCTCTATCTCTGTCTATCTCTCTCTCTCTCTCTCTCTATCTATCTATCTATCTATCTATCTATCTATCTATCTATCTATCTATCTATCTATCTATATCTCTATATCTCTATCTACCTACCTACCTCCTTGCCTCCTTCTCTAGTGTCAGAAGACATCACTAATTTTGTGACCTCATTGCCTAATTTCAAAGTAACAAAAGGTGTGTTGAAAAATAGGCCTCCCCTAGGCAAACTTCTCTTGTTGGGCTCCAAGTGAGGCCCATTAAGGGGCAGGGAAGATCTTTAAATTCCCTTACCATTACAACACTCTGCACCTTAGCTTGACAGTGAATGAAATCAAAGTGTCTACCCATCTTACACCACTGTACTCCATTGTATATACATTGCTGCTTACCAAACGCCCCTGGGTGAAAACTTCCTGTCATGTGCTTAGCCCCTGTCATTAGAAATAAATTTACATTGTGGCATATTAATGAATCTATGAAGAGCACTATGTACAGCCATCTCGATTAAAATATTAGTATTTTCCCCCAAAATAAAAACAGGAAAATTTTACTTTGGGGGAAATTCTCTAATTAGAATTTCTATAAATTATTCTGAAAAGGAAGCATTATCAATTCCAAAAATTGAGTGTGTAATCATTTAAACTGCAATTGAAATTCTTTCTTCAATGAAGCCTTATTAGCACTAATTAAACTTCTCAGAAATCAGCACAAAGAATGGTTTTTGATATTTTAATCTAATTTTCATTTTTAAACTGTGTAAACATTTCTCCAAGCTTCAGATTAATTTATAGCTATCAGATAGTGTGTGTGTGTGCGTGCACGTGTGTGTGTGTGTGTGTGTGTGTGTTTGGGGGGTAATTGTGGTGGGGGTGGAAATATGCATTCAAAGTCAGCCACCTGGGAATTGTCCAAATATTGCAAAACATATTTTTAAAATATCAAGTGGGCCTTGGAGTAAAATTCCATAAATAATCAAAAAAGCCAGATGTCTTACATCAGCAAATAATCTGTGAAAGTGTGCCAGAATTTCCTAAGCTCTCCTTGTCTACTGCTTTAATAAGCATATTTAATATGGCTCTAGATTCTGAGCTGATATTAAAATACCATCTCACTAAAAACATTGTCCTCTCTAACTCAGACTAATTGGTAGAAGAGGCAGGTTGAGTCTGTTAAAATTCCAAATTGTGCAATAATTTGAAGGAAATGCACTTTTATAAATTTTAATATATAGCATATACACCGGCGCACAGCAATAGCAAAAATTATTGTCGAATGCAGCACTTTGTGACTGACTTTGATGAATGGGTGAGAGTAGTTTGTGTTTGTCATGTCATTCAATCCAGAAGCAGTTACAGAGCACCCCCTAAAGTAGTTAGTTGATGCAATGCATAGAGTACTGCTCAGTCAGGAAAATCTGAGTTCAAATGCGACCTCGGATACTCTCTAGCCAAGTAATCCTGGACAAGTAATTTAACTTCTGTTTGTCTTAGTTTTCTTAATGTAAAGTAAGGATAATTAGAATACCTCTGTGCCACAGTTGTTGTGAAGATCAGATCAGAATATTTGGAAGGACCTTAACACAGCGCCTGACACATAATTGATGCTTAATAACTCCTTCCTTCCTTCCTTCCTTCCTTCCTTCCTTCCTTCCTTCCTTCCTTCCTTCCTTCCTTCCTTCCTTCCTTCCTTCCTTCCTTCCTCCCTCCCTCCCTCCCTCCCTCCCTCCCTCCCTCCAAATATACTGTAGTCTGCATTTGCATAAGCCTTATAGGACTGGGTAAGAAGAGTGAAATGTGGTCTCTTTCCCCAGAAGATTTTATTGTCTGTTTGGGAAGACAAGCCTAACATGAAGCAGTATCAGACAGTACAAGTCATTAAATGACAAACTGGTACAGACATCAAAGAGTTAAGAGGAGTTCCAGGAGGGCCAAACATTAGTTTAAGTGTAAACTGATAACCTCTAGGGATTTAGAAAACAATCCTTATTTATGTTGTCAATTTGCTCAGGAAATCTCATTTTTATAAATGGTATAAGATAAACTTTTAATCTCATTTGTTTTTCAATACTTGTACATTTAAGGTCAGTAGGCCTCAATGTCCTCCTCTGTGAAATGATAGAATTAGATTATCTTTAAGGCCCTTCCATCTCTAACATTTACAATTCAGTGGTGTATATAGGGATGTGGGGAAGGGAGTTGGGGGAGGGGAGCCCTAAATTTAGCAATTTATTGTAAGAATAAGCTTGTAGTAGTAACATGTACAAAGTAGGGATAGGGATAGGGGCAGGACTCACTTTTGTGAGGAAACACCTTCCAGGGAGCAGTCACCTTCTGTTGGCCTTATAACATTTTGTTTTGCAGACTTTCAATTCACTTGTCAAGTAATATTTATTATGTGTTATAATTATCTTTGTGTCTTATCTCCTTCCTAGTATGACAGAAACAGGGAACAAAAAATATCTTATGTAAACTTTGTATCTTCTCCAGCACCTAGCATTGTGCTGGGTAAATTTTGTAAATATAAATTGTGTAAAAATGTAAATTGTAAATAGTTTAAAAAAAAAGATGGATAAACCAAGTGCATCAAATCCCTCATATTTTCCCACCATTTTGAATGGAATTCTTGCCAGTGTCTATTTTGATTTGTGTTAAAGCATTTATGAGGTGTGCATTGTTAAAAGTCAGATTTACCATTATCGTGTGTTTTATTCAGTGATTGGCATGGTAGAGGACACTTGACATTGTGAGTTTGCTGCTTATACTTTGTGAGGAGCTCTTTCTTATTCTGCAGAGGCCTACTTGCCTTGCAGAAGTAGTTTATAAAAAAGGTTCTTTGCAGCCTACATGGAGAATTAGTCTAAGGAATAAGTGCAATAGGATTTTAAACCTATCCCTCCAAAAAAACCACAAATACCCAAACCAATCTAATCCAGGAATAATGTTTGTATTGTGTTTCTTAGTACAAATCAATTCTGTGATTTGCTAATTGTGCTTCAAAGTTTATGATTTCATTGTTCTACACACTCCCTATGTAGAAGTTGATTCATATCCCTTCTCTACCCTCAGTCATCTGTCTGGACAGAAGAGTTCCTGCCAGAAAAATTCATCGTCTTGAATCCAACTTTGTGATGAGCTTCTCTCAATTTAGGCTAGTCTTGGGAAGATGAGCACACAGTCCATCTTGGGGCTCATATTTGAAGATATTACAGAGTGATATAGGCCCTGACAGAAATTAGGCCCTGACCATGTAACCTTCAAGAATGTAGGGTCAGCCAGCCATTTTCATACTATGAAAGGTATCAGAATAGGATTTTATAGTGATTCGCCAATTGCACTAGGAATATTAAACAAAGGAGTGCGAATTTTTGTCAACAAATGGCAAGAGCTAGCTTAATTAAGTTGTTGCTGTCTTGGTGTTTTGTAAGTTATTCCTGTAATTGTGAATTTTTTTTCATCCTTGAGAATTTCTGAGTATCCAGAGGCAGTTAACTTTTAACCAAATCCATGAGAATTTGGCTTATAGTTCCTAAATATAGAAAGATATTTTATGTCAGAGCTTATGTCCTTAGGATTCAAAGTAAAGGCTCTTAACCTTTTGTAAGAGCTCCTGAGATAGAGAATGAAGACTATTTGGAACTTTCAGTAGCTACAGAACTGTAGCAAATTATGGTTTAGGAACAGATTCTGCTTTAGGCCTGAAGCAGAAAAAAAAGGTTCACAAAAATGAAGTAATGTATGGAGTTTCATCTCACTTAACAATTCATGACTGCCAAGAAACACCACTAGAGATGTAAGCAAATAAAAAGAATAGTTATTTGGGGTTTTATCACTGTAATCTTTTTTAGCTGAGAAGTACTTCATGAGGGTCTTCCTTTCCTTGCTTTGACAGGGTTGAGATCAGAAATACTCAATTGCTTTGGTTTTATCAGACATAAATTCTGTAACATAAATTCCTAATGCACTCTTAAATGTAAGCATCCTTTCACTTTATTTCTTAACACTCAGGGCTGAAAGCTACTGGCAGTGAAGATAAGAGGCAAACACAAGTGAAAGTTACAATACTTTTGAGAGTATGAGATTGCCAATCTTCCCAGACTCCTTTGACTTTTACATTATTTCTAATGGAATGGTTTTATCCTAGTGTCTTTTTCTTTGTATCCAGCAGTAAGTGAAATGACATTGGTAGAGTTATTTTTACACATACACGCAACTCTTCAAGTAATCATTGTATGAAGGTTTTGACCATTGGCTACTTTGATACAGTAAAAAAAAACAAAAACAAAAACCAAACTTATTATAAATTACCTTGGCTTTTATCAATGCCCCTTTCTTTGTATAAATCAGTAAACAAGCATATACTGAGCAAGCACCTACTATGTGGAAAGCATCATGTTGGCCAAAAGAAACCAAAGGATACAATATTTGGTTCATACCTACTAGCAGTTTCAATCTTAAATCTGAGAGATAAGATATGAATACATGACAAGGTAAAAAGTAAAAAAAAAACAGTTAAATTATTAATTCTTTAAAAACAGTTTTAAATATTTATCACTTAAGCATTATACTCAGCATTGGCAATGTAAAGACAGAGATGAAACAGTCCTCATCCTCAAGAAGCTTAAGCTCCACTGGGAGGAAGTGACACACACACAGACTTGTAAATAGAATATACAAAGTCCCTAAGAGTCTGGGGAACACTAGGTAATGGGAGGATTTGCACAGGCCTCATGTAGCAGCTCTTGAACTCAGTCTTGCAGGAAGCTTGAGATTCTGTTGGGCAGAGGTGAGGGAGCGCTTTCCAGACTTAGGGGACCCTTTGTCAGAATGAATGGACACAGGGAGATGGAAGGTTGAGTATAAGGAAAAGCAAGCAATCCAGTTTGGCTAGAATGAAGAGTTCATGAAAGAGAATAAATAGCCTGCAGTAAGCCTGGAAAGATGGATGAGAAACAGATTGAGAGGGTGCTATTTGAGGGAGTTGGTATTTCACACTAATAGCAATAGGGAGCACTTAGAGATTCTTGAGTAGGTGAATGACAAGGTCAGTCTTATTCTTTAGGGATATCAGGTTGACGGCTGCCAGCTATATGGTGGATGGACTAGATTAGATTTAATGGATAGATTGGATTATATAAATCAACAAACATTCATTAAGGAACAGATATGTGTCAGTTTCTGTGTTAGGTTTGCCGGGAATCCTCAGACTATTTAACAGGGGAGAAAATGCATAAATATATAGTTATATTGAAAGTAGAAGGGATAATTTGGGGGAGGAGGCACTACCATTAGAAAAAGATTTATGTTGAAGATGGTAATTAAAGGAAAATAGAGATTTTAAAAGGTAGTAGTGAGGAAAGAGTAAATTTTAAGTATCAAGGATAGCTAGATCAAAAAAGGAACAGAAATGGAAGAAGTGTCATGTTTGGCTGGACCATATTAGAAAGGGATTAATTTGTAATAAAGATGGAAAGGTAGTGTGGGATCAGGTTGTGAAGGGTGTTAAATATCAAATAAGAGGATTTTATATTTGATTCTTGAAGTAGGCGTTAAATATCAAATAAAGGATTTTATATTTGATTCTTGAAGTAATAGTCAGCCACTAGAATTTGAGCAGGGGAGTAAAATAGTTAGGAAAATCACTTTGGCAAGTATGGAGGATGGATGGGAATAGAGAGTGACTTGACACCACAATCTATGTGAAAGGTGATTGATGCTTGAGCTTTGGTGGTGTCCATGAAAGAGGAAAGAAGAGGACAGTTATGAGTGATGTTGTGAAAGGAGAATTCACAGTACTTGGCAATATGATGACATATATGGGATGGAGAGATAAGGAAAAGTAGGGGAAGACTGTGGGGGTGGGAGTCTAACTGGAAGGATAGCACTGCCCTTACCACAAATAAACAGCTTAGAAAGAAGAGAAGTTCTGTTTTGGTCTTGTTGAGTCTGAGATCAATCAATCAATAAGAAGTTATTTAAGGACACATTGTTCTCTAGGCCCTAGAAATATTAAGATAGACACCAAAATAGTCCCTGGTTGTTAGGAATTTACACATTATTAAAGGGGGAAATCTATGTCTATCAGTAAATACACTATACCAGTTTGAGGAGGATGCTTCATCCAGATGGTGAACTGAGCTGATCGCTTAGAAATGTAATGAGTACATTCCACTCATGGGAGAAAGTGTATGCAAAGTCATAGACAGGGCATGGACATGTGAGTAAAAGTCAGAAAAACTGTTTCACTGAAAGGGAAATGTGATATAATGAGATAAGCTACAGCTGGACAGATTGTGAGGAGCTTGAAATACCGAACAGTGGAGATGCCTATGGAATATCTAGTTAGAGATGTCCTGTAGGCAAGTGAAGATACAGGACTGAAGTTTAGTGAGAGAAATGAAGACTGCATCTATCTATGGAATGTATCTGGGAGTCATGTACTTACACCTCAGTATCTGATGCTAATTGAGCCCATGGGAGCTGATGAGGTCACCCCGAGAGAAAAAAGTTGTAATTATTTTTTTACAGTAATTAATTGATAAGTGCATGCATGGGTAGAGAGTGATAAATTGAAAGCATGGAGAGAAAACCCTGTGAACTGAAGATAAAGATGAAACCATATTACAGTGATTGCCTTGCAAAAAAGAGTTCTGTAGAACAAACATTTTGATATAATTGACCAGGGTAGGGGTATATGTGGTTGGGGCTGTCTCTAAAAACAGTATGTTGTGGATCTGGTTGCCAGGAATCCTGTAGGTGCTTCTGTGAGCCCATGTCCATGTAATGGATGAATTTGATTGCTTTTTAGGCAAAAGAGAAGATCCCTTAGCTTCCAAAAGCTGTTCACTTTCCATCAACTGGGAGCTATCCTTTGCTTCTTCCTGCCTCAAACGTCCCAAGTACCTAATCTAAACACTTGGTATCTTTAGAACCAATAATAAAACAAAACACAGAGTGGTTCAGAAAATAAGAAGAAAGATAAAGGAGATTATGTGTGACATTTCCTTCCTTCTCCCAGTAGCTTTAGAGCACTTTTTCATTTTTTACTTCCTAATTCACTGTGGAGAAGCCTACATTTTATCTCTTGGGTCCTGTATCCTAGCAATGTAGCTACTTGTGATGTATCCATTTTAGCAAATTTCTGTTATAACCACAACACTAAAAACATAGATGTTCCCCAGAATCCATTATAAAAACATTTGAATTGTGTCACTCCACATTGTATCCATATTTTGTTGGAATGAATGATTCATTATTGTGCATGTTTTTAGTACTATATCAGTTGGGCAGCAGCAAGAACTACTACTTTGAGGATCTATTAACACTTGTGTGTTGGGTGGGATAGATAAGGATGTTCCAGGTTCATCATGCGTTCTATCCTTTAGTAGTTCACAATTTGAGTTATATTAAGGGGCTACGCTTTCTCCTCTCTCTTTGAGTATCTCCTTTGTGTAAATTTTTGATGTTAATTTTTGTACATACTTTACCATTTCATCTAGGTTAAGTGACCATAGTCTTAGAGGTCTAAGGGATCTTGGTTCATTGTCCTCATTTTGCCTATGAGGGAACTGAGGCCTATTGAGATGAAGTGACTTGCTTGAGGTCACGTGGGTAATAAGTGGCAGAGGAGGGATTTGAACCCATGGCCCAACTCCCAATGCAGTGTACTTTCTATGACAGTAAGCTCCTTTAAAGTAGGAACTGTCTATTTCAGTCTTGATTACCTAATAGTTAACATAGTACCTGTTCAAATATTTGTTGAAAGAAATTACTAAAGGGACAAGAGTCTGTAGAAGTGTAGTTAGAGGGATCCTGCTTCTACAGAAAAACACTCCTTCTGCTGTTCTTCACCATCCTCCAATCTGACATTAAGGTACTCATGACTGTCCTCAGCAAATATTTACTGGGTAACTGCCTTTTTTTTTTGAGGGCATTTGGGGTTAAGTAACTTGCCCAAGGTTACTGGCTAGTTTTTTTGTGTTGGTGTTAAGTGTCTGAGGCCGCAACCGATCTCGGGTCCTCCTGACTCCGGGGCCGGTGCTTTACTCACTGTGCCACCTAGCCGCCCCCGTGGGTAACTGCTTTTTGAAGCTGGCATGGGCTAAGAAGACAGATAAGAAATGGTCCCTGTCCTCAGTTAGCTTATACCCTTAAGACAACTGTTTTTTTCCGGTAATATTCATTCCCTGCTTGAGTGGGGAAGAAGGTAAATAAATCAGAGCAATAAAGAAGAAGAAGAAAGGCAGAATGATATAGTAGAAAGAGTGCAATATTTGGAATAAAAGGACTTAGGTGCAAATCTTGTCTCTGTTATTTATTACCTGTTTGATTTTGGGCCAAGTCACCTTTCTAGGCCTCAGTTTCCTTATTTGTAAAATTAGGGGTTTGGCTTGTGAATTTTGCATGGTACCTGGAACATAGTGAATGTTTATGAATAAATGCTTGTTGACTTGAATTCATGAATGATAATATGAAGGGAAAATGGAAAGAAAAAAATCCAGATTATTATAAATGTTTTTTCATTTTTATTATGCAAATATATGGAATTTGCATAATTTTCTTGATACAACGTAGTTATATTTGCTCAGAAATGAGAGCTCAGAAGGTAAAAGATAAAATTCTTCAATGAATGGACTGAAATTGGGTCTAGTTTTATTGTAGTCTCTTCAAGCCATTCTGTAACAATTCTGTACCACTCATCAAAATGCTAGTTTATAACTTCAAGAATTAGGGTTAGCTCATGCTGAAAAGACATTGTGCTTTTCCGCTTCAGGAATGTGCTAAGCTAAGACTTAAAGAGATCCAAAGGATTCCCATTGTTTTCCTGGATGGCATATTTTGAGCATCGATCCTTCTTTGGAGAGTTTTCTTTCTCCACTTAGGTACAAGAGGCAAGTCAAAGTTATCAATCTGTACAGAAACAAGACAGGAAATCCTTCTCCTACTGTTTCCTGCCAGTAATTTTGTTTGTAGAACTAGGCGGCATTCCCAAATTTTTTTAAACCATCTAGTTTCAAATAAAAAAATATAAAGTTACAATAAATGCTTTCTTATTTGATTTGCCTTAATTTCAATATTCTTTTAGAATTCTGACCAGCATCAGTCTTTTTACTATTTCATTTTTGTGTCAGCTAAAAATTTGATAAGCAGTTCGTCCATGTTTTCATCCAAATCGTTGACAAAACAATGTTAAATAGCAAGGGACAGAGTGTAGATGCTTCAGCTACTCCATTGGAGTACTGCTTCAAAATGTAGAAATCCTCATATGATCTAATCCAGGGTGAAATAAGCAATACTAGGAGAACAATGCAAATAATGATTATGATGATGTACATAAAAGTGACACGAAAAGATATCTGAACTCTGATTAATAACAGTAATAAACTTTGGTTCAGGAGAAGACATGATGAAACACACTTCTCTCCTCTCACACAAGACAAAGGGGAACTGTGGGCATGGAACATTCCATAGACTGTCCGAACAAGGTTGCTGTTTGAATTGAATTTGCTTACATATATTCTGTGTTATGAGACAGGGTTTGGTGGAGGGGATTGGCGGGGGGTGGTATCAGGAAATGACCGTGGTATAAAAGACGAACAACATCAATAAATCCTTTTTAATGGACGAATACTTTGTGGGCAGGAATATCACAAGAAATGGTTTTGGTTTTCATGATGATTGTATTCAAACTGTGGAAAAATAATATAACATTTGGATAAACTACAGCTAAGGCATTTCCTTGATCTGCCAATTGAGTGACCCTGGCAAAAAAGGAAATAAGGATAATCTTGCATAACCTATTTTGGCTAAAGTGATGCTGGCTCATTGTGATCTCTTTTCTACATGTTTACTAACCATCTCTTTAGTAATAAGCTCTAGAATTTTGCTGGGAATGGAAATAAAGCACACTGCCTTGAAAATTATTCTGGATTCTTTGTACAACCCTTAGAAAGTAGATACTTTAATTCCATTAAGTTCCTGAGAGTTACAGCAGAAAACTTTAGATAGAACACATTCTGTGTTCTACTCTAGATGCTAGTGCTGTTTCTCTTAGAAGGGAAGTCAGTCTTTAGTTTCCTGTGACCACACCTATAATGAGTGTTTCTTTCCCAAGTGTATAGTCCATGTATGTTAAGGGAATTGGTTGAAGATACTGCAGATACCGCCCTTGTTTATCTCGTTCATTCTTACCTAGGCACTCATGAAGTGGCATGCATGATGTGAATTTGTTATGATTGTGTGGAATGTCTGTTTCTTTTTATTGTGTCTGTTTTGATATGTGCATGCTCTGGTATGTATATGTAGAACTTCACAGACTGAGTTTAAATCACTGTCCCATTAGAGAAGAATAATTAGCAAAAATCATGAATGATGCTTCTGTTTATATTTTTATTTTAAAACCAACTGTTTAAGGCCTTCCTTACCCCTTGACTAGTGGCTTTAGCCTATCACTGTCATTCATTCTAAACATACTGAACAAACATTTATGGAGAGCATGTTGTTAAGCACTTTATTAAGAAATTGTAAAAGTCCTGTTATCTCCCCATTCTCTGGCATAGAATATAAATAAAATTATTTAGTTTTTTGTCTTTGAACTTTTTGTTGCCTTCCACAGGGCCTGACATATAACAAGATAATAGATGTAGAGTTACAAAAGCCCTATAGTTTAACTCTCTCATTTTACAGATGAAACACATGGAGGTTAAGTGACCTGCTCAAGGTCTAGTACTTAATAAATGGCTTTTCCCTCCAGAATTCAAATATAAATCTACCTTTACTTGTTTGAACATGTGGCATTTGTTTATTTATTTAAATTTTTATTGATTTTTTAAATTTACTTTGTGAGTTTACAACATTCAATTCCACAATCTAAGTTTCAAATTTACCTCCCCCTTCTGCTTCTCCCCTGTTCCCCCTATAGTGGCATGTAATCAAATATAGGTTCTGCAAATACCTTCACGTTGAACGTCAGTCACGTTGTAGAGGATTATAACCAATGGGCTGAACGATGAAAAAGAAGGGATAAAACAAAACAAAACACAAATGAGAGAGAGCAAAAAGTTTGCTTCAATCTGCAGACTCTGTAGCCGTCTGGTTGTGGATATCCCTTTCCATCATGAGTCTTTTGTAGTTGTTTTCTAACCTTGTATTGCTGAGAGGAGTCCAGTCTATCAAAGTTAGTTGTCAAATGTACGATGCGTCTGTAATTGTGTACAAAGTTCTCCTGGTTCATGGCATTTATTTCTATTGCTAGGTGGTTTGGGTTAGATAATTCGTCAAATCCCTCTCCTCTCCAAATCCTGTGAAATATTTGTTCCAGGGAGAAGAGCTAGTTTAATTTAATGTGATTATATTTGGTGAGCATGTTTCAAGTTATTCCCCATGTATTAGATAGAGAGAAGTATGACCAACGAGGCACATCCCCTTTTTCAGTGAAGAAAATCTATGATTCCTGTTCTTCTAATCATAATTGCTATTGTCAGTGTATAGTTAATAATGCCCACTGAGAGCTTAGCTGTTTTAGTTACTCTTGCCATCAATACTTACTTTCAAGGCACTACAATACTTTATCTGAGTTTATTTCATTGTCTTCTTGAGTGAAGGGGAAGGTGCAGCTATTGTTGATAGAAGGGTGCCTGGATGAGCTTAGTATTTTTATATTTTTATTCTGCTTATTCAAAAATAAAAAGGAAACCTTTTTTTTTGAGAGAGAGAGACACACACACACACAGGGAGACACAGACCGAGGCAGAGACAGAGGCAGAGAGTAAGACAGAGAGCGTGAGAGAATGAGAGAGAACAAGCTATTTATAGACCAGGAAGAAGGTTTTGATAGAATGTGTTAACTTGTTAGTCTGGTGTAAGGGAAGTGACTCTGATAGACAGATGAAGATACTTAAACAAGGCACTAATGGAGGAACTTTGTTGTCATTTGCTCCTGGACATTTCAGTTTTGAAAGTATAATGTGAACCAAAACTTTGATGACAAAAGACTTCTCTATTTCTATTTGTGCACTTGATGTCATTTAATCTGGGGAGCTGTGGGAGTGTATTCCACTTCTAGTGTTCCATGACCACTCCAAACTGGTGGAAAAGTCAACTAAAATAAATAAATAAATAAAGATATTATCTGTATAATAGAACCAAATTGATTAATTATTTCAGAAGTTGACCAAATTTTGAAATTAGGTTCTTCACATCAAGGTACTTCACAAAATAAAATAACTAAAAACCTGAGGAATCATGACATGCACTGTGAGATGAATGTGAAATTCACTGAGATTATATCAGTCTTATAGAACATATAATGCTGGGGTGGGGGTTCTTTCTTGCCTTGACCTTTCCTTTCATCTCTTATTGTAGAATCCTAATAGAATTTCCAAAATGGATGGGGCCCATAAGTATTACTTAAAATCTTTAACTAATATTAGTTATTGGTTTTTTAAGTATTCCTATCATTTATTACTTGGACTCTGTTGCTTTGAAGAGTCTCTCTATAGCAAAGCAAAACCATCAGCCAGTGAGTTACTTCTTCTAAGGAAAGCCTAATTAGGAAGTGTATAAACCACAGTTACCACCAGACAGGTAGAAAGTGTAGCTGCAATGCTAATGATGCTGTTCAGTCAGTCTGCTTTGCCACTTGCTTCATTGATGGTTTGTGTAGTAGAGAGAAGCGGCGTGGTGTATGTGGTAGAGCGCTGGACTTGAAGTGAGGAAGACCTGGGATGTGAACCATCCCACCTCTAACATGTCCAAGCTGTGTGACCTTGGTCAAGTGACGTAACTTAATCGAGCCTCAGTTTCCACCCCTCATCTATAAAATGGGGATAACAATAGTACCTGCTACACAGGTCTGTTATCAAGGTCAAGTGAGATAATGTATGTAAAGTGCTGATTCACTCTGAGGAGAAATGCCCTTTAGTTCTATCCTCATGTTGCCTTTATGCAGGATATTTTTGGATGATTCAGTTAAAATTACCCTATATCCCAATTTCTGATTTTAGCAATGGAATAAAATGTGTGCTGGATAGTGCTTTGCACGTGGGGAAAAAGTAGTATTACACAGAGTGAGGAGAGGGTGTGGGCAAAATTTGATAGCTTCCTGGGACACATCATTAAGGGGGTGTAGTGACAGACATTTTTATGTCAGTTTTAATAAATGCATATGTATAAAAGTTGTATTGATGCCTTTTATTTTTGAATCACATTCCTTTCCATACGCACACACACACACACACACACACATATACATATACACAGTCAGTCCTTAACTTTCATGGGTCTAATGTTCCTAGAAAATGGCGGGGATGTTGATACATTAAATCTGTGGGACAAAGGGGGGGGTAGGCTCTCCGTGACAACCAAAAATGACCATTTTTCACTAGAAATTGTTTAAAATACACTCTTCTGCACACACTTCTTTACAACAAAACACTAATTCTGATGTGTACTTTTCCTAACACCATAACCATGAAATAACCCATAAAAAGCAGTATATAAAGTAAAATTGGTAACGTGTAAAACATTTTTTCTTGCTGATGATTCCCCAGAATTCTGTGACCTTTTGTTCTGACATCTGTTTTTAAAAAAATGTTTTTTAGATAGTGTTCATTTTCATAACACATGAAATCTACATACCATAAGTACTGTACAACCAATAGAATTCTTAAAAACAAGAACATTTTTTAACCTGAATCTTACTTTCCACAATGTCAGATGGTGATGGGTTGGTGTTGTACTGCATACTATACTGCCGTAAACTTGTCTACCTTGGGTACCATCTGAAAACCAAGGGATAGGTTGCTGGGATTTCAGTTGCTGCTGTATACCCAAAGGACTTGCATTACTTTTTGGGAACATAATTGCAACAGAAAACTTGATGCAAACAATGAAAATACAGTAGTAGCGTGAACAAGACCAGTAAAGCTTCTGGTAGGCTACCAGCCTACTCCACAAAATTGGCATGCATTGTCCCTCTTATTTTTTTTCTCTAATGGGTATAATGTGTGTGGTTGCCAAATCAAAAGTGAAAATAAACTTACTAATAAAGTCACGCTAATGCTTGAGGTTACAAGAGTTAAATTTGGGAATGTTGAAGATTGACTCTGTGTGTGTATGTGTATGTATGTATGTGTGTGTGTGTATCTTTGTATCATTGTTTGTCCTTGGTTCTCAAAGAGGACTATGACATCAGGAAGGTGATACCGTGACTTGCAGTGGATTGGATTTAAGTGAGGGAGGTCTATGCAAAGTCACCAGTCACACTTTCTCCCCCAGAGCCATCTGGGCCCAGAGGCAAGATATGGATCAGGAGGACTGGAGATGGCCATCTAGATGAATAGATGGATTGTTAAATAAATAGATCTCTCTTCCATCTTATTCTCTGTTTGACAGAAAAGAAATCAGTTATATAAAACTGAATGGCAAATTGACTTTCTCTGATAATGTATACATTTCACATTCATGGTTTTTTACCTCTCCACTAAAAGGATGGAGTATGTTTTATCTTCTATCCTTCTTGACCATAATTGTTCCTTATAATCCATCATAATCTACCTTTAATTTACTACTTATTTTCACTTAAGTTTTTGTTGTTTTGGGGTATGATGTTCTCTTGGTACACTTTACCTTATTTTGTATCAGTTTATACATGTCTTTCTAGGTTTCTTTGAGTACTCAAAATCACCATTTCAATAATATTTCCTTTTGTTCAGCCATTCCCGAACTGATGAACATTTCACTTTATTTCAGCATTTTTGCTAGTAAAAAAAAAAAGGTTATAAGTGTCTTTATACTGCCAGAAAATTATATTCTCCATGACTTAGAGAAATTTATTTTGTGGAAAGTCAAGATTTATGTAAAACAACAAAGGTGTAAAACTTCCAGTGAGGGCTGTTGGGTAGAGGTTGTGGTATTATTCCAGTGTAAGAGGGTATTGTTTGAGGGTACTGTTTTTAAATTTGCCTGAGGTGTCCAGATTCCTTATCTAAGCTTGCTTTTTACAGCATTAATTTTTGTTAATACTTAGCAATGTGTGTATGTATGTGGCAGAGGGGAAGATAGTCACCCAGCTAACAATAATAGTTGGTGACATTTATATAGTATGATGAAATTTGTAAAGTGGTTTCTGGAAGTGATTTCATTTGTTCAGCTCTGATTTTAGTTTTAAATGCTCTCGCAGTAATTTTCTTTTTAGATTTTGTTTCTTACTTCTTAAATATCATCATGGCCATTGACAACATCCTATCTGTTTTCTTTTTCTGTGCTTTTCCCTGCAAGGGGCCGGAGAGGAAAGCCATGATGTCTCTTTTATCAATATTCTGATTGAATGGCTTGCTGCTCTTTATAGATAATGCTACTTTACTCTGACCTCTGACAGGCTATTCGCTTCCTAGAAATAGAAGAGCTTTCAGCTAACTCAGTAGAGTTCATTCCAATTCTATAAGAATTTCTAAAGTACTCTCTTCATGCAGATTGTTTTTCTGGGTACTCTGTGGGGAAGAGATAGAAAGTTTAGATTGTTCCTTATTCCTTGCTGTCATTAAGTTTATGACCTATTAGGAGGATGACTTAAGCCAAATAATACATGAGAAATAAGTAAATCATTATGTATTCATTCATTCATTCACTCATTCATTCATTAAGTGTGGTTTGAGGAGAGAAATTGTCAGTAGGGAAATCAGAGTCAGTGAAGGATTCCTGGGGAGATGGCTTTGAGTTGAATGTTAAAGGATAAGTTGAAATGGTATTCACTGTATAAATCACTAAATTTAGTCACCTCTTAATTCTCATCCTTCCTAATCCCTAAGTGCCATTAGAATTTAATAAATGGCTGTCAGTTTACTAGTGACTAATGTATTTGTATGTAGCTAGGTGGTGCTCAATTTGTCACCAGGACCATGCCTGTTGTCTTATTTTAACCTTTCAGACTCAGTTTGGTGTGGTCAGATAAACTCCATATCACCTCCTTGAAATAATGAGGTCTTTTGTAGAAGTATAAATCTCTTCTCTCTCTCTCCCTCTCTCCCTTTGTCTCTCTCTGTCTCTCTGTCTTTCTGTCTGTCTCTGTTGGTCTCTTATACACAAACTTTTTCAATGTGTTATTACTATTTAATATGGTTTTATTTTTGTTTTGCTTTTTTTTAAACCTATATATTCATACTGCCCTTTGTGCAGGTTTTGAGAGGACACAGATGATGATAGAAGATTGGTGTTTACAACATTTGAAGTCTTCTAACATGTGGTATTTGAAAATGTTATATTCACTAATATAGCATTGATTTTTTTTTGAATGAAAGGATCTGGGTTTGGTAGTACTTGTTCTTTATACAATAATGAGCTCTTTTTTAATTAATTAAATTTTTCATTTGAATTATGACCTTAACAGACAGGAGTAAACATATAAGTGTCACTAACCAAAGAATACAAAAGAAGATTGCATCTAAAATCATGGTGTTCTGTTACCTAGAGTATTTTATATGTACATTAAATTTAGCATAGCAGCAAATTGTCATGTTTGACTGTCTCTTTCTGACCTTCCTTCCATTTATATAGTTTTTTTAATGTTTCATTGATGTCATTTGAATTTAAATTTTTTTTTGCATCACTCTTATTAATCACCATTTTCTCTATTAAATAGAAATCCCTCCTTATTACCAAGTTAAACCAAACAAACCGACTCGTCTACATCTGTCATATATGCTTCTTTCTTTGCTTCTGATCTATGACCTGTCTGTCCCTTTTTATCATCAGTCTTTTAGAGTTATGAATGGTTACTAAATGGTTCAGACCTCTAGGCTCTTTCAGAGTTGTTTTCCTTTATATTATTGTGTTCAAAATGTAAATAGTTCTCTTATGCTCATTTATCTCAAATCATCTTCAGTGCTTTGTCTTCTATGGTCATCTCTTGTTCAGAACACTCTTTTATTTTTCTTCTCATCACATAATCTTAAAAATATTGAGATCTTGAAGCAACAGTATATATGTTTTAAATCCTAAATCTTTATTTTATGGTATTTTAGAATCTCAGGGGTAGAAGGGGAAACTTAGAAGCCATTCTAGTCCAGCCCATACATGAAACAGGAATTCTCTCTATGTCTCTGACTATCCTTTGTTTTAAAGCATTTGTTGTCTTCTCTAATACTATCGTTGTGGACAAGATAAAGATGTGTGGTCTAGGGATTTAAAACTTGTTGAATGACTAGATTTAAAATGTAGTCATAAATGACTCATTGTTCCTTTGAAGTGTGGTCTGTAGTGAGGGCCCTATGGGATCCATCTTGAACATTTTTATTAATGATTTTGATAAAGTCAAAGGAAATACTGTAAAATTGGCAGATAACATGAAGATGAAAGAGATGGAATAACACATTGGATTAGGCAGGATCCAAGGTGGCCTGAATAGATTACAGCAAAGGCTTGAATTGAACAACATGAAATATAGCAAGGCCCAGGGGTTTGCAAGAACCTGGGCTTGGGAGAGCCCATTGTTAAATGTGTGTCAGTAGTCAGGGCTTAATTTATTGTTTTGTTGGTTGTTTGGACTTAAGAAAGTGTTAACAATCCAGATAAACTTAAAAGTGTGTGTGTAGTTTTCCCCCCATCCCACCCATCCCCAGCCCAGCCCAGTAGTTAAATATTTTTCAGCATATTCCCCACTAAGGTTAACTGTAAAGTCCTGATTGTGTACTTGTTTTTCAGTCATGTTTGGCTCTTTGTGACCCCATTTAGGGTTTTCTTGGCAAAGATACTGTAATTGTTTGCCATTCCCTTTCTTGCTCATTTTATAGATGTGCAAACTGAGGTAAATAGGGTTAAGTGACTTGCCTAGGGTCACATGGGTGGTAAACATCTGAGGTCAGATTTAAACTCAGGAAGATAAGTCTTCCTTAGAGCAGGCTTGTCTAGAAAATAGTTTTTGTGAAATAAACTGAGAGGCTTAGTGTTTTGCAAATTCTGTCTAATTCAAATGTACAATATGGGAACCATAAAAACCTAGTGCTAAGTTGAGAGGCAGCAGGCTGTAGTGGATAGACAGCCAGACTGAAAGCCAGGAAGACAGAGTTTTGATTGCCAACTCTGTCATATGCTGCCTATATGGCCACTCTGTGTTTAAGGCAGCTCTCTAAGACTGAGTTGCATAGAAAGTGCTGGTAGAGGGACTTTCCTCACCCAGGAGTTCTCTATATCAGTGAAACAACAGATCCATCCCCTATCCCCTATTCTAGGCTGCATTAAGAACATCATAATTTCCAAAATGGGGGTCATGGTCATCCCTTTGTGCTGTGCCATTGTTGGCCCATGAAAGGAGCCCAGAGCTCAGGTTTGGCTACCACATTTTAGGAAGGATGTAGATAAACTGGAATGCAAATGGGGTGGTGGAATGCAAATGGGGTGGTTGAATGCAAATGGGGTGGTTAGCCAATCTGAAATTGTATCAAAGATCTGGAAATGCTTAGCTTGAAGAAGAGAAACCAGGGTGGGGGTGGGGGGGGGTGGACACGAGAAAGACACAACAGCCTTCATATATTTAAAAGGTGGTCATGTAAAAGGCAGTTTAGTTTGATTTTGGTGGTGGTGGTCCCAAGGAATGGAACAAAGAAGAATAAATTGAAGTTACTTAGAAATAGATTTACTCAGGATGAAGGAGTTTTCTAACAATAAGAGACATATGGAATGGGCTAACTTTGCAGGTAATAGGACCTACTTCATTGAGGCTTTTCAGGCAGAGTCAAGCACATACATATTGGTCATATTGTGGAGGAGATTTTTTGTCAGGATATGGAGAAATGGATAACTTCTGAGCTTCCTTCAGACTCCTAGATTTTGTGATTTACATAATTTATGCATTTAATTTTCTGTGTGTTTAGAAATTGCAAGAGGATCCTGTTTTCAACTGTCAAAATAAAATTGTCTGCCACTTTTGCTGTCAAATGAAAAGGGAGGAAAAAACCAGGACAACTGCCTTCAAAAAGTCTTTGGCAGGTGAAAAGGAATTGGCTTAATGCTGCTTTGTGACAAGGTGTAAATGGTTCCTCATTCCTTGTGTTGTTCTTTGAATTCTGTAAGGTAATTGTGAAAAAGCAAAATTCTTGTGTTTATTAGTTTTCATAATATAGTTTCATTTTTCCATTGTTGATTGGTCTAGCAATAATTTGGTAACTAATAGAATCAAGTGTGTGTCATGGCATTGAACTTGATCAAACTTTTAATAAGATTTCCCATGGGAGATAAGTGAAACAAATCAGTAGTATGTTAGAAGCAGTTGATGCTATGGCCTGATTAAAGAAAATTTAATCAGGAATAGCTGGTTATAACATGGTTAAGACAAAAAAGAGGAATCTTAAATTAAAAGTAGTCAGTTCTCTGGCCATGTGAATAAAGTCATCATTATTCTGGGAATGATGGAGTGATGGCCTCTTGATGTCCGGGTTAGTCTAGTCTAGGTGCTAACCTGGGCCTACTCAATGGTAGAATTAAATTTCCACAATGTCTTTTAAAACAAATCAAGGCCTTGTGACAGGAAATAATGCAAATCCTCTTCATATCTTCTGAAATTGTTCTAGATTAAAGTAGACTTCCAATTTCCCATAATGTTTCCTGTGGAGACCATCAGGTCTGATATTGTCCTGCATCTGAATTATTCAAATGGATGATTGTTAGGTATTTTTTCCTCTCTTTTTTTTCTTTCTAATTATCCCTTGAGGTTGTAAGTCTCCATATCCTTCATCTGCATAACTATCTTTCTTAAAAGAGCAAAGTTTGTTTAAAAAAAATCAAACTCACAAGCAACTGGACCAAAGTTTTGTTTACTTTGAACTAGGTGTGATATGAGGCACGCACCAAATACTTAATATTTCATGTGTTCTTTTTGAATATGAATGAAACAGAAGACCGATTGGAAAATTTATAAAATGAAAATATTGTTGAAGGTAGTAAGCTTTATGTGGTAAGAGATATTAATTAATCAAACTAATGTTTGATCAAACAGAATGATTCTGTAGGAAAGGTCACAACTGAAATTAAATTTATGGACTACAGTATACCAATTTCTATTCCAAAAATAATTTAAGTCTATTAACATTGTATCTCTCCTTCATATTAGTTATAGTACTATTTCTGAACTTAAAGGACAATGATATTACAGTAGAAGTTTTTATTATGTTTTAAAGGATTGGTTTTTTTTTTATCATTGCAGGTATGCATTTCTTCTTTTTTTTTTTTGGAGGGGGGAGGGCAGGATAATTGGGGTTAAGTGACTTGCCCAAGGTCACATGGCTAGCAACTGTTAAGCTTCTGAGGTCAGATTTGAACTTGGGTCCTCCTGACTCCAGGGCTGGTGCTCTATTCACTGCTTCACCTAGCTGTCCCTAGATATGCATTTCTTGCAGTTTATTTAAAGAGGGGAAGAGGTTAAGAAGAAGAGTGTATATAGATGATGCCCACTTTGTAACCATGGTCAAGACACTTAAAATTATCCAAGACTCAGTTTTCTTTTCATTAAAATAAGGAAAATGATACCTGTACTGATCTTACAAGATTATTGTGAGACTCTTATGATGACTTGCAAAATTTAGAATTTTATGTAAGTGTCAAATACTTTCATTATGATTTTTTGTTATTGTTAATGTATCAGTTCATGCTGTTGCTTCTCTTTCTCTAATAGTTATGGATCCAAATGCTTCTTCAATTTCCTATCTATGCAAAAAAAGTGATTCTAGCTGTGAGATTCTACCTTTGCTGTTTACTATCTGTGTAACCCAGAGGAAGTCATTTTCCTTCTCTGGACTTTAGTTTCCTTCTCAGTAAAATAAAGGCACTGGACTGGATGATCTCTGAAATCCTTTTCAGCTCTAAATCAATGATGCTACTTCCTGATCCTCTGATTTGAGCTCTGCTTCCCAAGTTATTGAAGAAGGTTTGCCTATTTTCCTGCAGCTATAAATGGACTTGGACTTCTTCTGAAGACAAGTACTGTACAAATATAAAATAAGTTAAATTCAAAAGAGATTTGTCCTCCAAATGAACATGCATGACATCTGGCTGTACACATTAGTGTATATATATATATATATATATAGTTCTTAATTCATGACCGCATCAATGTTGGTACCCCTTCAAAGCCTCCCATGGAATATCTTTTTAATAAACATGTAAGCATGTGAGGCTTTTTCCTAGTGAAAGGAGACATGTACTTGTTTTTCATAGGGTAGGAAATGGATTTGGAATCTTATTGGGATAGGGAACTCCCAGATGAGGAAATTTCTCTATCAATGTGTGTTAACACTTCTTCTGTAATTTATAATCTTGGAAAGTTTCCCAGAGTATTGACAGATTAGGTGCCTTGCTCAGCAGCTCATGGTCTTCATTTGTCTAAGACAAGCATCGAACTCATGTCTTCCTGGCTCCATGGTCAGATCTCTATACACTATTTCATGGGTTCCTTATCACTCAGCTTTTTTTTTTTAGTTATTTGCTCTTAATAATTACCTTTGTATAGATTTGAGGGAATGTGAAATGCTCACCTCTGTAATTCTAAATTGAAAGTGACTGAGGTAGGCAAATAACTGCTCTCAGTCCTCTTGGGGAACTCAACACATTCATCCCCTGGACTGCTTGGGGTATTTTCTCTGGAAGGACATGGTTAGGGATTCTTTAAGGGCTGCTAGGTTGAACAGTGGATAATGCTGGACCTGGGGTCCGGAAGTTGTAGGCTCAAATCTAGCCTTAGAAACTTAATAGCTATGTGACCTTGGGAAATCACTTAACCGCTGTTTGCTTCAGTTTCCTCATCTGTAAAATAATAGCACCTACTTCCCAGAGTTGTGAGGATCAAATGAGATAATAGTTGTAAATCACTTAGGAAATGTCTGGCACATAGTAGGCACTATACAAACATTAGGTATTATTATTATTATTATTGTTACTCTTCTTCTTAGATAAATCCCCACATAAAACTGCCATTGTCATTCTGCAGAGATATTGTACTATTTTATTACCAACCCACTTTGATGCCACAAAACCTTACCTTAAGAAATCTTTGGCTAATCATCCATCTATTACCTTTTTTAAGAAAAGTATTTCTATGAAATAAACTTCCTTTTGTAATAATGCTTCACCTAATGTAATGTTTTCTTGGAAACAGTTAAGGGCATTTTTGCAGGGTTATAAGTATATGAATAAATATTCACTTGCTTGGAAATTCATCCCTTATATCCTTTATAAAACCACTTTTAAATAATGAAAGCATCCCCAAATTTTGAATTCTGAGGACCAAAATTCAATGAAATTTTGAATTCGTGTTAGCATCTCTATATTAGTCATTTATTTTGTCCTCATTATTTTTCCTTTGAGCTACTCTTAGAATCTCTTAACTGGTGGGCACTCCCTGACTCCAGTGTCTGCTTCGTAATACATTCTGCACACTGCTGCCAAAGTAATCTTCCCATGCATAGGTATTACCAGGTCATTCCCCTGTTTAAGAACCTTATATGACTTTCTATTTTGTAGAGTAAGATACAAACTCCTTAGCCTAACAGTTAATGGCCTTTGAAGGTCTAGCTCTAAAATATCTTCCCTTTCACTGCCTTTTGCACTACTTGCTTTCTTGCATTTGTGTCTTCCAATTAAAGGGCCTGTCTAATGGTTTTCTGATTTCTTTCTGTTCACTCCTGATGCACTCCCTTTGGACCAATTCTCTGCTGTTCCTAGAGTGTGCTGTTCCTATATTTCAACTTGTTGAAGTCCTTTTTAAAAAAAGATTTTGCTCTCCTGCTTCTGCATCCATTTATTCATTTTCCCCTGTGCTTAGCTGACTGAAAATGATCTTGACATCCTCAGATTTCCCAAGAATACATTGTCTCAGCATTTCCTTTAGGATTTTCATACTTCACCTTGCTGTATGCTTTTATGTTTTGGGAATTGTGTGTATGTGTCCAGATTTGTGATTTCATCCGTGTGGAGAACCTCCTGATGTGAAAATTCTTTCCACCTGATGTTGGTCAGTCTCTATAATTACCGTGTTTCCCCGATAATAAGACCTATCCCGAAAATAAGCCCTCCCCTTACTGTGTAAGATTCCTCTAAAATAAGCCCTCCCCTGAAAATACGCCCTATTGAGATTGCTACTGTAGTGAAGGTGATCCCCTGTGCTACACGCTACATTACGGTACCCTCTGTATGCACCATCGCCCTCCCCACCCCGGTGAAACGCACGCCGCGCTCCGAGCTGCATCCAATCAGAGCTGCAGCAGTGAGCGCGTCATCCTGTTCTTTATTGAATTCATTATTGAATAAAGATACATTTTTTTGTTCACATTTACCTGTTTATTAAAATTGCTGTCAATGTTCATTAAAATAAGCCCTCCCCTGAAAATAAGCCCTCTGGTGTTTTTCTGTCAAAAAAATTAATAAGACAGTGTCTTATTATCGGAGAAACACGGTAATGGTCATAGAAAGCTGCCCAGAACACTGAGAGATTAAGTGATTTGCCCATGAACACAAAGCTTCTACACACACGCAATACATATATACATACTTTATATATACATATATATTTATATATACAAGCGTGCTCACATGCATATATGTGTATATATACCTAGTAGATTATTATTAATTTTTTTTTAAAGCAATCGGGATTAAGTAACTTGCTGTAATGGGAATGTAAATTTTGAAGATCTTCCCTGCCCCTAGGCTAAAGTGCACCTGGAACCTGGGGTGGGAGGCTTGTTTTTCAGTAGATACTTCTTGATTGGCCAGTGAGTCAATAAGGTTGTTACATTCTCTGAGCCAGGAGAAGGCTATATAAGCCCTGATGTGTAGCTTTGTTTTGGGGCTCACTTTGAGAAGTGTTCTGTGATTTGATCTGGATTCTGGAAAGCCGTTGTCCAGAGCCCCCCAGCTTTGAAAAACCCAGATGTTGAAACCCAGATGTTGACTTGGTATGGATGTATTGTTTAGACAGTTTGGAAATCTGTCTACTTGATCTGTTTCTGTCTTGATAATTCTGTCAGTATTCTTTGAAGTTTGGGGTGCTGACCTTCTTCCCCTGAGGTAGGTAAACGAAACATGTTTGACTGATTAAAGTAAGCTTGTTAACCCATTTTGAGTTGCTTTCCTTTATCAAAGCAGATCCAAGAACCTGTGTTGGCAGCAAACCCTGAGAACGCTTTTGGGGTGCTTGCTGCTACACTTGCTCAAGGTTTCATGGCCAGTTATTTTTTTTGTGTGGGTGCTGGCCGGAATCGATCCCAGGTCTCTTGACACTGGGGCCGGCACTCTTACTGCACCACCTGGCTGTCTCTTATTATTAATTCTTTAAGGGCAGGAACTAGATCATCTATTTCTGTCTATATTATCTTTCTGTATCTATCTATCTAGTCTGAATCCATCTTTGTCTTCTCTCTTCATCTCCTTCCCTTCCCCCCCCTCTCTCCCTCCTTTCCTCTCTCTCTCTCTCTCTCTCTCTCTCTTTCCCTCTCCCCCCTTTCTCCTCCCTTTTGTCTCTCCTTTTCTTCTTTCTTTCTCTTTTCCTTTCTCCTTCCCTTCCACATGACTATGACACTTTTTTATCCTCAGTGCCCAGTTTACTCCCTTAAACATAGTAGGTACTTAGTAAATGCTATCTGAACTTAATTAAACTCGGTAGAATGGTGAAGTGAATTGCCTAGCATCACATTAATTTGTTGAGGCAGTAGTAAAGATCTACAGCGTCTGTAGAGAGAAAATTAGATTGAGGCTTAGAAAGAGTGAGTTCCAGACCTTCTTTTGTGCCATATGTTCCCCAGAGCAATAATGGAGATGCTTGTTACTGTCTATATCACACAAGGGTATTTCTGCTTAAAAAAATTCATAAACTTAAACACTATCTAAGAAAGAAAATAAACATGTAAATTAAGGAATAAAGCCCAACATACAACATTCTTCTGAACATTTTTATAAAATAGATCAAAAAATTAGACCAACTGGGCAAACTCTAAAGATTCCTTTTGCTCTTTTCCAAATAATTTGAAGCTTAACTGCTTTGAACTTTTATCTCTTTCTCCTTCCTTCCTTCTTTCCTTCCTTCCTTCCTTCCTTCCTTCCTTCCTTCCTTCCTTCCTTC
>NW_027186645.1:8531859-8534898 GCF_028583685.1 Petaurus breviceps papuanus | reverse complement strand
CTTCCTTCCTTCCTTCCTTCCTTCCTTCCTTCCTTCCTTCCTTCCTTTCTTCCTCCCTCCCTCCTTCCACATATAATTGTAGTGAGTTAAGTCATATTATTTTTGTATGAGTCTAGATTTAGATCTGAGAGAAATTTCAAGGTCATCTAGGCTAGCCCCCTCCTTTTATATTTGAGGAAACTGAGGAGTATAAGTGATTTGCCTAAGATGACATCAGGAGTAAGGTAGCAGGGTCAGGTCTTGAACCTGGGTCCTCTGACTCTAATGCCAACACTATTTCTACTGCACCATGTTTTCTTTTCACAAACTGAAGAAATTCTAATTCTTCCTGAAGTGAAGGCCATCAACATTTTTACAGTAATGCTTCACTTGCCATGAATATAGAATGCGATATTCTCTGAAGAATTGAAGTTGAAAATAAGAAATGTAATGGAGAGAAGCATGAAGAGTGAGCATAGATTGTAGCATATGGCTAGGCAATAGTTTTATTGGATTATTAATGTAAAAGGGTATCATCAGAGACATAGATAACCTAAATGAGAACGATGTAGATAATGTATTTTAAAGTAGAACCAATGGGCAGGCTATGGGATCCATTGGTATCCGTGCAATCTCCAGAGATTTAGATGCAGGCCCCAAACATACTGGTTGCCTCTTCTCTGGAGGCCATTCATAAGCGTCAAGGATAGAAAAGCCTGGGTGAGCTTAGTACCATTCAAGGGAGTGCCCACACAGATGAAAAGACCGCAGATCTAGTCAGGGATGATACTTAGGTCACATGTAGCAGAAACTGTCTAGTTGAACAATGAAAACCAGGAAGGAAGAGGAAAACACATGCTGAAAAGTTTATTTACATAGTATTTTCTATTACTGGAATTCACTAAAACCAATAATCAGGCAAGAATTTCTTAATGATGTATGAATTTCATGACTATACATTGCATGTGACAAAGACTAAGCCAGAGTCTTAAGGGGCTAAAAAAATCTACCCTCATACTTACAAAATAATTTATTATTGTTTTGTATAATTTCATTTCCCAATATAGTCTTGCCCCATCTCCCATCTAAAAACTCATTTCTTGCTACCAAGAATGAAAATAGAAAAAAAATTCAGGAAAATAAATAATACATTAATAAAGTTGATAATATATGCTGTTTTAAAAAATATCCATATTCCCTTCACATCTGCAAAGCAGGAAAGGGATGTGTATTTTTAGACCTCTTCTTTGGGGTCAAACTAAATTATAGTTATACGATATTTAGTTTCAGTTGCTTTTTTTAGTGTTCTTTCATTTACATTGAGGTTTTCATTTTGTGTTCCTGGTTTCTGCATCCTTCACTTTATATCAATTCATATATCTTCCCACAATTTTTATAGTATCTTCTTATTCATCACTGTAATGATTCCATTACATTCACATACCATAATTTGCTTAGCCATTCCATAATTATTTGGCATCATCTCTCTTGTGTCCACTGGAGGTTTCTGCTACTACAAAAACTGTTGATAATATTTTTGTGTTTATTGGATCTTTCTTTCCATCTTTAACTTTCTGGAAGCACATTATTAGCCGTGACATCTCTGGGTCGAGGGGTATGCCATTTTAGTTGCTTTGTTTATAACTACAAATTACTTTCCAGGATGCTCGTACCAATTGGCAGTTCTAAAATCAGGATATTAGTGTGCCTGTCTTTCCACTCACTTTCTGCCTTTGACCAATCTCATCTTCTGTTGTCTTTGCTAGTTTTCTAGGTGTGAGATGAAACAAAGCTTAGTTATTTTCATTTGCATTCCTCTAACTTTAAGTAATTTTGAATATGCTTTCATATGCTTGTTAGTAATATGCTATTCTTTGGATATCATTTTTCCCTAATATGCTTTGACCATTAGATTAAGTGATTTTTTTGTCTTAAATACGGTAATTGCTTCTTGATAACTTGGATAACAGCATACTCATCAGAGTTATTAGATGCAAAGATTCATTTCCCACCTGACAGTTCTCCTTATCCTAGTTGTACTGATTTTGTTAATGCAAATGTTTCCAATTTCATATAGATGAATTCTTTTTCTGTATAAGCTGATTAAGTATAAAATTGGAAATGACTCTGTATCCCTTGTTCTTGTTCTGTTACAATCATATGGTGTTTAAAAAATATTTTTTGACAAAATTTCTTAGACACTGGGGATTTGGTAGTAGTATGGAATAGCTACATTATATTTCATACTCACATCCACTTCTCCATGATGATGGAAAACCCAGTGTTTGAATTCTAGAAAGTAGAAGTATTGGAGAAGATTATAATGATGTCTATAATACTATTGAAGAGTAGAAATTTTTAAACAACTCAAATAGAAGAACAAGTCATAAAAATGTGAGTCCCAGGATATTTAAAAATTACCTGGTATTTAGTTTTATGACATACTAAGAAGCACCAAAATGCGAACATTCTTTTGTGCTCTGTCCCTCTGTACTTCAAACCTTTGAACCTAATGTGAGGAATAATAACATATGATTAGTACTAGGTGGTGCTGGTGACTTCTATGGCAGCAGGTATTGCTATAAGTAGATATATTATATAACCTGCCATTAGCCCTTCTGATTTTTACAGGTTACTTTTAAAAAGTATTTTATTTGTTCTCTTTTTCACTGAGGTAAAACTTGTGTCTAATATATGTAAGCCAGTGCTAACTATTCTTTAAAACTATTATAGTTGAAATAAACATTGGGGGGTACAGGATAAGGGATAAAGGTGGAAAGTAGTTTGGGGTGGCTAGGTGGCACAATGAATAGAGCACTGGGTTCACAATGAATAGGACCTGAGTTCAAATGCGGCCTCAGACACTTAAAATAAAAACTAGCTGTGTAACCTTGGGGGCAAGTCACTTAACCCCAATTGCCCTCCAAAAAAAGCAAAAACAAAAAAAAATTAGGAAGTAGGATACGGCATTGTAGCAGCAAGCACCCCAAGCGTCCTCAGGGTTTGCAGCTACCACAGGTTCTTGGATCTGCTTTGTTAAAGGAAAGCAACTCAAAATGG
>NW_027186645.1:8522224-8531849 GCF_028583685.1 Petaurus breviceps papuanus | reverse complement strand
TTAGCCTAGGGGCAGGGAAGATCTTTAAAATTTACATTCGCATTACAGGCATTTAACTAGTTTCTCCTATCTGTCCCTCTTGCCTAAATCATGTTTCGAAGTTCTCTTACTGGTTCCTAAGTTAAAAGTGGCCAGGCATAATACATAGAGTTACTGGAATTAAAGTCAGGAAGAACTGAAAAGTATTGTGGTATAATAGAAGGAGTCCTGATTCTGGAATTAGAATATCTTGTTTCAAATCACAACTCTGATGCTTATTACCTGGGTGACTTTGGGCAAGCCACCTATCTACATCTCAGTTTCCTCATCTGTACAATGTGGTTGTTGGACTATATGCTCTCAGAAGTTCCTTTTGGCTTTAGATTCTTTTTTTTTTCAAATGCTTTATTAACTTCTGATTTACATCTTTCATTTCCACCAGATTTTGAGTTACAAATTTCTCCCTGTTTTCCCCCTACCCACCGCCCCAAAATAGCAGTCCCACAGGATATCCCCTCCTCCAGTCTGCTCTCTCCCATATTTTCTCCCATACCCCTTTAGAATTTTCCAGTGGATCTCTATGCCCCAGTGCCTGTATATCTTATTTCCCAATTACATGTAAAATAGTATTAATAATAGTATATATATATATATTTGAGTATTTGATTTTAAAACTTTGAATTCCAGATTCATTCCCTTCCTCCCTTGTCTCCCACCCTTACTGGGAAGATAAGCAGTTCAGTATAGGTTGTACATGTGTGACTAATGCAAAACAATAACATAGTAGATATATTGTAAAAGACTGACTATATTTCCCTCCCTCCCATCCCACCTCCCACTTGTTCTATTCTCTACTTTGATCCCATCCCTTTTCAAAAGTTGGTGCTTCCAACTTCCCTACCCGCCCCAGCCTGCCCTCCCTTCCATCATCCCTCCTCTCATCCCCTTCCCCCTATTCTCCTGGAGGGTGAGATATCCTATTTAGTGTGTATTTCATTCCCTCCTCAAGCCAAATTCAATGGGAATAAGGTTGACCCATTCCCTTTTGCCTTCCTATTCTTCCCCTCCATTGTAACCATTTTCCCTTGCCTCTTCTATATGAGATAGTTTACCCCATTCTGTCTCTCCCCATCTCCTCTCATTATATTCCTCTCTCACCTCTTAATTTCACCTTTTAAGTATCATTCCTTCTTGTTAAATGTGTCCTGTGCCCTCTATCTATATATACCTGTAAACATATATAGACACATTCGCATATGTATTCATATGCCCATATACCCTCACATAGCGATATATATATATATATATATACATATATATATATTCCCTTCGACTACTGAGAAAAGTTCCATAAGTTACAATTATTGTTTTTCCATGTAGAAATGTAAATAGTTCAACTTAAGTTCCTTATGATTTCTTTTCCCTGTTTACCTTCTCATGCTTCTCTTGCTTCTTGTATCTGAATGTCAAATTTTCTATTCAACTTTGGTTTTTTTCATCAAGAATGCTTGAAAGTCCTCCATTCCACTGAATGACCATATTTTTCCCTGAAACATGATATTCAGTTTTGCTGGGTAGGTGACGCTTGGTTTTAATCCCAGCTCCTTTGGCCTCTGGAATATCATATTCCAAGCCCTTTGATTCCTCAGTGTAGAAGCTGCCAGATCCTGGGTTATCCTGATTGTGTTTCCACAATATTCAAATTGTTTCTTCCTGGCTGCTTGTAATATTCTCTCCTTCATCCGGGAATTCCGGAACCTGGCTATAATATTCCTAGGAGTTTTCTTTTTGGGATCTTTTTCAGGAGGTGATCAGTGGATTCTTTCAACCTCTATTTTACCCTCTGGTTCTAAAACATCAGGGCAGTGTTCTTTGAGAACTTCCTGGAGGATGATTTCTAGGTTCTCACTTTGATCATGGCTTTCAGGCAGTCCAGTAATTTTTAAATTATCTCTCCTGGATCTATTTTCCAGGTCAGTGGTTTTTCCCATGAGATATTTCACATTGCCTTCTATTCTTTCATTTGTTTGGATATGTTTAACAGCATCTTGATTTCTCATAAAGGCATTAGCTTCCATGTGTTCCAGGCTAATTCTGAAGCAATGATTCTCCTCAGTGAGCTTTTGAGATTCTTTTTCCGTCTGGAAAATTTGGCTTTTTAAGGCATTCTTCTCCTCATTGCCTTTTTGATCCTCTTTTGCCATATGAGTTAGTCTATTTTTTAAGGTGTAATTTTCCTCAGTCTGGCTGTTGACTCTCATTTCATAATTTTCTTGCATTGTTCTCATTTCTCTTCCCAATTTTTCCTCCATTTCTCTTATCTGCTTCTTAAGGTCCTATGGCCTGTAACCAGCTCGTATTTTCCTTAGAAGCTTTTGGTGCAGGAGTTCTGACTTCACTGTCTTCCTCCTGCTCCATGCTTTGCTCCTTTTTGTCCCCAAAATAGAAGTCTAATGTTGGAATCTTCTGTCTGCATTGTTTCCTTTGCCTGGTTGTGTCGTCCCTCAGTCACTTGACCCCTGGGCTTTTTGTCACAGTAGGACTCTGCCACCAGATAGGGGAGCTTTCATCCCAAACGCTGGTGTTTTCTCAGATGCTGGAGGTATTAGATGGGTGCCCTCTCTGAGACCTCCACACACTCTGGTAAGCTGTACACATGCCCCAGAACCTCTACCCTAGACTGCAATCCAGATCCAAGAAGGTTAAAGCAAGGGCAATTACCCCTCAGACTGGTGCTTGGTTCCCCTACACGCTGCAGTTGGCTCTAGATTCTTGATCCTAAACTCCTTTAAGAATTGGGTTCAAATTCTACAAATGACACTTGCTAACTGGGTGTCTTTGGGAAATTCACTTAACCTTCTTTGAGTCTCATTTTCTTCATCTCAAAAATGGAGAAAATTCCTGCAGTGCAAGAGATCCATAATTTGGGAACCGTAAGGTTTTTTTGTTTGTTTGTTAAAACAAATTTTGATAACTATATTTCAGTGTAATAATTTTCTTTTATAATCCTATATACTTATTTTGTGCATTTAATAATAATAATGAATTATGGTTGCTGTTCAATTATTTTCAGAAGAAAATGGCAAACAACTCCAGTATCTTTGCTAAGAAAACCAAAAATGGGGTTACAAAGAGTCAGACTCAACTGAAAGTGACTGAAGAACCACAACATTTACTGGGTTACTTATGAAAGTTCCAGTGTTTCATGCCTCACTTTCCGCAAATGTAAAAGGAAATTGTTGAAGGGAAAAAAAAATCTCATTTGAAAAAACACAGACATAAAAAAAATTCTAAAAAATCCCTATGTGCTGTCAGTGAGTAAAATGAGAATGGGGAAAGTTTGTCATGGGGGCCTATGGATGGGGTCCAGGCAATGTAAAGGCTCAGCTGCTTCTTAGTAGAGTAGCAGTCATCATTTTTTTTGGTGCATATGTGGTAGGGGAGGCACAGCTTTCTATCTCACATTCTGGGTCTGGGTCTAGAATGTAAGAATTAGATCTGAAATAACAGATGGCAAATTGGTATGGAAGAAATAGAGTTGACTGAATGGAGGCCTGGAATGCATAACTGAAATATGCTTTTATATTTGTTTTTAAAAGAACTCCAGCAAAGCAACATTATCAGATTTTTTTCAAAAAATAAAGAGAGAATTTGTACAGTAGAGGGAAATTCCAATTAAAGGGAATACTTATTTGTATTTACAGAACAATTCTGTATGAGGGTTAGCTGAATTTAAGTATAGCAAGGCACAGCTAAAAATATAGTTTCACCTACACCCTAGAAGGTCATAATTAAAGTAAATCTTCTGAAAAACAAGTTGGAACAAAGCTTGAGTAAAAATGAATGACTGGCTTTCTTATAGTAGTTCCAAAATGCCTCAGTCTATTTATAGTAATTATAAAACGATCTCATTTAATGTTAATATAGTATCATTGAAAGAACACACAGTCGTCTCATGTTATCTTCGTTCTCACTGAAATTATTTTTCTGTAGCCCTTTAATAATGATGATGGTAAAGATAGGAAGAATGAAAATCATTATAATTAATAATTGATATTTACATAGTGTCTGAAAGTTCACAAGGACACTTAATATACATTTTTCTCATTTACATTCCCCAACAACTTTACAATTTGGGTGCCACCTCCCTTTTATTGATGAGGAAGCTGAGATTCAGAGGAAATACCTACTCACACAGCTATAAAGATTTGTATTTATATTTATATCACAGTGTTAGGCACATAGTAGACACTTAATAAATACTTGTTGTTTGATTCATCAAAGTGCTTGAGGCAAAATTTGAACTCAGGTCTTCTTGAATCTAAATCCAACCCTATGTCCATAACGCTAAATTGTAGAGTGCACCAAAAGTCTTAGCTCTTCATAGTTTTAAATAGTGAATGAATACATATACATATATGGATATACTGATGCATGTATATGAGACAAGACAAGATAGGTCTTGATTATTGTGAATAATGAATCCCCTGAAGTTGTCCTATTATTTTTTGTTTCTCCAACTGAGTTTTGCTACTACTTTTTCTGTTTCTACAAAGTAATTCTGTGCTATTTTGATTGGCATAAAATTGAGTAAGTAAGTAAATGTAGGTAGTAGTGTGATTTTTATTATATTGACTTAGCCTACCCATGAGAAATTGTTTCTCAAATTATTTAGATCTGTTTTTATTTATATAAAAGGTGTTTAGTAATTGTACTCTTATAGTTCCTATGTTCATCTTGGCAGATAGACTAAGTATTTTATATACTGTGTTTAGTTATTTTAAATAGAATTTCTCTTTATATCTCTTCTGCTGGAGTTTGTTGGTAATATATAGACAGACATGCTGATGCTTTGTGTGGGCTTGTTTCATATTCTGCAGCTTTGCTGAAATTGCTAATTATTTTGACTAGTGAGTTTTTTGGTTGACTCTCTAGGGTTCTCTAAGTAAACTATCATATCATATGTGGTTTCATTTCCTTATTACATATTATTTTTTTCCTTCAATTTCTTTTTCTTGTCTTATTGCTGTAGTTAGCATTTCTAGTAAAGCATTGAAGAGTAGTGATGATAATGGACATTTTTGCTTCACCTCTGATCTTATTGGATAGGCTTCTAGCTTGTTTCCATTACAGATTCTGCTTGCTGATGGTTTCAGATGGATATTACTTATCATTGTAAGAAAACCTCCATTTATTCCTCTGTATTTTTAATATGAATAATTGTAGTATTTTGTCAAACATTTTTCTGTATTGATTGAAATCAGTATATGATTTTTGTTATTGATATGGTAAATTATGCTTATAGTTTTCCTAATATTAAGCCAACCCTCAATTCTTGGTATAAATCTAGCTTGGTATATGATCTCTGTGAAATTTTGTTGTAATATCCTTGCTAGTATTTTATCTAAAATTTTGCATCAATAATCATTAGGGAGATTGGTATATAGTTTTTTTTTTCTCTTTATTTTTGCTCTCCCTTGTTTAGTTTATCAAAGATTTGTGTCAGAAAAGATTTTGTGGTGCTCCTTCTTTACCTATTTTTTCCCCAAATGCTTTGTGTACTATTAGAATTAATTGTTCTTTATTTAGCAGAGTTCACTTGTAGATCCATATATTCTTTAAGTGTTGTTTTTTTCCCCTTAGGGAACTCATTTGTGGTTTATTCAATTTCTTTTTCTAAGATAGAGTTATTAAAGTACTTTTGTAATTTGGGCAATTTTTAAAATTGTAAATATTTATCCATTTTGTTTGGATTGTCAGTTTTATTAACATAGAATTGGATGAAATACCTCTTCATAATTGCTGTAATTTCATCATTCGGTTGTACATTCACCTTTATTTTTTTTGATACTGGCAATTTGATTTTCCTCTTATTTTTTTTTCACAATCAAATTAGCCTGTGGTTTATCACTTTTTACTGTTTCCCCCCATAAAATCAGCTCCTGTTTTTATTCATTAATTCAGTGGGTTTTTTTTTCTTTTTAATTTCACTAAACTTTTCTTCAGTTTTCTGAATTTATATTTTAGTATTTAATTGCAGATATTTGGTTTGTTGTTTTTTGATTTTTCTAGTTGCATGCTTAATTTGTTCATCTGCTATTTTTCTCTTTTATTTATGAAGGATTTAGAGATATAAATTTTCCCCCCGAGAACTGCTTTGGCTGCATCCCACAAATTTTTGGTATGTTGCCTCATTTTCATTATCTGTAATGAAATTATTGGTTATTTCTGTGATTTTTTTGTTGACAATCATAATTTATGATCAGTTTTTTTACAATAATTTTTAATCTGTGTTTTAAAGATCCTTTATAAAATGTAGTATTTGTTGCATTATTCCCCCCCCACCAAGATATAGTTAATATTTTTATTTTTCTGCATTTATTTATAAAGTTTTGATGTCTTAATACATGGTCAATTTTTGTGAAGGATCTTGTACCCCTGAGTAATAGGTATTCTCCTTACTGTTCCCTTTCAATATTCTATAGAGGTCTCTCATGTCTACCTTATCTAAAATTCTATTGAACTCTTTAACTTTTTTCTTTTTAATTTTATGTTTGGGTTTATCAGTGTCTCAGAGGAGGTAAATTGAATTCCTCCACTATTATAGTTAATCTATTTCCTTTAGTAAATTATTTAACTTTTCCTTGAAGACTTTGGATGCTATGCCTTTTGGTGTATATATGTTCAATATTGGTATAAATTCATTACCTGTGGTACTTTGAAAATAAAAATGTAGTTTCCCTGATTATTTCTTTTAAGTAGATCTATTTTTGCTTTTGGTTTGTTTGAGATCATGATTGCTACCCTTGCCTTGTTTCTGTCAGCTGAAACATAATGGATTCTACTCTAGCTTCTTATTTTAGCTATGTGTGTGTCTTTATTTTAAGTGTGTTTTTGTAAACAACATATTTTTGGATTCTGGTTTCTAATTTGTTCTGCTATCATCTTCTGTTTTTTGGGTGTTTGTCTTATTTGCATTCACAATTATTATTTTTAGCTATGTATTTATTTGTATCCTATTCTCTTTTATCTATTCTCTTTCTTACTGGTCCCTCTTCAAGACTTTATTTCTGATTCTTACCAATTTTATTCTACCCTTTCTCTTATCCCTCATCCTATTTCTCTTAACCCCTTTCACACCTACTTCCCTCTTTGGCTAGATGAATATACCTAATTGTGTGTATATATTTTTTTCCCTCTTTGAACTGGTTTAGATCAGATTGAGTTTCAAACATTGCCCACTCCACCTCACCTCCATTTTACTGGTTGTATAGACTTTTCCTTCCATATCTCATTTAAATAACATAATTTTTCCATTTTTCCTCTCCCTTCCCCCATCTCTCTTTTCTATTCTATTCCTCTTCCTCACTCTTCTATTCTTCTGATATCTTTCCAAAATGATAGACTCACACCTGTGAGTCCTCTAAATAGATTCTAACATGCCCTCTAAGCAGATTATGACTGGTCTAGTAATGATGAAGTTGTTAGGGGTTACATGAATCATCTTCCCATATAATAATGTAAACAATATAACCTTGTTAATTCCTTTATAATTTCTCACTCATCTTTACTTCTTTATGCTTTTCTTTAGTCATGTGTTCAAATATCAAAATAGACAGAGTTCAAATACCATGAATCCACAGTCAGATTCATACAAGATTTAACAGCTACTGTTTTAAGGGATTGGGTGACTTGGAATGTGATTATGGAAACAAAGGGGCTAGGATTATAACCCAGCACAACGTACCCAGCAATACTAAGTATAATCCTACAGGAGGAAAAATATGATATTTAATGAAATAGAGATATTTTGAGCATTCCTGATGAAAAGACCAGAAAATGTGAATTCAAATGTAAGCCTGTACTTTAGAAAAATTACTTTATTGCTATAATTTTTCTTTACATCTCTATGTCATGCTGAAATTTGTGGTACTGTTATACTGATCCAATTCTTTGTGTATGCTTTGTCCCTTCCAATTGATTACAATTGTTTCATGACTTAGTGTTTAGGAGTCTTGGAGTGAGGAGTCCTAGGTTTGTATGTTGGATTTGTCCCTCGCTGTGACTGAGTGAAAGGCACTTAATTTCTTAGAAGCTTAGTTTAATTATCTATAAAATAAACCTGATGGTTGTTGCAAGGAAAAGATCTTTTAAACCTTAAAATATTATATATCTATGTATGTATGCATGTGTATGTATACACACATGTAGATACAATGATGATGATGCAAGCAGAATGGTTAGAAAGAAGACTCCTAACCCCATCAATATCAAATAGGTCTAACTCCTTGCATTACAGCATTGGCTTTAATCGCTTGATTATGCAGACACTGAATTATGTGAAAGCCTTAAGTTTCCTTCTTCTAATGAAACATAATAACATTGAATTAAGCGTCAAGTAGGTTTTTAAAAGGAAAAATAGAAAACTGAAACCTTTCATTTGTTTAATAGGACAGATAATTTTGAGGGGAGAGAGGGAGAGAGGAGAGAAAAGAATTCTTTCCTTTTCATGGTTCATCACTACCCAATTAATTCAAGTCTTAAGAGATAATTGGTTGAATGTTTTTGTTTTTGTTTTCTAAAGTAATATGAAAACCAATTTTTAAAGTCCCTTAAAGTAACACCATCATTCTTTTATTCTCCTAAATAGTAGTTTGACTATGGTGAAGGTAAATTGAAAACTAATTATATAGAATGCTCTGATTGGGCTAGTGCCATATTTATATAACCTTTGTGAACTAGAGTGAATATGGGAAAGGTAGTCAAACAAGAAAGCATTAGGTTGTCCTTATTTGTAGATGATTCGCTATAGGCAGGAAGTGAACTCACCAACTTTTGGATCACAAAGCATCAGATTATGAAGACATTCAGAGAGCACTTTAATTTTTTCTCAGTAGTAATCTACTTGGAAATTTTAACAAATGCAAGATTGGTCCTAAGTCAACTAATACATTAAAAGATTTTATAAGTACAGTAGTCTATTTTTCCCCTTCTGCCAAAAGTGTCAGATTTTGTTGGTCTTTGTTTCTACATGTCCTAAGTATGAAACTAAACATATTTTTGGTGAATTTATCATATATTCAATTTTGATTATGTAGTGGCCCCACTGGGGCTTCTCTTTCAATTCCCACTCAGACTTGCAGGTTGGGTCCTCAGAGAGGTTACTGACTCCTGTTCTCAGAATTCTCTAAGGGTGACCCTGACGAGCTAGGTTTCTATTTTTGTCACTCATTAGCCCTCGCTGATGCACTCCCCACTATCATTTAGACAGTTGATTTAATTCACTTTTAGTGAATGGTATAATAAGAGGTGGTATAGTAAGAAAAAAAAATGGTACAAAATATTTCACCCCAAACCTGAGGTATACCCCTACCACTCCATGCAGTGTCTATGAAAAGTCAGGGTTTAAACTTACTATACATTGTAGGGAATATATGTGGCCAAAATGTTAACTCAGTTCCTCATTACTAGTTGTCTGTAGCTGGCATTCTTATCTGATTCAAAGGTTCATGGTGTTGAAGCTGCTTCCTCTGTTGGGTGACTGTCCTGCCATTCTACATCATGTTTGTTGATTTTTGTCCTAATGTTGTATGTCACTATTCCTGACCTAATGCAATGTCTCTTCCAGAGTTGGTGCAATAAGATA
>NW_027186645.1:8449425-8522124 GCF_028583685.1 Petaurus breviceps papuanus | reverse complement strand
GAGAGAGAGAGAGAGAGAGAGAGAGAGAGAGAGAGAGAGAACTTGGAGTCTTCCATTACTAAACTAGTCTACTGTTGAACTTAATAACTTCTGAAATATTCAGGTGGTTTAGTGGATAGAATGAATGCCAGGGTTGACCTGAGTTCAAATTTGCCCTCAGACACTTTCTAACTCTGTGACCCTGAGAAAATTAATCAACCTCTTTTTGCTTCAGTTTCCTCTTCTGTAAAATGAGGATCATAATAGCATCTACCTCCTAGGGTTGTTGAGAAAACCAAATGAAATAATAATTGTAAAGCACTTAGCACAGAGACTGGCATACAGTAGTCATTATATAAATGTTATGAAGGGCATTGAAAGCCAAACAGAAGATTTTATATTTGATCCCGAAGGCAATAGAAAGCCATGGGGTTTTATTAAATGGCAGAGGGGCATGCTTGATCAGATCTTCATTTGGAAAGATCAGTTTGACAACTGAGTAAAGGATGATTGGAGTAGGGAGAGACTTGAGGCAGGGACATTAAGCAGCAAACTATTGTCATAGTCCAATCATGAGGTGATGAGGGTCTGCACTAGGGTGGTGGCATTGTCAGGAGAGACAAAGGGTGTTTGTTGTGAAGGTGGAAATGATAAGGCTTAACTACTGATTGGAACCTAAACCACCTTGTGGACACTTAATTTAAACTTCATCAGGTTCTTTGATTGATTCAGTTGATTCTAGGACTCTAGGCCTTTAATGTTTGCCCTTATAGATAGATGGAACATTCCTTTGAAATTTTATCCTTTTGAAGCATCATAATCATTTCCTTATCTAGCTCCCAAGACTTCCTTACTGTAATCTCCATCTTTCATTCCAAGCTTCATTAAGTTTCATTCCAAGCACTTTTTTAAACTTAGTGATCTATAAATATGAATTGTTGTAGTTTGATTATAAGAATTTATTTGTCCTCAAAGGTCATTTATAAATTCAAATGGTAGCATGATTCTTCTCTCCTGTTCCCACTCTGGGTACCAGTTACAAATTATTGCCAAAGTCACCAAAGCAGATATAGACCAAGATGGAATACCAGAAGTCATCCAATCCAGCCTCCTCACTTTAAAAATGAGGAAACTGAGGCTTATGAAGATCAAATGCCTTGTCCAAGGTCATGCAGCTAGGAAGAATAAAAAAGCATACTTAAAGCCAGGTCCTCTCATTCTAGAGTGCTTATTTTTCATTGTGCTACACTGTAGATGGAATTAAAAATAAACAGCCCTGCATCTTTATATGTTTTCTGTTATGTGTGCATGAATTTGTATATACTTAATGTTAGACTATTTTGTTGCTTCAAGTATAGATTACAATTTGTGATGGACTTAGACTGTGTTTTCCATGACATTTATAGAGATTCCTTGAGGTCCATAAATGAAAAGCAATTCCCATAAAAAAGGCAAACACAATTGTCATGTAGTTTTTAGGTTGATAATGATGTGTGTGTAATTTTATTTTAGGGAAAAGGTGTAATTACTGTGCTTTCCCAAAGTACTTTCTATATTCCATCACCATAAACTTACTAAATGATAGCTATGGGAAAGATTCTTATTCTTACCATCTAGAAAAGCACTGGGAATGGTCTGACCTTCGTATTATGATGTTTGGAAATGAACATATGTTTCCTCAATTTTACATGCTGGTTACAAACATTAGACTTATTTTATTGATGCTATTTTAAAAAAACAAATGACATAGTTCACCATTTCTCAGATTATTAGTGTTTACTGCTTCTATCTCTTTGATTCCTTTAGCAGGACTTGACTGTATCCTTTTTCCTCTTAGAATCCAGAAATATAGAGTGTTAATCTTAGTATTTTCACTGATCTGTCATGTACTTGACACAATTGTCTAACCTTCTTCATTATTCGCTCCTAAAATAGATGGAAAGGAAATTGCTATGAACTGGGGGTGAGCACTGCTCAGCCACGTCTCTAAAGTCACTGACCATCCAGGGGTAGACTCAAAAATTAGAATAGAAGTGGAAAGCTAAATTAGAGATCATATAATCCTTTACCTTTATTTTCCCCTTGAAGAAACTGGTGCCCAGAGAGGTTAAATAATTTGCCCAGGTCACAGAGCTCATTGTTGACAGAGCTAGGGCTAGAAGCCACATTTCTACTTCACTGTTCCAATTTTTTCATCTTTGCATTATCTCTAATCTGTGACTTAATGAAAAGTATTGTCCTTAAATTACCATCTCAGCCCAGCCACAAATCTTAATGTGTGCTTGGGCAAATGTCTAAATCTTTCTTTGTCTCAATTTACTAATTTCTAAGATCAGGGGCCTGATCCAGATGATTTCTAAGGCCTCCCCATTGAACTTCTTTTATCTTTAATCTAATTTTGATTTTAGAGACCATGAACTGTCATGGCTGAGAGGGGCAGAAGGGTAAGGACAGAATCAATTAGACTACTGGAGATGTCCTAGTTATATAAACATTCTCAATTTTACAGCATCCAGGTATACATGGGTTTTTACCTGTGTTACCATTTCCCCAATATTTTCTTCAAACTCTTTTTGCCTGTCATTCCTCTTCTGAGATTTCTATTGTAACCTTATTCTGTTTTCAAATATAGTTATTTGATGTTGGCATCCTGTGATGTGCCACGTTTATTTTCATATGACCTATGACCCTTTGTAGTATGTTCTTAGGCTTCAGAAAATTAGGGAAATATGCCTTAGAGTACTGTAGCTAGGGCAATATGACTGGGACTTTGTCACAAGGTGGAAAATTTAGAGAATGTTAATTTCTAGCCCCATTTTGGGGGCATTTCTTCCCATGCATATGTCTCTGTGACATTAGAGAGGAGGGTATTTTCTTCCCTGTACACCATCTACCTTCCCATTAATGATTCTTCCTTCCCCCTTTAACACTTTAAGAATCTCCTCCTCCTCAAAGTCCTACAGGTTGACCGTCAAGGGAGCCTCACCTACCTCTTGCCCCAGGAGCAGAAATTGCTAGTTAGCTTTCCTCCTTCCATATAATTAAAGCATTCAAAGATCTTTAATATCTCATCATTCCATACATCAATAGCTTTTATAGATGATTTTTAAAAGGGTTCTCTTGTTTCTTAACCATTTTAATATGATATCCAAGTTACAAGCTTCTTTAACAGCCCACTTGTATACTTTTATCGTTCGCAATATGTTAGACTATCCTATATAGTTAACAATAGAGGAACATGTGTTTTAAACTCCCTACCCACTGTCTTTCCATCTACTTACCAAATTTCACCAGCCTACTGGGCAAAATAGATCAAGTGACTACATTTCTACAGAAGTTACTTGTTTTCAATGAATTACCTAAAAGCCATATTCTTCTGCTTCATTTACTGGGAATTTGGTATTTTAACTAACTGCAACTAGGTGATGCATTGGATAGAATATTAGACCTGGAGTTAGGAAGATCTGTGTTCTAACTGTGTGACTTTGGGCAAGTCACTTAGCTTGTTGACCTCAGTTTCCTCAACTGTAAAATGGGGATAACATCACCTACCTCCCAGAGTTTTTGTGAGGATCAAATGAGATAATATTTGTGAAGTGTATAGCATAGTGAGCATTTAGTGAGTAATGTATAAAAGTTAGCTATTTATTATGGTTATTTCTAATTGCCTTTTCCCATTTGGCTCTAAGACCTGCTGAATCACATATGATTTTCTGTTTTCAGATGACTTCTTTTGGTCCTGGTTTTTTTGTTTTTGTTTTTGAAACCAGAGGGTTCTTTATCTCTCTTTAACCTGAATTGAGTGAATGTAGGAGCCAATTAATCTCATGTAGGAGTTGATTAACTTAAAAGAGTAGTTATATACTTGCATGAATTAGTATGGAGGGGCTTTCTTTGGAGAACTTTACCAAGATAGACCACCTTATGTTGTCAATAAATCTGTGAGGACTCAATTATCATTTTTCCATGGGCTATTATGCTAATTTTTAGCCTAGTTTTGGAAGAATAGAACAAAATTATGTTCTCAGGGAATATATTTCTGGAGCAGTTGTACATTTTTGGGGAAATGAAAGTTATGTCTCATCACTCATAGAATTTTAGGTCTGGAAGGGACCCTTAGCATCTCATCCAAGCCTCTCATGAGGAAACTGACATCCACAAATGTAAGTGACTTGCTTATAGCTACAGAGTCAGTCAGTAGCGGAGTCACTCACTTTTCAACTAGAATTGAGGAGACTGAACTGAGTTTTTAATGAAGATATCATTCTCTGTGATATCTAAGGTCACCTCTAAGTCTTCAAACATCCAGTTGAATTTTGGCCTCGCAGTTGCAAATTGAAAAAGTTGCAAATTTTTGCCATGTGAGGAATTCTAGAATTAGGGAGCCAATTGGTGGTCAGTTGCATTAAAAATGGGAATATTTTCATAAACAAGTACAGAAGTAATTAAGGAAGGAATAGGGATTTGACTTATGATTTCATTGGTTTAGGGAACCTCAGATGAGAAAACTCTGTGCATGACTGCAGATCTGAACCTTCTCTGCATTTTACAATTTTAGAGAATTGCCTAGAACACTGAGAGTTTATATGATTTGCCTAAGGTCACACAGGTAGTATGTGTTAGAGGCAAAACTTGAACCCAGGTCTTTTTGGCAACGAGGCCAGATCTCTAACTCTTATTCCACACTGTAGATTCTTAGAAGTAAAGAAATTTTCAACAGATATTCTAGAAAACTATTTCCAGGATGGGATAGTTAATCAAAAAAGCTACCCATGTCACCTGGGGGCATTAAATAGTTGTAGGATTTTCTGTAGAAAACATTGTAATTTGGAGGACTGCAGTTTTAGGATTGGAGGCAGAGCCTTGCATCTTTCCCAAAAAGCAGCAAGAAGTGCAGTTATTGCCACCTGAGATAACATGACTTTTTTTTATTGGCTATTGGTTTTTTGGGCTGCTTTATTCAGACTGCTGATTTCTTTTGAGTGAGCAGTCCAGACTGCTGGCTAACATTGTGTTCTGGTCAACTCCGACTCAGAATAGTCCAATCGTTGAAGCTTCTCTAGACTATTCCACACTAACAAGAAAGGCCTTATTAACTATAGGAAAGTATACTCAGTAATAGTACAGCACTGATTCAGGCAGACCTACCCCTTTCATCCCCATAGGGAAATACCTTTGATCTGAAGGGAATATTTGTTCAGAAAGGTGTGATAACTTGCACCCATCAAATCTCAGGGCCTGCACCTTTGTAGGCTGGTCTTTTTATGGCTTAATTTAACTAGAAAGTCATGCCCATGACATATATGCTGCTACATTGGACCAATCAAGTTTTGGGCATTGTTTCCCCGATATTTAGTGGAATATTATCCTAACTTACATGGCAGAGAACCTAACAGATATTGCTCCTGCCGATGGGTTGTTTTTTTGGGGTTTTTTTGGCCTTTTGGAGGACAATTGGGGTTAAGTAACTTGCCCGAGGTTACACGGCTAGTATCATTCTTGAGTTTAATCTCTTTACAATTAAACTAACTTCACGAATTTTAACTTTGGAAATTTAGAGGATGCTACTAAAAGATGAAGAGAGAAGTGGGGTAACTCATTAAGTATGTTGAAGAAGTAGACCTATTGTGGTTTACTTTGTGTCAGAAGAAATGTGAATGATACGAAACCTTGGACAGCTACTCAGTCTCTCCTTTTTTTCCTAAGTGGAATTCAGTATCCTTTTTCAGTTTTCTTTTGCCTTTTCTACCTGGAAAGTTGAATTTATTTTGTTTCCTGTCTATTTAGTTTTTTATGTTAGGGAAAGGGTACTGCTGCCGACTTCCTGGTAAAATTTAAAGAATGCTGAAGGCACTCCTTCTTACTATTAAAGTAATGCCCCATCTAGCCATAAAGTTTAGGTCAGAGTAGACATGGCATTGGCCACCTTGAAAAATAATTAATATTTTATATTATATTTGAGAACCTCTCAATAGAATGTGATTTAATGGGAAAAAAATTGGCATGCTGGACAATATTACATTTTTTCCCTGACCCCATTTTGCCTCTTCCCATTTCCCTGAGGTCACAGAAAATACATTTTTAAACCTCTATAATGGTAATTTCTTATCCACTCTGACAGCTACACCTCAGGGTCTTACCTTTCCTGAAAAAAATTAAAATAATTGAAGTTCCTGACCTTCATGTCATACTAGTTGGGCATCTTGACTGTGGGAGAGTTTTTATCAGCAGTATTCATCAATGTTCACTTGTTAAATGCCAGGAAACCGTTAAGGAAACATCTTCGCCAATGCGTTCTTTTTACTCCAGTAGAAAAATTGGTAGCGACTGGTATTACTCTGTCAAACTGAGCCAGTACCTGAAGGGGAAATAGGGAGAATACAAAAGAGATTCAGTTGCCAGGCAAAATACAGGTAGTTTGCTTGGCTTCTGTGAAAGTCGAATGTGACATTCATTTCAACCTTATCTCCCATTATACATGCTAAGGGAGAATATCTCTGGATTTATGCACATAGTAGGTACTCTGTAAAGACAACTAGAAGGTCAGGTAATTCAGCAATCAGGTTTGGGGATGATCTTTTATTTTGTTTAAATGAAGATGGGGGCATCCACCATGCCTTCAATGCAATGATGAAGCAACAAAATAAAGTTGTTTAATGTTGAGCTAACTGATCCTGCCTCCAGAGCTCATCTTCTCCTTGTACTTCCCACTATGCTGAGAATGAACTGAATTACTTCTCAGATGGAGGCCAGGCCTAAAGCACTGTTGGCTTCCCTGTTTTTAAATGGGCTGGTTCACAGTATTCACAGGGGTGAGGGATGTAATTGTCATCCTTAAAAAGGTTGCTACTTTCAGCTCCTGGTGGGTTCAAATGGCTTAGAATTCTGTTTATTGCTTCAGAGATTGTAAGTAGATTAGGTGAAAAATAACTAAAGTTTTGTAAACAAAAGTTGATTTGATTAAATATCTAGTGAAGCTTGACTTTTTGGTTCCGAATTTTGGAATAGGGGTGGTATACATGTAAGAAACACACAGATGTATACACATGTATTGAGGCAGTGTCAACTAGTGCAGAGACCACTGAAATATTTATTATTCAGGAAGACCTAGGTTCAGATCCTTCCTCTGACACTTGCTAACTTTATGATTATGAGTAAGTCACAACTTCTCAGCTTTAGTTTTCTTGTCTATAAAGTGGATACAAGGGGATATCAATACGCATTTTGTCAAGTGTGGTTAAGGAGCAAGAGACAATAGGCAAAGGCTTTTAGACCATGAAGAAGCCTCTCTATATACAGCCCTTCAAGAAATGAGTTGGGAAGCACCATTTCCAGGGAGCACAAAATAACATCACCACAAATGATGTAGACTCTATTACAATAGGGATGAACTCATGCTTACCAATGTGACTGTCATTTTGGAATCAGCTGTTCTGAATGCAGTGAGACCTCAATTTACTAAACATGAAAAAAATAAAAATGAAGCTGTATCTCTAGCCACTCTGATAAATCAATCTTTGTATCTTTCCTAGTGTTTCACTTAATTTATTTCTAGTCTCATACTTTGTTGTTGTTTTTTAAGGGCATTTTCTGTGTCATTATCATGGATGGAGAATATTCAGATATTCATCTTTATATTAGGCAACTGTAGCCTAATATCTTTGCCTTCCACTTCACTTATTATACTAATGCTGCTATCCTTTGGGGATCCAGGTCCTCCCCTTATGGCATCTTATCCATTCTAAGTATTGGTATGTCATGTCTAACTCACCTCAAACTTCTTCCCCCTCTCCTATGTTGTCTCTTCTTAGGCTAAATATCCTTAACTCGTTCAACTGATTCTCATAGCATGGTTTAATTCTTTTTACAACCATCTTGGTCAGTAGCCTCTGGATGCGCATCAGCTCGTCCATCTCCTTCCAAAACTGTGGCACTGAAAACAATACTCAAGATATCTGACCAGGGTAATATGTATAACATTATTGACATTTTTGTTGTTCAGTCATTTTTAAGTCATGTCCAGCTCTCCTTGAGCCCATTTGGGGTTTTCTTGGCAAAGATATTGGAGTGGTTTGCTATTTCCTGCTCCAGCTCATTTTACAGATGAGGAAACTGATGCAAATAAGGCTAAGTGACTTGCCTAGGGTCACACAGCTAGTAAATGCCTGAGGCCAGATTTGAACACAGTAAGATGAGTGAGTCTTTGTTCTCTATCCACTGTGTCAAGTAGTTGTCCATCTTGACATAATATTCCTCTTAATGCAGCCTATTAGGTCAGCTTCTTTTAAGGCAACAGAACTTCATAGCTAGGAAGTCCAGGCTTGGGTTCAAGTCCCACCTTTGACAAAACAAATGTCTATGTAGGCCACACTTTTGAATTTAATTTGCATCATTAAAATTTTCTCCTTCACGTTATTAAGTCTACACATGCATTAGATCTCCATTTTGCTTTCATTTTAATGGAGGTGCTATTGAAACCAAATGATTATCTAGTATGTGAAATATGTGGTAGAGAATTTTTAGTGTATAGAGTATAGGAGACTCTTCTTTGTTCCTTTTGCCTATTATTGACCTCTCTTCCCATTCCTACTTGTATCAGAAGAATTTGTACTTCAGTGTTTGAGGGTTCTGTGATTTCATTTCTGTGGTTATTCTCTTAATTAAGGCAGTTTGTAGCATCTCTGATTTAGTAGATGGTCTTTAAGGGCTACTTTGGCAAGAAAAGAAAAGACAACAAAATCATTTTTGCACACCTTAGTGATGAACAACAAAGTCATTTTTGCACACCTTAGTGATGAACCTCTCCAACCTTAGCTAGGCCATGCCTTTGAAACAGTCCATCATCAAGGAAATATTTGAAGTGTTTCCAATGTGGAGTAAATGCTGCTAGAATTTGTCTTCCATTTGCATATAGCCTTTGAGAATTGTCACCCCCCACATCATGATGAAACATTGCAGTAGGACTTTGGTGCCAGAAAAATAGGCAAAGGAAAATTTTCACCCCACTAAATATGAAAGGTTTTTTTTGGTATTATAAACCAACAGGAACCCAGAAAAGTTAGGGTTAGAATTGAGCAAGAGTAATTCTCCACTGCATTTGGCCCATGTTTACTTCATGTTCATGAAGAGGCAAAAGCTGGCCCCTGCTTTCAAGAAGCTCACAATCTATGTATGTTGCTAACACTTGTTTCATACATCCTTGGCCAATTTGGCCCACACCTTTCAACCACTTTAATTCCAGTTGGTCTTTACAGTTTTGTCAACTTTTCTCCCCAGTAGTTAGTGGGGTTATATGTCTTCATGAAGGAAGGAATCAGTGACACCTAAAGATTAACTCAAAAAGAACTAAACCTTTCTACATTTGATCTATGTGTCCTCTAGGCCAAAGAATAATCCTCGCCTTTGTGATGTTAAGACTGCCTCTCTGTCATTTAATGGTATTGTTGCCCAGAGAAATATGTCCTGGGAAGCATGGTGTAGAGCCTTCCTAATGCCAAGAAAGTCTTCATTTCTCTTGGCATATTGACCTTTAATGTGGCTTCACATCTGTGGCAGAAGGTTACTCTGATTTCCTTTCATTCAGAGTAGCCTCAGGTCCCTTAAGAATAACTGAATGATAGCCTGGTCAGCTGTGATATGAGAGTTCCCTGATAATTAGCTCTTTAAAAAACACCTCCTTTCTCCAAATTGGATTTGTTGAATGTGGGCTGACACTGTTTTCTTCATCACCCCTACACACCCTTTTTGCCTGTTTATGTATCTGCCAATCTCCTTTCACATTGGTCTGATTTATGAAAATCTGAATGTCTCAGCTGGTTGAATGGTTCACTATTGTATTGTATATCCTTCTACCTCTCCAACCCCCGCTGCCCCAGGACATGAAAATATTAAACACTTGAAATAAAATTAAAGGTTGGATGGACAGCTTAGAGCCAAAACCCAATTAAAAGCATAATAGATTAATGTAAGTACTGAAAATGGGCTTATTTATTGCAGAACTTAGAAATGAAGACACTATATTTTTTTGGAGACCTTTGTTTTTTGGGCTTACTTCAAACAGGGCACCACTTTTAAATGGCATTTTTACTGCAAATAGTTGTTTTAGGTTCAAGTTTTTTGGTTATGCTAATATTTAACTTAAAAAATCAAATGAATAGGAAGAAGATAGTTCCAACAACTAGCAAGAACAAGCTGTTCCAAGTTAAAGAAAGAGTACCTTGATATGGGCAAATTCAGTGGGGAGAATTACTCTCCTTTAATTCTAAACCATAGTTTTTCTTCACAATTATTATCATTTAAAATTAACCATGAAAAAAATATAATTTCATCTTGTGAGATTTGGTGATACACAATGACATGTAGTGTAAAGCCGATCACGAACAGCTCTCCTGAGGACTGCTGCTGTGAGTAACTCTAAGGTTTGATCTTATAGTATAGTGAACTCTCCATTTATTCATCAATAAATTAAAGCAAAACATTCATAACAATAATAAAATAACAACTTATTACTAAGGTGGCCACATAGTCTTAAACAAAATACATCATTCAGTAAGTCACAATCTCATCAGTCAGTATAAAGTACCCAAGTCAAAGTTTCCTTTCATCTTTAACTTGAGGCTAACTTCCAAACTCCATGGCTCCTTCTTGCTGAACAGCTCAGGGGACTGCTTCACCCCAAACTCTTCAGTTTTTGTTTCTAGGAAAACAAAGCTTTACAGAGCCATAACAATATTTACACACATTAAGCTTAGCAGAGTTACGAGTGTTCACACACATTGCCAGCACTATCATCTAAATTCACTTTCTGAGTGAGAAATCAACACATATCAACAGAGTGCTTTTGTCTGACAAAGTAACACTAACACAAGTCAACAGTGCTTCTGTCTGACAAAGTAACACAATTCAACAGACAGGATGCTTCTGTCTAACAAAGTAACACCAACACAGAACAACAGAGTGCCAACATCACAAATATTCTCTGTCTGTCTCTGTCTGTCTGTCTCTGTCTGTCTGTCTCTGTCTCTCTCTCTGTCTCTCTCTGTCTCTCTGTCTCTGTCTCTCTTTCACGCATGCGCTTCTGCTTGGTCCCAGCTTGTTCTCAAGCTTTTATCTGCTCTGCCCCTTCTTGTCTTGCTCTTTCCACAAGCTCCTCTCACCCATGGCCTCTACCTTATGACTTTAGACCTATTAAGGGCAGGGAAAGTTTCCAAACTCCCTTAGGCCTATTAAGGGCAACACAATGTATTCTGTTTCCAACAAAGACTTGATATAATCACAGTCAAGGCTCAAAGGCACTTGAATAATCGAGTTTTGATTAGAAATGAAGAATTTTACAAGGGACTAAGAATATCCTGCCAATTCTACCTCCCAATCTGTTAGTGAACATAGTTAGAAAACGTCTTGCTTAATCTAATTGTACAGGATTTACATGGGTACTCCTGAGATTTTTATCTTTTACAAAGAGATTTGTTAGTTGAGGAGAAAATTCATTAAAAAAATCCACTTTCCACTTCTGAAGTTTCATTTGTCGAATCTCTAACATGTTTTCATTTCTCTTTCTTCAGCATTCATAGTGTGGAAAGATTAGCAGCTAAAATTATTCTTTTTATATTTCAGACAATGTTAACCCATTTTGCCATATGGCAAGTTAATGAGCCTTGACTTGTTTTGGAATTATATTAGATTTATCTTGGTTTCTTCAGAAGGTGCTATCAAAACTGTAAATCTTCTATGCGTCTTTCTGCCCTTCATCTGTCTCTCTATCTTTCTACCTTTCCTGAGTGATTTAGCATTGATTCAGATAGAATCATATTCCAGTTAAAATCAGATTTAATTTTCTCTGATATGTTGAGATTGAAGTTAGAAGTGATTAAAATGTGATTCTTTTATTTGTGTTCATTAGCTAAAGAAGTTAATAATTCTGGATACCTTTTAGTATGAAAATGTGGCATTTATGTACATAGAAAAGATTTTGCTTGAAGCGTAGAATGACTAAAATAATGAAAGCTTGTGAAATGTAAAGCATCACAGAAAAAAATTGATTTTAACAGTTGCAGTGAGGCAGGGAGCAAGACGCAGTATATTCATTTGTTTATCACGTTTGAGGTCATTAGAAGTGGATTTGGAACTGTTTTACAGGCAGAAGACCTGAGTTCTAGCATTTATTGGAATATATCATGGTTTTGTAACCAGTGCCCTGGAGCCCTAAGCAACTTTTTAAAACTAGAGTTTGCCAAGAAGGTGCCATTCTCTGGCATACCTGATTGTGGTAAAATCATAGTCCAGAAACCTTTATCACATTTGGGGGAATTGAAGCAGAAAAGATTAATGAACTGGGGTCACAGTGCCCTAATCAGAAATACAGCTCAGCAAACCCTTGTCCAACCTTATTATCCTTATCCCAGATCTTTTAGTGTGTTAACTATTATTTTGTAGAATTATGAAATAATTCGAATAAGTGTTCATTTACGCACTCACATTATGCATGGTAGAACCCTCACTATGGCTGTATTTAGTACAGTGGGACTAAATATAAGGTGTCCTTGTCCAAGAGTGAAGAGAGATTAATGCAATACCAAAGGGACTTCTTTGTGAGGTAGTTCCGTGGGATGGACCCTGAGGACCACATTATACCGAGGCTCCATTGTAATGATGTACGAAATGAAATACAAGAGCTGAAAAAATCTTGCAGCAATATTTTATTGGGCTCAAATAATTGCTTGAATAAATTTATAATATAAAGCTATTGGTTTTGTGTTTCTAAATAAAATAAGCAATGCCTTAAGGTATCATGAGTGGAGAAACTAGGTGTTTTAAAAATGATACAAAAATTCTGTACAGTGTAGTGCCATGAAAAGAGTGATGGCTTTGGGGTCCAAACACCTGGATCCAGATCTTGGCTCTGACGCTATCACTGTGACCTTAAAAGAAACCTCTGGCACTCATTTTCCCAAGTTGTAAAATGAGAGAATTTGACTGGGTGACCTTTCAGTTACTTCTACTTATAAATCCTTGGGCCTGTAATCATTGTGCAATTACAAAAACTGTTCCCTATTCTTAGAATGTGCATTCTTATACATTAAACCTCCTATGCTCCTTCTAGTCTCCTCTCTGATTTCTCTCTACAGATTACATTGTTTTGTACTTATTTGTGTACATGTTGTATCCTTTCATTCTTCAAAAGAATTTAAGTTCCTTGAGGGAAGCTACAGTCTAGTAGTGTCAAACTCAAATAGAAACTTGGGTCACTAACATACATGCACACACATACACATATATGTATATGTGTGTATATATAGGTGTATGCATGTATATATGTATGTGTAATCCTTTGGGCAGTATATTTATTTAGAAAACCACATATTAACATTATCTACATTCCATTGTATTTTGATTTATTTTGTTAAAGATTTCCCAACTGCATTTTAATCTAGTGGGCCATACTGTGGAGTATCTCTTGACATCTCTGATGTAGAACATTGCCAGCATCATTTGTACATAGTTTGTCTGGTTGAATTCTTAAATATCTGTGTTATGCATACCTGTTTGAATAGGGATTTCTGCATAGCTTTTCCTTTCTCTTTCCCCACACTCTCAAAATCTTACTATGTTAGTGAATAAAGGTAGGACAGAATGCTAATGAAGTATTACCTTCGCCAGCAGTGTGGCTTACATAGTATTGCCAACCATACAAAATTCTTTAAGTATGAGCCACTTAGGGGTGTTATGACAAGATGAAAAATTCTAGTGAATTCCATGCTGCAGACGGCATGTGTTTCAGCATTCATATTTGATTTTTCCATTATTGTTTCTATGGAAATAATGCCACACAAAACTAAAAACCCAGCAGTATTTTTTTGGTTGCTAGTACATCCCATTTTGATCCAAAGGGAATTGTATTATTTGATGAGGTTGATTAATATTTCTCATTTACAAAATGTCAAGCTGTCAGCTGTTCTGACAAGAAATATTTTTGTATCCTGTTCATCACACACCAGTTGTGGTTTGTCAGCATTTCCATTACAAACATACTTTTCCAGAGGTTGATCTAATATGAAAAAAAAAATGAAACAAACAAAAGGAAAAAAAAATTAAATTTCTGGATTGAAGTAAGGCAGGCATTATTGCAATGAAATCATTTTGAGCACGTTTGAAATGTGCATAGCAAATTCCCTTTGAAAGTAAGTTATTGCAGGCATGACTTAAGACACAGAAATGAGTGAGTATAAAGAAAGGATAGCCAATGAGATGATTAAAGGGCTAAAAAGTCCTACCCATCATAAAGTTACTATAATTGAACCTTTTTTTCCCTAGAAAAGTTCGATTCGTGATGGCATCTGTCTAAAAGTATATTATGCAACCATGGAACTTATAAAGACAGGATAATAAAAGGAAATAACAAAAGGGGCAGCTGGATAGAGTGCTGGGCCTAGGCTAAGGAACTCTCATCTTCCTGAGTTCAAATCTGGCCTCAGACACTTACTAGCTGTGCGACCCTGGGCAAGTCACTTCACCCTGTTTGCCTTAGTTTCCTTATCTGTAAAATGAGCAGGAGAAGAAAATGGCAAACCACTCCAATGTCTCTGCCAAGAAAACCCCAAATGGGGTCACGAAGAAAAGAACAGAACTGAACAACAGCAACAAAAGGAAATGGAATGGGTTCCCTGTCCCATTCCCATTGAAGGATTGAAGGAATGCTTTAGAGAGGTTTGCTCTCTAATGGTGCAGAAATAAGGTTGCCAAAGATAATTCCAAATATCTCATATTTTCTTTGTTGCCCCTTCAGCACAAATATGTTACGTACCTACTATGTGCAAGGCACTTTAGGTGTTCCATAACAGAGTTGCAGTAGGTGATCTCTGAGGCCTCTTTCATCTCTTCACTGATCTTTTTGGGATTGTAAAGTGATTTACTCAGTGAAGGAAACATATCTCCTGATCCTCCTCTCTACATCAACTGTGCTTCCTTTCCTTAAGGAAAAGGCAGGTGTTTCTAACAGAACTGTTAAACTTTGGAAAGAGTTATTTAACAGAAGAGTTTTCTCATAAAATATAGGGTCATAGATTTAGAGATGCCCTTATATCAGGAAGCTTCACCATGCCCACTGACACTCCCACAGATCCTCTAACCTCGCATTCCCTAAGACTTCTTGTATCCCATGACAAGCTCCTTTACTCTGGCTCAGCTTCCCATCAGAATAGTCACACACCAGATTTCACCATTACCGACAAGTGTCTGACATCCCTAATTATAAGTTCTTGATATACCTCTCTCTCACCATAACCTTTTATCATTCTGTCTCTGTGCCTCACTCCTGAGCCTATTCTTCACTCTCACTGAGGCCTCTATTCCTACCACTCCTCAGTACCTCTTCTTTCTCTAATCTCAATTCCTCTCCTTTCTAGTCCTGACCTTGCAGTTAGCCATTCACCTTTGTATTGTACTGTCCTCTACGACTGAATCCTCCCTTACTGCCTTGCTCTTTTACTCCCTGCCCCAGTCATCGCTTCTTCCTAGCTAAACCTCAGCCCCAGATTAGTCCCACCCTTTACTTTCACCCCTCACATTGAACAAAGATGGAGGCAGTGAAACCAACATGCTTACTGGGTATGTTACAGATTCATGTTCTCCAATTTCAATGGACCCTCACTCTTGCAAGGAAATATTTTTTATTTTTCTCTAATTGATTCTCTGTCTTACTCCTCACAAAATCTTTTTTAAACCTCTTTTCCTCAGTTCACTACCCCATCTCTGCCTTCTCTCAGCTGAGAACTGAAAAATTACTGAGAAAATTGAGGTCATTTGATGTGAGGTCTGTCTTCTCATATTCTTTGACTCTCCAAATCCAATGACAATATCACCCAATCCTTCCTCCTCTCCCCCATCTTTTGTCCTCTCATGGAGTCTTTCCTCCTTTCCTATAGCTTACTTCTCCTTGTCAAGTACAGTCCCTCTCCATGTTCTTTTAATCTAATACCTTTTCTTCTATAGTAGATTTTATTCCTAACCATTCTCCTTCTCTCTTTATTCCTCAACTATTTGTTTTGTCAATTCCTTACTGCCTCCACACATACTCAGTGAGTCTTTCCCATCCTTAAAAAGCCTTCACAATTCCCTACCATCCCTTAAAGCTAAGCTCTGTAATCTTTCTTCTCTTTCTCAGCCAAGCCCACAGAAAAATCTGTCTGGACTCCCTGTCTCTACTCTCTTTATTCTAATTTGCTCAGACTTTTGCTGTCTGGCTTCTGTCATCATCACTCGACTAAAACTCTGCTCTCCAAAGTTACCAGTGAGATCTTAATTTCCAAGTCTAATATTTTGTTTTTTTTTTCCTTTCTCATATTCCTTTACCTATCTGCTGTCTTTGATACTTTTGCCCTGCTCTCCTCCTGGCTATTCTCTCCTCCCTGGGCTTTTGTGGCATTAATCTCTTCTGGTTTTCCTCCTAACACTCCCTTTTCATCTTCTTTAATGACTCATCCACTATATTATATATCCTAATTGTTGATGTCCACCAAGACTGTCTTAAGTCCCCTGCTTCTCTCTCTACATGTACTTTCTTGGTACCTTTATCAGCTCCCATGGTTTTAATCAGGGTCTTTATACTTAAGTCTCACAGGGTCTACATATCCAGTTCTATTTTTCTCCTGACCTTCAATCCCACATTACTTATTGCCTTTGCACACTTCAAATTGGATCTCCAAGAGACATCTGAAATTCATTATTTCCAAAAGAGAACTGATCATCTTTTCCCTCAAAATCCGTCATCTTCCAAAATTCCTTATCTCTTTTTAAGGTACTCCCATTCTTCCAGTATCACAGAATTATAATTTTAAATTCACATTCTCTCTGGTCCCACACATCCAGTCAGCTGCTAAATCTTACTATATCTACCTACACAACATTTCTATAATGTGATCACTTCTTTAGATTCACATATTTGCATCATTAATTCAGGCCCTCATTAATTAATATTTCTGCCTTAAGTCTCTCCTTATTTCAGTCAATCCTCCCCAATGCTGCCAAAGTGATTCTACTTAAGAGGCAATTAGGTAGGCTGTGGAGAGAGGGCTCAACCTGGAGTCAGGAAGACCTGAGTTTAAATTCAGCCTCCCATAATTAGTACCTTTGTGAGGCTGAGCAAGTCACTTAACCTTTGACTCTCAATTTCGTACTCTGTAAAATGGGGATAATAACAGCATTTACTTTCCCAGAGTTGTTTTGAGGATATATTAGATAATATTTATACCGTGCTTTGCAAACCTTAAAGTGATATAAAAATATGAGTGCATATACACATATGCTGATTTTTATTTGTCATATTATCATTTTTATTGAAGATTTGACCATGTCACTTCCCCAGTCAAGCAACTTCAGACTGTTTTTGCCTCTAGAATAAAATATAAACTCATTTGTTGAGCTTTTAAAGCTCTTCACAACCATGCCCCAGCCTGCCTTTCTGGGTCCATTGTGCATTGAAAAGTACAATGTGAATCTCCTCACATTCCAGGCAAACTGATCTTCTTTGTATTCCCTATACAAGGCATGCCATCTCCTATATCCATGCTTTTGCATTGACTGTTATCCATACCTAGAATTCACTTCTTCATCTCACCACACCAAATCTCTCTTTCCTTTTAACATGCCTTTCAAGCACCTGCTTTTAGGTGAAATATTTACTAATTTCCTTAAGAGCTTGTGCCCTCCCTCTCCAAAACACCTTGTATTCCATGCTTTGTGTTTATCTCTTTATATTAATTTTGTATATAATATGTGTACATATGTCTCCCCATTAAAATGTGAGAAAACAATAAACACAGTAATTACTACAGCAATATAAATGAAAAAACCCAACCACTACCATAATGCATTCTAGAATGAGCATTGAAAAATTGCCATCACTTAGCATAGCACCAAAACAAAGGTGAAAAGACATCCCTCCCCACTCCTTTTCAAAGGCAATGGGGGGTTCATGGTTGTGGAAAGTTGCATTTAAGGTCCAATTTTTAAAGAAAATGTATTGATCAGTTCTGTTGAATTAAAAAAAAAAATTCTTTGTTATAATGAATGGCTCTCCGGGAGATGAGAAGAGGAGAAGATGCAGGGGGAAATGTAGACTACATTAAAAAAAATAGACTGGTAAAATTCATTTTTTAAAATAAGAACATAAGCACCTTGCAATGAAGAACTATTTCATTTGTATTTCTTTCCTCTTACCTAGCACAGGGCCCAGTGTATAGCAGGAGCCTAATTAATAATTGTTGATTAATGATAGAAGGGACTTTGGAAATCATCTAGTCCACTCATTAAAAAAAAACAAACAAAAAAAAAACCAAACTTAATTGATACTTTTTGTTTTTTTGACACTTCCCAATATGTCCAGTCCCTAGCAACCCCATCATTCCTCTCTCCCTTTGTCAAGATATAAAGCTATGATTTATTGACTTACTTTGACAACAAATGGTTGCAACTTTTGGCTTCTCTAACAAGAGGATGGACCTATGCTTCTTCAGCTATCTTACAGCTCCAACATTAGTCATTGCTTTTAATCAGTGTTAGCTGCCTTATAGTATATATGTCATCATTATTAATATTCTTCTGGTACTGTTTTCTTTATAAATTCACATAAATCAACTTGTGTTTCTCTGAATTCCTCATAATGATCTGTTCTTATAGGCACAATGATATTTTATGACATTCCTATACTACCTTTTGTTCAGGCTTTCTCCACAGAGTGGACCAATTTCATTTACAGGAGAGGTAACAGGGGCCCAGAAACTTAAAGAGACTTGCTAAAAGTCACAAGTGGTAGGATTCAAATCCTACATTGACATCAACAAACTTCTAAGTATTCCTCCTGTCCCAGATCCACAATTAATCTACGCTGTTATTTTTCACCATTTCTGCTTGCTGCTACAGTAATAGTTACAACCCATACTTACATAACACTTTTAAGGGTTTACAAAGTGTATTCATTGCAGGAGCTCTGTGAGCTACTATAGCTTATTAATATTAATAACTCACATTTATATTAATTGCTTTATCATTGTAACATTGCATACACACACACACACACACACCACAATCTTATTTGAGCCTCACTAGACTGAGAGGGAAATAGTTGAAAAATTGTTGTTTCCATTTCAGAGAAGAGGAAACAGATGTGAAGTGTCTTACTTGGCATCTCCAGGGCTGAACGTCTGCAGGGAACTTAATATGATTCAACTTTGTTGGGTTGGAACATGAATACACACCTTCCACCAAACATTCATAATTGTCTTGTACCGTTAGCAACTTTGACTGTTACTCATTTCTCCAGTTCTCTGTCACTTATGGGCAAATACAAATTAGGGTTAGGACTATATTTTTCCTGATGTGGAACTTTAACATTATAATTAATTAGTTCATGGTTATTTACATTAATGTAGGAGTACAAGGTGTCTAGGTGATCCAGTGGCTGGAGTACCAGACCTGGAGTCAAGAAGACTCAACTTCTTGAATTCAGATCTGGTCCCAGACACTTCCCACCTGTGTGACCCTTGGCAAGTCACATAACCCTATTTGCCTTAGTTTCTGCATCTGTCAAATGAGCTGAAAAAATAAATGGCAAACTAATAACCAAGAAAACCCTAAATGTTGTCATGAAGAATCAGACTTGACTGACAGACTGTATAACGGTAATAACAAGAGCAATCATAAATGTTCAAGTGCTTTAGAATGTGGTTTTATTTATATATTTGAATATGTATATAGCAGACCTGGAAATTTGTAATGCTTTAATGAAATGTTTCTATAATTGTAGGTGATTCTGGAAAGATAGTAGAGTTTTCCTTTCTACTCCTTAATCTCGGTGCTTACCTATTCCTCACCCTGGACCCTCCATTTCTCCAGGTGTATTCAGATGCCCATTTGATCAGCCTTAGGGAGATAGCAATGATGCAAAAGAACATGAAATACACAGTCAAAGAAGATGGGTTCAAATGCCACTATGGCTATTTGCTACCTCCGTGACCTTTGGCAAGTTACTTGACCTCTTTTGATCCCTCTCTTCTAATCTGTGAAGTGAAAGGTTGTACCATATGGTCTCTGACATCCTTCCCAGCTTTCACTTTACTATTGTAAAACATACTTCTTTAAGTTTGCTTTTAAATCACACACTTTCCTAGGATCGGGAAAGTAAATTATTCTGCCCTAAAATGACTTCTATTTCACTACAAGCAAGTCTAGAGCAAACAAAGTTTTTCATACTTTACACAAATAAATTGCCTTCTGATAATTGCTATTAAATGTATTTTAAAGATGTATCTATTACCTATAAGATTTGCCTGTGTAACTCACTGCTTTTCTACTTTCTGATTCTACATAGTATTAAACAGAATCTCCAAAATGTTTTGAATCATAAAATTATGTTTTTCTTTTATTTAGATTTTCAGCTTTTATTTGACATTTCAGAGCAGGAAAAGTTATGTAAAACTCTTATCTAAGTGATTTTAACATTAGTTGATGATAATTGTGCTGGAGCCAAACTAAGATAATAAATTTAGAGCTAGAAGTGACTTCAGATGGCATCTACTACAATTGTCATATTTTACAGATTAAGAAATTGAGGCCCAATTGATGAAATGATTTGTCCAAATTCACACGTGTAGTAAATAGCATCACAGCTTTATGTGGATCCTACCAGCTCTTAATGATAACAACAACAACAATAATAATAATAACTCATCGATGATACTGTAACTCTTTAGAATTTCTTAGAGGCAATTTGGTGGCACAATGAATACAGTATTAGGTGTAGAGTTAGGAAAACTCAAATTAAAAAGTAACCTCAGACCTTTTCTACCTGTGTGATCCTGAGAAAGTCACCTACCCTCTCTCTGCTTGTTTCCTTAACTATAAAATGGGAATAATAATGACACCCATGTCCCAGGGTTGTTGTGAGAATAAAATGAGATATTTGTAGAGCTCTCAGTACAACATACAACACACAGTAGAGATTTAATAAATGCTTGTTTCCTTCCCCCGCTTCCCCTTTAGACTTTAAAAAGTTCTGTCCCAGCAGCATCTCTGTGAGTCAGGGTCATGGAGGGAAACTGAATGCGATTCAGAGATTAAGGGACTTGGCAATGATTGCATAACTGAGGCAGAATTTGAAATTGAAATCTCCTCATTCCAGGTTCAGTATATTGCCTTTTGATGAATTTGCAGACAGTCATTATCAAGAAAAAGCAAAACAAACAAACAAACAAAAAAAAAAACCAAGACAAAACAACAACAACAAAAAAACAACTGGTATAAATCTCCTCCCCTTCAGTGTTTTAGGCTACTTTCTATGATTCAGTATCAGTTGTCATTGAATTGAAGAGAAGGAAATCAACATAGGAAACTCAGCCAATTAAATTATTATTCTTGGTCTGACTGTGCCCCAAATTGAGTGAGATGTATGTGTGTTTCCTACTGTGTTTGCTCTGCATAGAACGGAAGTGAAGCTGTGATCTGTGTTACTGTATTGTGGTATATGATGAGGGTTGGAAGGGGTCTTTCCTTAAGTACCCATCTACTTTGATCCTGATTCTTTTGGAGGTTTTGCTTCTGGCCTGAAATTTCTCCTGCTTGATTTCAGCTGTGAGACAGTTCTGGCGGCAAAAAGATCAAGTGCATCTTATTTTGGCATCCTCAGAAGTTAGCCCATGACATTTACTGCATTTATTCTGCTTGTGATATGTATAGTCTTTGCTGTGTGCTAGGGTAGCAATTTTCAAGGGAATACAAATTGATTCCTTCCTTCTACAAACCTCATCTCCCTCATCCCCTTTCTCTTTTTAATATGACAACCAGCATGCATGAGAGCCAGTGGCGATGAGGAGAGCTTTCTTCGTTTTTCAGGTTTCCCCTCCCATCTTGAGGGCTGAGAGGAGGATTCAGTAGAACACATGTGTTAAGAGGAAGGGACTTACTTTCCCCTAATGCAGTGGCCTTAGCTTCACTCATCTAGAAAGTACTGAGTAGAGACTGCTGAGAGGAAGAAATGGGAGCACAGGGGAGCTTTTGGAAGATGATGAGGAAGGGCTGCCTATGTCAGTGAGCACAGCACCTAGGCTCCATGTTAGGAGGACCTGAAGCTCGCCAAGAACTGGAGAAAAAAAATTTTAAACAAATAGTGAGAGTACTGGTAAAGGAATCAGCTGAGACAAATGAATGGGTGTTGGCAGTACAGGCTGGGGGCTGAGATAAAGGCAGCTCACCTAAACTGGTTCTACTTCTTATAGTGTGCAAAGACTACTGGGATTATGAACCTTTTCTAAGTACTGTGCCCCAAACTGCAAGGGAGGAAATGGGGGGGTGCTATGTATAAAAATTCCTTTTATTATAACTTATATGCTTTAATAACATGGATTATTGGGTCAGAGTGTTATAACTCTGGAGCTGGAAGGGTCCTTCAGGGTCATTTAGTCCACTAATTTTATTTTACAAATGAGGAAATTGAGGCCTGAAGTGTCTTGTCTGAGGTTTTTGAAGTGACTTGCAGTGTATTGCTTATAGATCTAGAGTTGAAAGTGTCATTAAATACTGTTTGGTTCAACTTTCTCGTTTTTATAATTGCATTATGCATGCCTAGCTCAAAAATTGTATATTTGGTTATTTAGTAACTGCCAGCAATAAAGTAGATCATTAGCAATGTTGAAGAAGAGCTCATCCCCTCTAAAGAAATTTGATAGCTTTTAGGATGAAGTGTAGACCATCTAATTGGTTCAGAAAAAAATTCTACATTTTAAAATAATTAATTTGCTGATTATGTGTTATATTTGGCTATAATGAAAGAGATTTTTTTCTTTCACTTGAGCTAATCCATCCAAAAAAAATTATTTAAAATCTTTTTTCCTTTGATGGAATAAAAATATTTGATAACCCATTACAGCAAACAATTTTAAAATAATCTTTGGAAAACAGTTTCTTTACTAATTATAGAATTGGAGAGTTATAAAAGACCTCAGCAAATAGTCTAAACTATATACATTTGTTTTATTGCTATTATTGTATTATATTATTATTGTTATAAAAATATATTCTCTTTCTCTCCCTTCTGCCCTCCTTCTCCCCCCTGCCCCATTGAGGTCTGTTATCACAAATTTATCTATCTAGCTGCTACCTATGGACTACCAAATTTGACCATTTTCTCTTTCTTAAAAATGGTCTATCTTTCATAAGTTGCTTTCTTTATAAAGGATAAAGAATATCTTAAATAAAGATAAGTTTTTCTAGTAAACAGCAAAAATCTGCACGTATGGTCTTGTCCCTTCAAATATATAGGGTTAGGAATATATGAAAAAAACCAGTGAGTTGGGCACCATAAGGCAAAAGGTACAACTAACTTTGCAACTGTTGAATTCTTATTTGAGTCTTTAAAGAAATCATTTTTTTTAAAAAGAATTAGAAGTAGCATAGAATCACTGGTTATGACCTGGAAGGGACCTTAGAAGTCAGTCCAACTATGGCATAATAAGCAATTTTGAGTCCCAACAACTTGCCAAGCTCTCACAGACCCAAGGTCTTCTGACCACCAAATCTAACATTCTCTTCACTTTACCCATCTAGAATATGAAAAATAAATTAATTAGACACAAGCAGTTCTCTTCATTGGAAGCTATTTTTGTACCCTAACTGGGAGGTAAAAACTAAAAACATCTAAGAGTTTAAAATGAAGAATATTTTGCATAGAACTTTGCTGGGGACTAGAGAGGGATTTAGGCTGAAACTAATTTTCCATCTTTACCTTTTTCTGTCCAATCCCTTACAAGTCAAAGACTTCACTGTACAAACTCAGAATTTTCTTTGAGGACACTTGAGTGAAAGGAATGATAGTGAGCATAGCTATTCAGGAAGGAGAGCACAAACTGCTTGTCCTTTCATTAGTATTCTAGGTTTGATTCTCAAAGACAGTTTTATAGATTAAAAATAATAGAAACATAACAAGTAAAGACTTTGTTCTCTGATCTGGAAGGTTTGAGGTTATTTAATATGCTTCTGCTTACAAGAATGATGGTGTCTCCTGACCAGTGAAAGTGCAGATTTGCTCATTTGTCCTGCCTGGTTTCCTTGGATATATTTTATAAATTGAATGGGAATAAACACTGAATTTGGAGGAGTTAGAAGGGATAATAGAAGCATTGTTAGAATTAGGTGGAAGCATTTGCCAAAGTTCCCTACATTAACTCAGTACCTAGTACTTGGAATTTTGTAGCCTCAGTACACTTAACCATACGTTGCCCTTAACTTAGGTCATATCAGCAGATGCCCTTTCTTAATAATCATTTAGAAAAATCAGTCTATCTGATTCCAGGTATACCTATGTTTCTAGAACTAAGGATGCAAAAGTGCTAAAAATTTCAGTTAGTAGAAATTTTGGGGAAAGGGGGCCACCTCTATGAAAATCCCAAACTGAGTCTTTCTGTGACTACATTTAACAAAGGATTCTAAAACACTAACAACTAGCGTTTATATATTGCTTTAAAATTTGCAAAGTGCCTTATGTGTAGCCTTTCATTTGGTACTCGTGACAACTGTGTGGAGTAGGTACCATCATCACTATCATTTTTTCAGATGAGGAAACTGAGGTTAAGTGGTTAAAAGGTTAAATGACTTGCAAATTTAAACTTAGGGCTTTCTTACTCAAGTTTTGTTTTTCTATCCACTTTTCCACTTAAATAAGTTTTAATTTCTATATTACAGCCATAATAATAGATTATAAAGTATGTTCTTGGTAAATGTAAGGTATCATTATATATATATATATATATATATATATATATAATTTCCATTAAATTTGATATTTTGAGTTCTGCTTTCTGGCACCTGTCATGGGCCTGACCCCAAGGTTCACTTGGGAATAGCAGTGAGTATTGCTTTCCTTCCTTAACTATGATTCACTGCTAGTGAGACTAGAGGTGTCTTTGAGAGCATGGGGTTAGAAAAAGGCCCAGTACATCACTGTATGGATGTACCATCAAATTTGACAAGCACAGTGGAAAGGTGGGCATATACTTCTGGGAATGGGAGGGCAGGATTGCATTGTATTACTGACTCTGAAAATGGTGATGGGCACCTTAAGTAAGTATTTGAAAGGTGAGAAAAATACACAGTGAGTGGAGAAAAGGAGACAGATAAAGGAAGTCATTTCATATGTATGATTTTTATGTTGACAGTTTTGAATTAGTCTCATGGTGTTTATTAGCTTGTTTTTCTTAGTAGCAGATCTTAGACTTCAGAAGATTGTCCTGCAGTTTGTAAATTATTTTTTATTTTGCTGACTTTTAAGAGCTTGGTACAAAATTCACATATTCCTTTTAAATCTTATTTGGGGGATATGTAGCTAATGATGAGTATTGTTATTTGGTTTTTTATGCATGAGGCCTTTCAGAGACAGAGCCTCTCCTGTCTGGTACATGCTGAAGAACCACGATGCAACTGAAATCTTCCTGTGAGTTTCCAGAATAAATATTACAAAGTCCATTCACCAAAGGTGAGGTTTTTAATACTGACTGCCCAACCCTCTCCCCTCCTTGAGTCAGAAGAGGACCTATCTTTGAACCCTCACTCTGCCACATACTATGTGTATGTCACCAGTTACAAGACACTGAAACATTCTGGCCTTCAGCTGCTTCATCTTTACCATGTCAATAACATTCACACCAACAACCTTCATAGCTTGTTATAAGGAATAGATTAAATGATGGATGTAAAAAATTTTGAAACTTTAAAGCTCTATATAAACACAAATTGTTGTTTATCATCATCTTCAATGTTGTCATTTGTTTGAGTTGTGTCTGACTCTTTGTGACCTTCTTTGAGATTTTCTTGGCAAAGATACTGGAGTGGTTTGCCATTTCCTCCTCCAGCTCATTTTACAGAGGAGGAAACTGAGGCAAACAGGGTTGTGTGACTTGCCCAGTGTTGCACAGCTAGTAAGTGTCTGAAGCTGGATTTGAACAATGGTCTTCCCAACTCTAGGACTAGTACTCTATGCATCCTGCCACCTACCTGTCCTATCTTCACTGTAGAACAGATTTTTTAAACTTTTATTTAACTTTTTACATGTTATAAACCCATATGGCAATCTGATGAAGTTTGCTTTTCAGAATCATGATTGTTGCCTTCATCCACATCTTAAGGTAGTGCTAAATTTCAGTTACAAGGTTAATGAAAATGAAGATGTAATTTTTTCCCTTCAAAGTTCATAGATCCCCTGAAATCTTTCCATGGGCTTTATGGAGAATCTCTGGATTCCAGGTTAAGAACGCATATTGAAGAGGGAGGGCACTCTCAGGATGACGAGTTGGGAAGAGTGTGTAGCTTATGGCACGAGACCAGCAAATAGGTGATAGAGTGGTTTGGTTGATATTTGAATGTGGGATGCTGGATGTGAAATAAGAAATGGTAATAATAAGCAATGATCAGATAAGTAATTTGTAACCAAATTGCACAGGGCATTAAGGACTGGTTAAGGAATTTGTATTTTGTTCCCCAGACAATGAGGAATTGCTGATGGTTTGGGAGCAGGGAAATAACATTGTCAGACTTGTGGTGCCAGTCAGTCCAAAGAACACTTGTTTTGGAGTTGGTGAACCTGAGTTCAAATCCTATTTCTGTCACCTTGGTCAAGTCACTTCTCCCCTGTGGGTCTCAGCTTCCTCATCAGCCACATGAGGGGGTCTTACTAGACGATTACCAAAATCCCTTGGAACCCTAAATCTAGAATCCTATGATTTTATGTATTGGCAAACTTTCTTGGCAGATGGAGAAAATGGTGGCAGGGTAATCAGATAATGAGAACTGTAATGCAGGTATTAGTTAATGAGTGTCTGATCTAGAATGGTGATAGTGGAGAGGATGGGAGAAATGTGAGAGGTAAAGAACTGATAGGAATTGGCATAGGTGTGGATGTGATGTGAGGAAGAACCAAAGCGGATGGAGGCATTTCAGAGCCAATTAATGGGGGGAAAGTGATACCAATGATAATACAAGGAAGTCGGGAGGAAGGGATAGGAGAGAAAATGATGAGTTCCATTTTGGACATGCTGAGTTTGAGATGCAGGTGAGATGTTCAGATAAAGCTTTCTAGGAAACCAAAATGCCAACTCGAGCTGAAGCCATTAACATCGGAGCTGAGATTTGAGATGAATGGGAGACGAGCCAGGGCTAGAACCTTAGGGGATTACTAACCCTTAGAGACCAGAAGAAGGAAATTGAAACAATAAAGAGAATGAGTAATAGAGTCAGACAAGTAGGAAAAGAACAGAAAAAGATCAGCAAGTATCACAGAAGCCCAGGGAGTAGAATAGCAATAAGGATGGTTTGGTCAGCGGTGTCAGATGCTGAAAAGCTGTCAAGGAGGATAGCAGCTCAGAAAAGGCTATTAGATCGAGCAATTAAGAGATCACTTGGTGACCCAGGAGACGGCAGTTTCAGTTGAGTTGTCAAGAAGGAAACCAGATTACAGGGGTTTGAAGAGTGAATAGTAAGGAAGTATGTAGTACATCTGAGAAAGACTAGCAGGGAAGTATATACCGGGCTTTAGAAAGATCACTATCCAAAGCACTTTTTTAAAAAGTTGTGTGTTTTGGTTAAAAGGAATAAAACCCTTAGCTGTCTGGAAAACTTGACTCTTCAGAATGATTAATTTTCTGAGGGTTTAGGGTAGCTGAAATTGCTATCGTTCTTCTATTTCTCCCAGTACCTGCCATAATAATTTGTCTTCATGTGCAATTATAATTTCATCCAATTTCTCAGTGCAGTTATGTTGCTATAGTTTATTTTGATACTCTTAAGTCAATAAATTTGAGGAACAGAGGGAGCTCAGAAAGTTGAATGTAACTTATTAAACTCAGTGAAGTCTTTCTGTCCCATACCACTAGGAAATGATAATAATAACTGAAATAAAGTTCTTTGTAAAGTGTTTTATAGAAATAGTCTTCTTGTGTCAGTGGAAATTTTTGTGGACGATGAAACTGAGCCTTATTAAGTTTAAGTAACTTGTCCCTGGCATCATGGCTAATGTGTCAAAAGTTGGATTTGCACCCAGATCTTTCCTAACTCCTACTTCTCTATATAGACTTTCCTGGCTAAGTAGATATCCAGCATCCACCTAAAAGCCTCTCATTATGGGAAACTTGGCTGCCTTCCAACACAGCCCATTTCAATAGTTAGCAACTTTTTCTCTTATTGCATGTATATTCAGACAAAGTTCACGGTATGGTTGTTTTTAATTTTACTGAACTGTTTTTCCTCTCGCTTGTTTATTGTTTGTTTTATTCTTTGTTACAAGGATAGCTCTGTGGTTAGGGGAGGAACAAGGGATATATTTGGAAATAAAGATGATGCAATGATCAGAAAATATCAATAAGCTTTAAAAAACATTCCCCCCCCCTTCTATCTAGCCCAAATCTGTCTTTGTATAACTTCTACTGAGTGATCCTCCTTCTACCTTTTGGGGTTAAGGAAAACAGACTAATCTGTCTTCCATTAGAGAGCCTTTGCACAGGCATTTGAAGACTTTTATCTTGTCCTCTCCTAAGTCTCCCTGTGATTATATTATTATTAATATTATAATAATTTAATGTATAATATAATATATAATCATTTATTATAACAATGTTACTTATTAATTTCTATGTAATATAAATATATAAAGCTGTGCATAATTAATATGCACATTAAATAACTATATAATAATTATATGTAATATATTAAGTTGTATAATATATATTATTATATTACATGATTTGAAGGTCCCTCACCATTCTCCTTAACTTCTTCTGGACATTCTCCAGTCTAACAAACCCCTAGATAAAATGGATCCAGATAATTATAATCCAGATAGGATTTCTACTACTAAGTAAACTTGTGATCTTGAGCAAGTCATTTAATGTTTCTTGGGGGGGGGGGTCTACATTTCCTCTCTTATAAAGTGATAGGATTATACTAGATTATTTCAAAGGTGTCTCATTAGATGGAGCCCAGGGCTTGGAGTCAGGATGATTGGATTCAAACCCAGCCACAGACACTTTCCAGCTATCCTGGACAAGACACGCAACCTCCATTTTCCTCTTTTTCCTCAGCTGTAAAATAAAGATAATAAAAGCACCTACCTTCAGGTTGTTGTGAGGATGGAACAAGGTAGTATTTGTAAAAATGCTTATTAGCTTAGTGCTGATGTTTCCTTCTCCTAATTCTAACAGTGTCTGAAATCGTTTCCAAAGGTTATTGGACCTGAAAGAGAACCAAACTTATGTCAGTGTGATTATAGGCTACTAATTCCTCATTCTCTACTCTTGGTGCCCTTCAGTGTGCACAAAATCTTTAAGGACCGTTGGGTTCAAATGACCCTTGCCACTGAAGGCAAAGTTGTTTTGCAGCCAATTTTCTCTGCCAACAAACCTTATTAGGCAGTCATGTTTTAGCCCAGGCTTCAGAGTATATGTGATTATTTAAGCCAAATACAATTCTACTAGGAGTGTCATGCTTTTACTCCCTTTCCAAGAACAAATGAAAATTCCAAAATTTGTTTTTCACAAACTCGGCAGGACCAAAAGGCTGACTTAATGAGGAACCTCAAAGGTTGAAATGGAGGGAGTTTAAACAACAACAACGACAACCTGTTAAAAGAAACTTTTTTTTTATTTTAAAGCTGCCGCAAGCTAAAGAATTGTGTGGAACAGAATTTTTACACCTTTGGGAACTGGGAGGATCGGTGGTGCATTTTGAAGAGCTTCATAGGCATGGCTTCTATTTGGACCCACTAAGAGCTCATATTCTATGCAAGTTAAAAAAGACCTAAGCAGACATAGTAAGTAGTGGAGATAAAAAAGGAGACTAACCTTGGCAAGAAGAGGGCAAAACCCTGTGGCTACTGCGTGTAATGTCAGGCTCTATCTATCTGCTTGCTCCATCTGAAAATGTCTATTTTTTTTTTTGCTAACAGACTGGAATCTCAGTGATGAGTATCTAGTCACGTGCATATTTTTATACATGTTGAAATGTATGTAATAATAATAATAAATAACATTTATATGGTACCTACCCATATGCTAGAACTTTGCTAAGTACTTTATGAGTATCTCATTTAGTTCTCTTGAAAACCCTGGGAGAGAGGTGCTATAATATCTTCCCATTTTACAGCTGAGGAAATTGAGGCAAATGAAAGTAAGTGACTTGGACTGGTTCTCACAGCTAGGAAGTGTTTGAGGCTCAAATTTGAGCTCAGATTGTTCTAGCTGCAGGCTCAGTGATCTCTCCACTGTACCACCTAGTTGCCCCCATTGTGTAGCTCAAGTATTTTTCTTTATGGCTAATGATTCTCTTGTCAAATCTACTTTGAGTCTAGCCACTGAAACGCATCCAGTAGGCAAAATCACAGAATCAGAGAGCTGGAGGGATGCAGTAGCCTTTTAATTCAACTCCCCAAATGTAACCTACTCTACAAGTGGTCATCCAGCCTCCTTTTCTTTTACTGTTTCTTCATTGTCATACACAAATGAAAGAAGGATCCATAGCTCAAAGGTGTAACAGAAAGATCACTGAACTGCAAATGAGTGAATCCTAGTTTGAGACCCAGCCTTGCCCCAAACTTTTGTGACTTTTCCCCTTCAAATATCTGGAACTCCCTCTTCCCCATCTAGACTGCTGTGTTGGATTTTGAGTCAGAAAGAACTGTGTTCAAATCCTATCTCAGACACTTACCAGGTGTGTGACCCTGGGCAAGTTATTATAACCTTTCTCAGCCTGTTTCCTAATCTGTGAAAATATAGATAATAACAGCACTGATCTCACAGGATTGTTGGGAAGATTAAATGAGATGACATGTAAAGTATGTTGTAAACTCATCCAAAAGGGAGTATATAAATGCTAACTCTTATTATATATGTAAAATAAGGGACATGGGGGAAGAGTTAGACTACATGACTTCAAAAATCCTTTCCAGTTGTAAAATTTTGCATTTCTTAATCCATATTTTTCTCAGTCTCTTCTCAAATGAAAGGTGAGGGCAAATCAAAGGTATTCTGCTTCTGGTCACTGGTACAACAGTTACAGTGAGTAATATTTATAGTCTTATAAGCGTCCAGAAGACTTGAATAATTTGTGTGGCTTGAGACTGCTAAAGCTGTCCAATTAGGAATGAAAGTTAAAGTATGTGAATATATAATTTAGTATTTATATGCAGTCACAATGAAGGACAATGCTCTGGATAGAATTAAAAAAACTTAATATGTGTGTGAGGCGGAGCTGGGGAGAATGGAAGAGAGTTGATCTTCTGGTTTCTCACTCTTCTCTCCCTGAATAAATAATCATCATGGAGGTCAAATAGGGATAGCACATATAGTTATTTTATATGCAATTCCCAGAATTGTTACTATACAGCAGTGGACATATTAACCTCCTGGGTTGGAGCAGATTTTCTTCATTACAGCAGAAGGGGAGACTTTACTCCTGTGAAATTCTTCAAGAAATTACTATGGTCACCAAGGCTGCTTCTATGAATGTGTGAGTGTAGATGTAAGATCTCTCTAGCATCAAAACACATACTTAGTGCTAATGAGAACTTTTCTCAGTTCTTGGAGCTGTAGCTTGGAAAACTTCTTGGGGATGCAGTATGGGGATAAAAATAGCATAGATTTGTAACTGTTCTGACACATTGTTTCCAAGCATTGACAGTCCACAGATGGAAGTTTTTATGATTTTTTTTTGGTGTGGACTTTTTAAAATTTGTATTTGGAATGAATTTGGAATTTTTTTACACACACATATACATGCATACATATATACACACGTGTGTGTATTTAAATAGCAAATTCAGTTCTTTACAATGGATCCTTTACATATAGCTGGCCAAGGCAGAATGCTGAATTTTTGGAAATTTCTTTTGCCAGAGATAAGCATTCTGTATAAAGAAGAGTAAAATGATAGCCAATAACCTGCTCATTGAATATTTTCTTCTTATTTTAGAGGCAAAGGAAAAGAAACATTTTCATCCTGGGTTTAAAAAAAAGCCACTCAGTGCTATTTAAACTGTTAGTAAAATGGAAAAGGCTGCACAAAACAGCATTAACATTTGCATTTATGGTCAAGACCTTAAAATGTGCAATAATTTTCATTGTATCTGATTACAAAAGGCAGAAATATTCATGTCTTTTAATATGGATTGAAATTATTGGCTTTCAAATTGCCCTACAATTGAATTGTACAAGGGATATAAATCCTTATATTTTCTGATTGGCAATGAAAATTCTCCTTTAAATCTCCACATCTATGGAAGAATACATCTCTTTCTGATTTGGATGTACTTTAGATTATAGCAGTTTAAAATAACTTCTTAAAAAAACTGTGTTTTTTCTTTCTTTTGGATTCTAACCTTTCTGTAGGCACATGCAAATTAGTGATTCAGACTGGAAACCAGGGGTATATTTCTTGGCCCTAATTTAACATCTTGTGTAACAAGTATAATTCTTTTTCTTTAATTACATTTGGCTTTCAAACTAGAACTGTTGTCTGTTTTTATGGATATTTTGGAATATTGGAGTACTTAACTAATTTGTTTGGCAACTTTCACAGCAGAAGAGAAGAAAGGACAACCCACTTGCAAAGATTTCTCACTAGTCAAGCTAAAGAGTTTTAGCTTTAATTAGGGTGAAAATAGATTCAAGGGTCATGTTTCTTTCAAAGAGAGCTACTGAGTTACAAACAAAGCAACCCGGATTTCAGGTATAATAAACAGTGTCTAGGATCAATAGCTGGCATCTTTATTAGTAAGAAGGTGGCCATGGAAATATTGCTTTATCTTATAAAAGGAGAAGACAAAAGGAACGTGGGTGTGATCATGGAGGAGGGATTTATTGTCCCTAAAACCTTGCAAAGGGATTTAGAACCTCATTTGTAATCATCTATAGGAACTGAGTTCAAGACCATCTCTGTCCCATTTCCCTGATTTGAAATTAGAATTTTCATGAGTTTCTCTCTGTTTTTGCCAAAATTTCAAAAATTCTGTTAGCTTTCAATTTTCCCCCCTGATATTAACAAGGGGAGCCTGTACCTTTAAGAATGGGCAAGAGAGGGGTGGCCAGGTAGCACAGTGAGTAAGAGCACCGGCTCCAGTGTCAAGATGACCTGGCGATCAAATCCAGGCTCAGATACTTAGCACCACACCCAGAAATAACTGGCCATGTAACCTTGAGCAAGTTACTTAACTCTGATTGCTTAAAAAAAAAAAAAAGAATGGGCAAGAGAGAAGTTTGTAAAAAAAACAGAATGCACTCCCAGTGTATTGTTCAATTGAAAATATTTGATTTTAGAAACATCCCATCTGCTCATAAACTTAACAGGTTCCATTAATCCCTATAACTCCTTGTAGCTTAAATGTTTTGTGACTCTCTGAGAACTTCCAGTCTTTGCCATTTTAGATCTACAGCTACAAAGTAATTTAGAGGTCATTTAGTTGTATGCCATCCATTTACAAATGAGGAAACTGAGACCCAGAGAGATTAAGTGACTTGTCCAGGATCACACCGTGACAGTCAGTGGCAGATCCAGGATGCATCCTCAGAGTCTGTGACTCCAAATGGGATATTCTGTTCATGTCTGTACCAGTCTGCCTTCTAGGATCTCTGGGCATTGAGAAGTATTCCCTGAGCCACCATACTTTTGTCAGATGGCAGTTTATTATTGTGTCTCTGAAAGGAGTCTTGGGGTTTTTCCCTGAAGATATTATACTGCATTTGGAGGAAGATGAGCAAAGGTAGAAGGAAGGAGAGATTTACTGTTATAGGGAATTCTCCCAGAGCTGTGCTTTGGACTAAGACTGGAGAACTGCAGCTTCCTGGATAAAGGGGAATCTTAGGGAACAGTTATAGGGGTCCTTGCATCTAAGGATAGTGAAGGTGAATCTAGCCCCCAAATTTTCTTAGGTCTCCCCACTCTACACGTGTCACACCAAACCTCTTTCCTTCACCTCCACCCCCTTTCCAATTGTCCAGGTTCCTTAATACCTGTGTATGATGTATGATGTATGATGTAAAGCAATTCAGTAAACATTGTGTCAGTCCTCATGCTCTTGCTGTATGACCAGCCTACTGTAATTTCTGGTTATAAACCTCTCTGTTTCTGACCTTTACGCTATTTTATTTGCTATTCTTGGTTGGTGACATGTTAAAGCCTTCTCAATCCCACTTTAGGTCAGTTTGTTGCTTTTTCATTGACCTTCAGCTTTGGTATCTGTGGTATTCTATTTACTCACAGCCGTATTACAAGTGTCAATATGTAAAAAAATATTGAGCAAGACTGTATTCCTGCTATGAAATGCCAGAAGTATGAAATTTAAACATATTTGCATAAATACCTATTCTTTGCATTTACAGATAGCCACTAATTGTTGCAGTGAAAGCAGAGGAAGAAAGTAGTTGAAACAACTACTGATTATGATTGACAACAGGACCATAACTAATATTTTCATTGGTCTCATGTGATAGTGATAGACTCCATGGTGAGATAGAAACATTATTGCTTGTAAATAGAATTGTAGATGTTAGAATGAGCTGGAGGAGGCCTTAGAGTCATCTAGGAAACCAAAAACCTAGACAGAGATTACACATAGTAGATTGCAGAACTAGAACCTGAAATCAGGTCCTCCAAATTTATTTTTACTACATACATTATTTAGCACTTTGCTGAAATAAAATGTAGGCTGGTGAGGTTTTTGTGGCAGTTCCTTTAATATATCAACTAGGTTACCTCGATCTCCATGGTATGTTTTTGCTTCTTTGTTCCAAAGTATAACATGAAGCTGCAGAGAAATATTTTTAATTTCTCCTCCTCCTCTATCTCCCCTGAACCCCCCGCATCTGGTCCACCCCATTTTGCAAAGGAAATGGAATCAGTTTCTTGGCCACAGTTAAAATAGCTCAGCAAATATCCTGCTGATGTTGAAGTATGGTATTCCAGGTGAGATAACAATGTTGAAAAAATACCATGAAAGAGCTTTTTTATTTCTCTAAGTGTAATGTGACCATATGTGTGATGGTTACAGGTGTACCCTGAAAGCATGACTGAAGAAAGAAAACTTTCAGTTTAGAATAAAAGAGATTAATGGCTAAACTAGAAATCTTGCCTCCTGTTTAATGGTATATGTTTGGAGAATGGTATACAATTCATTTGGTGGATGTAAGAGAAGAATAATTTTAACAGGCAGATCTGGAACTTGGAATTTTTACATGTGGGGCAAAAACCTATAAGCCAGGCATGAGCAAGTGGAATGAAGGGAATCCTTAGTGCATCCTGGTGTCCAGCAGCACCCATTGGGTAGAAACAGAGATCCTCCACCCAGGACTCCATGAGATCAGTTGTTGGTGAGGCTGCCTACTTCCACTCCCATGGGAAGAAGAACATTTGGTAGTTTCTTTTTGAAATTAACTGTAGTATAATAATAATACCTAGTATTCCCATAGCACTTTAGTGTTTGCAAAGCCCTTTATATAGGTTAACTCATTGGAACATCTCAGCAATCCTATGAAGTTAGTGTCATCATCACCTCCATTTTATAGATGAGGAAACTGAGGCAATTGAGGATCATAGAGCTAGTAAGCACCCGAGGCAATATTTGCACTTAAGTTATCGGGAATAATTAATTGATTTCCCCACACTCGCCCCCTAAGAAGTTTGTCTATTGGGAGATGGGGAGGGTTGTAGTGCTGAGCTTTAGAGTCAGTGCTCTTGGTGGTGTACTCAAACAAGAGCCATCATTTTTGACCATTGCTAGGCATATTCTCTAAGGAAATCAAAGACAGAAAAGTCTCATACACAACAAAATATTCATAGTAATTCTTTGTTGTTGGAAACAACTCAGAATAAAATAGGTATCCATTAGTTGGGGAATGATTAAAGTCATTGGGTACATTAATATAATGCAATGTTACTATGCCATAAGAAATGATCATAATGAAGAATTCAGAGAACCATGGGGAGGGCAGAGTGAATTAAACAGAACCAGGAAAGCACTATAAACATAACCACAACAACATACATAGAAAGAATGAAACAAATAAAAAAAACTAGAATGGTATGTAATTATAATGACTGAGATTGGTCCTCTAGTTGGGAAAGAACACCTTTTCTCCTTCTTGGGAAGAAGAAAAGTCTCATTCAAGTCTTACTGAAACTGGTACTGAGCTGGAGTCAGATGTCCCCACATCTCACAGGTTGTGATTGTTAGTGCTGGAAAGTCCAGCTTAGACTTTAATCTTTTCATTTAAAAGAACAGGAAACAGAGTCCTGGAGTTAATGTCAGAACAAGAACACAGGTAGCTGTTGAAATTTGAACTCACTTTGGGGCATGGAAGTGTTACCCTTTGCAGAACAATAACCCCTGGCCTTAGAATTTAGGGGAGGAGAGCAGGTTTGGAGTCTGTCAGTCCTCATAATAGCACTCTAGTCCTGCCAACTGTTTAAAGTAGTGGCGAATTGGGGGTCTACCATCTCCATTTTATTTTAGCAAATATTTTTTGAACATTTACCAAGTACTTAGGAGCTCCCTGTACACATACTATATTTAGTATAAGCATGTATAATAGGAGCTCCAGATTAAGATCTTATGAGAAAGGCAAGACATAGAAACAAAAGATTTAGGGTGCCATGTGGGGTAATAAGGGACAAAGTTGAATCTAATCATGTGCCAGAATATATGATGCAGATGGTAACTGTTATGAGTGATCAAGAGGGGTTGAGGTAAATGGTTCAGTTGCTAATAATTGTAATTCATATTTATATGGTACTTTAACTTATAACCCTGTGAAATAATTTAATTTATGGATGAAGCCTTTAAGTTCTTACTATGTGCCAAAACATTGTGTTAAGTGCTCATACAAAAATAAAGACTGGGTCTGGGGAAGAAAACACATATAGAGAAATGTACATCTAGAAACATACATATGTGCACACGCACACACTCACACACACACACACACCCCATCCCCTTTTCTTCCCCCCACTCCCAAATATGTATAGTGGCTAGTGGTGTAGTACATAGAGTGCTAGGCCTGGAGTCAGAAAAACCCAAGTTCAAATCTGGCCTCAGACACTAGCTACGCAACCCTGGACTGCTTCAGTTTCCTGAGATGTAAGATGGAGATAATTAAAGGTCCTACCTCTCAAGATTGTTTCAAAGATCAAATGAAATAATAATTGTAAAGAGTTTAACACAATGCCTGGCACATAGTAGGTGCTAAATATTTATTTCCTTCTCCCTTCCCTTCAATCTATAGGAAAGAGGTGATGAGGGAGGGACCACTTGATCTTAAAAATTTCAGGGGTAATGAGTGGGGTTTTAGGGTATATAAACAGACATGCCCCAACCAGGAACCATGGCAGAGTTGATTTGATCAGGGTGCCAGATCAAATCAACTGAAGGAAGAATAGTAGAGCACAGAGACAAGACAATCCCAAGACTACAGAGAAAATGAGAGTAGGGAGTGAAGTGAGTGAAGCATGTCTGGGAGTTTCTGAAATGAAGGATCCGAAGATGCCTTCATTAATCAAGACTGTGGGACCCCCAGTCAGAAGTTCTGATAATTAAATGGTAAAAATCTCTGGGACATGTTCTCTAGTGTGGGCAGCAAGGCAGTTGGTGAAAAGTAGATGGCCAAAGAATAATGAATAATCTAATAAAACAAGTAATATCATGGCCATTTTATAGATAAAAAGAAAGTGACTTAAGGCCATACACCCTGTAAGTTCTGGAGCTGGGGCTAAAATCCAAGTCTTTTGGTTCCAGTACCAGTGCTCTGTCCATTATATCACAGTTAGTAACATTTATTAAGTTTGAGGCAATTTGCTGTATGGGAGGAGAAAAGCAAAAGACATATCTGTCCTCAGTGGGCTTACAGGTTAATGGAAAAGATGACATATCAAAGGAAACTGGAAAGCAAAAGAAATGGGAGTGTGCGTGTATGTGTGTGTGTGTGTGTGTGTGTGTGTGTGTGTATGTGTGTGTGTGTGAGTGAGTGAGTGAGAGAGGTGAGGTCCAGGGGATTAAAGAAGGTGGGAAATGATAAGATGGTTGCCATTGGTTCTCTCCTTAAATGGAGGATCTGGGAGGAGTTTACCACTGACTACCCTCCACCTTTTCCAGTCTGAAGGAGGTAGTGACCACCAGAGTTGGGGGGGTTGAGGAGGTATGAGTTTCAGGGCTGCTGTCATCTTATAGGATGTGGAGCACTGGTGAAGTCTAGAGAAGTTCATAGGTTCCCTATCTGATTTTTCAATGACTACAAAAAGATGTGAGAAACAATTAAAAAATAATTATTGATAGCTGTTACATGGTTTCATAGAACTGTGTTTCGCTGTATATTTTTTAAAGTAAGTTTCCAGTAATTAGTATGTAGCTGAATAACAACTTGTATCAGGAAGCAAAGTTAGGGAGTCATGGTTAATGCCATGAATTGCAAGGGAGAATGGGATGTTCCTGGGTTTGACACGTGAGTTCTGTGCCACATATTTAAGAGACAGGGACTGGAATGCTCATCTACTTTGTCTTAACCTACACACTCCTTTGGCTTCCCTCAAGACTCAATTCAGATCCCGGCTTCCGCAGGAGCCCTTCCCTGGTACCCAGCACTGTTAGTGCCTTCCTCCATGATGACCTTTTATCGACTTACTCTTGATCTTGTATGCCAGTTTTGTTGTTGTTGAGTCATTTCAATCATGTCCAACTTCATGACTCCATTGGGGGTTTTCTTGGCAAAGATATTGGAGTGGTTTGCCATTTCCTTCTCCAGGTTATTTTATAGATGAGAAACTGAGGCAAATGGGGTTCAGTGACTCTCCCAGGGTAACACAGCTAGTACTTACTAGTCAAAAAAATCTGGTCTTGATTTGAACTCAGGAAGATCAGTCTTCTGGACTCCAGGGCCAGCATTCTTTCCACTGCATCACCTGGCTGCCCTTTGTATGGCCATAGATGTTTTCATGTTGTTTCCCTCGTTAGGATATAAGCCTCTAGATAGCAGAAGCTTCTCTGAATCCCTACCTAGCACTTAACACAGCTCCTGGCACATAGTAAGCACTTAATAAATGCTTCTGGTTATTGTTGATGTTGGAGATAGCACAGAACTTGGAGGTAGGAAGATCCTAGTTTAAATCCCACCTCATATCTTTAAGTATCTGAATAACCCTGGATGAGTCACTTAACCTTTCTATGATCTTAGTTTCCTCATCTATGATATGAGGGAGATTGCACTCTATGGCCTTCTAAGTTCTCTTCATGTTCTAAATCTTTGACCTTCTGTAAAATCATGCTAGTTGAATCCCAAAGTTATTTTACTTTGGATTATATGGGAAACACTCTGGTAGGCATCCTGAGAGGTTAAAAATTCTAATAAAAAAATGAATTGGAAAGAGCAAGAGCCATGGTAGCAACTATCAGAAATGTGTACTGGAAAATGTGTAAGAAAGCTGAAAGATGATAGTGGACTCCAGGAGCGTGGGCAGCACTTTAAAAGAAACAGCAATTCAAAGGATTGGTGTTAGCAGGTTCCATGCGGCCAGTACGCTGAATCATTTGACCACTGAAACAGGGATGTTTTTTTTTTTTTTACTTGTTCCCTCTCTGTCCTCCAGTGAGCTATGTAAGTATCAGAGCAGTGTTTCTTCAACAAGAAAATGATATCCAATGAAAAGCCATTTTTCCTTTCCATCATTCCAGGTCATATCATCAGAATTACTGCAGGACTGACTATGCTAGATGCTAATTTTCCTACTTAGCAGCATTCCCCCCCCCCCCACCTGTCTCCTACCCCAGATCCAAATACCTTATCCCTACCTTTGTAGCTATGGTGGATTCTTTCACCAGAACACTGATGATTAGGGCTAGTAAGAGTATCATTACAACCGATAGTGTTTACTTTGTTACTTTGGATTTTTAGATCATCAGAAGCAGCAAAGTATAGTAGACAGAGTGCTAGATCAGTCAAAACAAAATAATAACACATTTATTATAATAATAGTAATAATAGCTAGCATTTATATAGCATATTAGGTTTTACATTGTGCTTTATAAATACTATCTCATTTCTATCCTCACAACAGCCCTGGGAAATAGGTGCTATTATCATCTCCATTTTTCAGATGAGGAAATGGAAGCAGACAGAAATAAAATGAATTGCCCAGGGTCACAGAGCCAGCAAATGTTTGCAAAAGAATTTGAATTTAGGGGGTGGCTAGGTGATGCAGTGAATAGAGCAATGGCCCTGTAGTCAGGAGGACCTGAGTTCAAATCCAGCCTCAGCTACTTAACACAAAAACTAGCTCTGTGACCTTGGGCAAGTCACTTAACCCCAATTGCCCTCCAGAAAAAAAAAAGAATTTAAATTGAGGTCTTCTTGATTTTAGGTTTACCCTACCACCTAGTAGCCTGAGTTAAACTTTAAAAGACTTGGGGGTGGGAGTGGGAGTGGGATGGGAGAAAGTTAGGGTTCTGCTCCTGTCTCTGACATTGAGAATATTATTTTGAGCAAGGTGAGAGGCATGTCATACTCTAGGTTGCATGTTGGTAGTTGCCATCTGTGGGAGCACAATTTCTACTCCCCGGTGGAAGTCTGTATTTCACCATCCTCTGCTGGAACTTTACTTCAATGCCCCTTTTGCTGTCTCGTAAATATCCTTGCTTTCATATCCATCCCTATGGTGCCTCCATGAAAGGACCTACAGTTGCCCCGACTGCTGGTTATTGACTCTGTTGTATAGCCATGGGCAAGCACTTAACTTTCTGTGCTGCTGATTCCTAATCTGTAAAATGGAAATAATTCTCTTAGTATTTACCTTGCAAGCTTGTTATGAGGCCTAAATGAGAGATATTGTATCTTAAGTGGCAGTGGTATATAGATGTCAGTTCTTTTTCTTTTTCTTAGCTTAGATCAGGACAGAAAAAAAGCACAGTTCAATCCTTCAGGAAACAGTTGCAAATCTACAGAGGTATAAATATGTAGCTTTCCCAGTTCAAGCTTCTACACAAATAAAAGTATGCAGACCGCAAAAAATCAGGAAAATGCTTCTTTCTGTACTGTGAATGATTAGCTGAAATACTACTGCTACTTTTTCTATGGATAAACTATCTAGTAAAGAAAACATGAAATTTATATATGTTCTCACCATTTTTCCAAAATTCTTTATTTTGATCATTACTCAGTCCTTTCACCCAAAAAGTTTTTAGTGGGGCTAAATCAGAATTATAAGAATCTTACCTGAAAGCTATTTTAAATTAATTTCTTTAACCATTTGCAAATTTGATAATGGTTTTTGATGTGCCAAACAAATGGTTTGGTTGATGACATCTTATCTCTTGCTACCAAGTTTTCTTTCACTTTGGTGAAAAGCAATCCTTTCACATCAGTTTCAATCCATATTCAAGTAACATTAATGGTAACTAACCTAACCTGTGAATGGTATGATGGGATCTTATAGTTACATTTGAAAATAAACTATTAGGGGGTGGCTAGGTGGCACAGTGAGTAAAAGTGCTGGCCCTGGAGTCGGAAGGTCCGAGTTCCTTTCTGTCCTGAGACACTTAACACCCACACAAAAATACTAGTCGTGTAACCTTGGGCAAGTTACTTAACCCCAATTGCCCTCCAAAAGGCAATAAATAAATAAACAAATAAGTAAATATACTATTAGGATGACTGTATGAAATTTTAAGAAATCTTAATGTCCTTCTCTTCACATCTTTATTATAGAATTTTAGGAAAGTTTCTCCGTGTTTGATTTTTCTCATAACCTTTAAAGTGCCCTATGTCAAGGATGGTATTGTTTTATGAGGGAAAGAAATGACTGATATTGTCCCCTTTTTTTCCTCCAGTGGATATGCTTGTTCCTCCCCTCTACCCATTCCACTTTTTTTTTCACTTTTTAATGGTCATTTCCAAGACAAAGCAGAGAAATGGGTTCCTTCTTTTTGGTTCATCATTGTGAAAAGGAGCCTTGCATATTATCTGTTGACATTGAGCTTCCTAATTTCCAGGTCTCCAAATGTTTTTACTCAGTCTCCAAGGTTATGACCCATCCAGTTCCTCTGGCAACCTATTAAAAGAAAGACTAAAATCTCTTATCCTCTTGGTTGAGAAATTGATAAGGGCTCCTGAGATGTAGAGAAATCATTTTGTCTGTTTTCAGAAACTTTGGTGAATGTTTGACAGAAACATAACAGTTTCTTTTCTATTAGTTTTCTTTTAAACCATTGATATATTAATAGAATAATGGTTTATTTCTTGGTTTGTGTTGGTAATGGGATTTCTATTCAGAGGGAAATCAAGTGGCGAAGCTCTAATTGGTAGATCTTGGTGAACTCCTTTGTTTATAAAACATACTTTCTCAGTCACACAGGGTTTTGTCTAAATGTATCCAGATATGGAGAATGTTCTCTTGTGATTGGCTTAATTTATTTTACCTACCTTGTGAGATAAGTTCTGGGTAAACCTTAAAACATTATGTAACTAGGAGGGTTTATTTTTGTTTTTTGTCTTTTGGACCAGACCTGAAATTTCAGGACTGCAGACTAGCAGCTGCTTTGTAAATATGGCCCTTTAGAATTGTTTGGGGCAAGGAGAAGTTAAGTGACTTATCCAGGGTCAACTAGACAGTAGGTGTTAGGAGTAGGTAGGATTTGAATACAAACCTCTTGAGCTCTTAGGCTGATTTTCTATCCTTTATGCCATGCTATGTCTTATTAATTTCCATTATGTGTTTATTTGTCTCTTTTGCCTACAAGGTAAAGGAGATTGAGTGCATGAAAATGTAATGAAGAAGTAAGTAATTGGGAAATGTGTCAGGAATTGTCTGAAAAAGCCTACTGGGCTTACATGTGACTGCCAGTCAGTAGCAATTTTTCCTTGAACCTTCTTCATCTTTGCCCCACTTTAAGACATCTCATTCTCCAGCGATAATAGTATTGACTTTCCCCCTTGAGACAGAGTTATAGTTGATTTAGGGAGAGAATTGCTTTAGTCAGCACACGGTGCTTCTTTTGTGAAGCTGGTGACAGAGTTGGAGGGCCGGCAGAAGTTTTATGGGGTGAATATGGAATGTAGTATTGATTCATTTCCAGATCGTCCTCCCTTCCTTTTTTTAGTAAAATTCAGTGGCTCACATTTCAGGTAACTGGGCAGTTTGCATTGCTTGTGGGCACAGCAAGAAGGTAATGACATCAGACAGAGCAGCTTGGAACACAGTGACCAAGAAGGGGATATTTTTTTCTTTTCCTTAAAGTAAATGCTTTCAGTTAAATTCAAGTTTAGAAAGACACAGCTCAAGTCTCATGTGATGGCAAGGTCTGTAATCACTGTATCTTCTTTCCTCCGATTATAGAAAAGCAAAATATTTTCAAGTAATAGCTGTGAGATGTCAGAAAATGATATACTCTTGAATTGATATCCTCTCCTCTTTTTTAAAAAAGCATTTTAGGGCCAGAAGGAACCTTGTGAACTCTAGTTAATCCCCTGACTTTGAATAGAACCACACTTAACTGGGGCAGATGTGAGAATTCAGAGACATTCATTTGACCCTGTATATGATTCCAAGTGGAAAATGCTGGTTAGAACCCCCCCCCCCAAATATTTCCTATTTCCCCTTCTTTACTAACATTAGATTGAAGAGTTATGGTACAAGGTCATGTACACAAGGAGAGAGGAAGAGATAAAGGGAGAGTGAGAAGAGTCAGAGGGATAGAAACAGAGTTAGATTATTAAATAATTTAACATTTATCAAGTGCCAATTTGTACTAGGTGCTGTCCTAGGCAGAGGGGATATAACATACACAAATAAGTAAATACAAAGTACATACAAAGTAATTTAGAGAGAGAACGAGCTAATAACTGAAAATGTAGTGTCTGAGCTGTGCTTTAAAGGAAACTTGGGGGTTTGTGAAGTAGAGTGTTAAAAAGAAAATCCTGAAAATGATCTAGTTACCTAATTCTTCCTGTGTTTAGGTTTTTGGTCTGTCTTGTTGGTGAATGTTCTGTGGTTCACCTAAATTCTAAGAAATACATGGAATTGAAATTCTCCATTATAATCATCTATCTTTGTACTCGTACTCAAATCTTGAAAGAAACTAACGATTCTAAGAGGTAGAGGGGAGGAGGAAAGACAGCTCAAGTGGGGAGGGGCAGATGTGTCTTCCTCTGTGAACAAAGAATGATTTTCTTGTGTATGCAATGTGAAAAGGACCTGGAATTACACAAGGACCTTTATTGTCTATCAAAGCACAGGAACATAGTATATAATAATCATGTCATGGTACATTGGAAAGAGAATTGTGTGGGTCATCAGATGATGTGGGTTCTAGACTAGGCTGTACTACAAATCAGCTTTTTATTTGTTTTTGCAAGGTAATTGTGGTTAAGTGACTTGCTCAGGGTCACCCAACTAGCTAGTAGGTGTCAGGTATCTGAGGCTAGATTTGAACTGAGATCCTCCTGACTCCAGGGCCAGTGTTCCATCCCCTGTGCCACCTTGCTGCCCTCACAAACTAGTTGTTTATTCCTTGTCAAGTCACAGACAACAGGATTACAGTTTGGTTCAGCATTTTAATCATGATATAACAGGATATAGCTTTAATTTTTTTTTCTGCTTTCCTTTCTTTGTACTGTCATAGGTATTAAGTCTTTCTGGCATCTTAGTGGGTCAGAACATGGTACTAATTGGATCGAAGGTACCAATTAATTTCACACTTTTATCATTCCTTCAAATGACACTATAACTGTAATGCTTTACAGATTACAATTTGCTTCATATGTTATTCTCATTTGATGTTGCTAACTTCTTTTTGAGGGCAAGTGGTGACATATTTTGCAGATGAAGAAACTGAGTACCAGAGAGATCAGATGACTTGCCAAGTCTTTCTGGCTCTTGGATTGGTTCTTTATCCATTGTACGATATTGCATCTTAACCCTTGTCCAGTAACACCAATAAAAAATAAAGTCTGCAGGGCCGCTAGGTGGTGCAGTGAATAGAGCACTGGCCCTGGAGTCAGGAGGACCTGAGTTCAAATTCGGCCTCAGACACTTGACACACTTACTAACTGTGTGACTATGGGCAAGTCACTTAACCCCAATTGCCCTCCAAAAAGCAAAAAAAAAAGTCTGCTTCTCAATTACTCTTATAAACCCCAGACATCCTAATTTTTACTGGGATATAGGAACAAATGTTAGGGAGACATATCTATTAAGGGAAAGAAAAGCCATGTATTTTGAAGTTAAATTTGACATAATAAAAAATAAGAGTCATTAAGCCATGAAATGTGTCCAAAGGTCCATTCAAAAATCTTCACAAAAGTCTCTCTTACCTTCTGCTCCTCCTCTCACTAATGCTGCATTTTCTCAAGTATCAGTGTCCAAAAGAAAATGATTTCCCCTTCAGTGCTTCAGTACAGATGCACAAAATGTTGTACAGTAAAGCTATACAAAATCCAAGTTCCATTAACCAAAGTGGTCATTGAACAGAGAGGCACTTTATGTATGATCAGTGACAAAACAAATAAATTGTTAATATGGGAGAATGTGCTTTAAATAACTTATATCGGGGCGGCCAGGTAGCACAGCAAGTAAGAGCACCGGCTCCAGTGTTGAGAAGACCTGGAGATCGAATCCCGGGCTCAGACACTTAGCACCCACCCAGAAACACCTGGCCATGCAACCTTGAGCAAGTTACTTAACCCCAATTGCTTAGGAGCGGCCAGGTGGCTCGGCGAGTAAGAGCACCAGCTCCAGTGTTGGGATGACCTGGATCAAATCCGGGCTCAGATACTCAGCACCACACCCAGAAATAACTGGCCGTGTAACCTTGAGCAAGTTACTTAACCCTGATTGCTTTTAAAAAAAAAAATAACTTATATCATTTAACAATTGAGGAATAATGAAAACTAAAATAAGTAAAAATATTCACTTTACTGGCATAGGGTTAATTAGTAGCATTATCATTGCATGTAAAAGATAAATGTTTGAATAAGACTTTAATCTCCATTTAGAAATGTCATCCAATGATACAGATCACAACCCATCACTGACTCCCTGTCTCTGGTAACTCTTGACGACATCCTCTAATAATTATACCTTGAGGGTAAGTGTAATGCCTGATACCATTCTTGATTTTTTCCTGTCATTGGGAAGATAGCAGTAGAAAAACCTGACTCTCCACATAACCTCTTTTGAACCAATGCATCTTTCCTTCTTATCATACAATTACTTGATGACTACTTTTACTCCTGTACTTCTTCCAAATTTTTTGTTAATTATACAGTACACTCTGTTGAGCAGCATACTCTGCTGTTAGTTGTATGGCACATTTTCCATGTCTCTGTGTCTTCTGTGATTTTTATTTTTTAATTCTTTAGAGACTATTTTGTTCTGATGTCTTGCTGCCATACTGCAACATGGATAGAATGCTAGTATTTTGAAAATCAGTTTTACTCATGTGAGAAACTTGAGATTATTAAATGAGCTTCATAATGTTTTCAGAAGCAATCTACACCACTCTCTTCTTCCTGTTTAACTCTGGGCTGTAATTATTGTGCATTTCTTCTGTCTGTTCCAGGATCCATGAGATGTTGATCAAATGCTTGCTGTAGTATGAATGATAGATATTTTCCCATCCATTTGGTCTTTCTAGTGTGGATTAGGTCAAACTCCTAGTTTAAGTGGTGATATATTTTTTCTTGGGGACTCAACATTGTTTAGGGGTTTGTTGCAATCAACATAATGCCATACATATGAAAGATAATATACTTAAAATTGCTTTCCATTTTAAAATTATAATAGTGTGCTCAACTTTTACTTCCTAGAACCTGCAAGATGACAGTTTCCATGAGGGCATTGGTTATCTTTTATTAAAACTTCATATTTCTTCTAGAACCAAGTCAAGTCCTCTGCATATAGTAGGTGAGAGGCTGCCTGCTATAGTGACTAGAACTTAGGAGTTCTGAGGTCAAATTTCACCTTGGACAGCTGCTGTGGGATCCTGAGCTAAGAAACAATTTTTCACAACATCAATTATATCATCTGTAAAATGTGCATAATAATGCTTTCACAAGTTTCTTGTGAATATAATGCTTTATAAGCTTCAAAGTGTTATATAAATATGTCAATAATTAGTGATAATTAAAGTTGGAAATGTCAAGTAGATATGGATCCTAAATACATAGAGCGTTTGAAGTGATCCTGAATAATAGTCACCAATTTGGAATGTAACAGTAATTTATCTTGCATTGAATTGTCCCTTTTATACAAGTTTTGTTAATTCATTTAGATTTCTGAATATCATAGAATCCTGATAATGATAACTGGCATATATATATACATATATATATATATATATTTAAGATTTGTAAAGAAAGGGATTTTGCATTTGCATGCATTCATACTTACAGCTGTCTTTCAAGGCAGGTAATAAAGAGATCATCTCAATGTTAGTGAGGAGGAAACTGAGACTTGGGCATTAAATTACTGCTTTTTTAAGTGTATAGCCTTTTCACTCCAAAAGTTTAGTTCTTTTAAAGAATAGAAAGTGAATTTCCCTTTGAATAATAGAGTAGTTTCATTATGAATGAGAGATGACTGCTCTTTTGCTCATTCTCTCCCTCTCCTTTTAGCTTTCCTTCTACCTCTTCCCTACTCTTTCTTTGTCTTTCTCTGTCTCTGTCTCTCTCTCTGGTTTTGGGTAGGAAATAGTTGCAAAATATTATGTGCTTTCCTAGAACATAATAGCTAGCTTTCCTTAAAAGCCATTTAATTTTTAATACTCTGGTAAACAGCATTTTCTACTTATCTTATTCAAATGAATGGCATAGCAAATGATTATAGTGGATATTTATGAAATATCTTTAAAAAATGTAATGGAAATGTGAGGGAATAGTTGATCTCAGATTTTTAAAAACTTTATTTTAAGTTAGGTTTATTGAAATGTTTATTAATCCACAGGAAACAAAGGGGAGAATGGGCAAAGATGAATCAAACTATGTGTAACTTTTCAATGCGATTGAAGGATTTTATCAAGCCTTTAATGAGAAAAACAGAGCTGCCACTTATGTTACCCTAATCATATATATTTTAAAAATTAATTTTTCACATTTTTATTTTGCAGCAAGTTTGAAAGGGGGTAGTAGGATATATGCCTGCCACCAATGGAACCCTCTCTTGTAATAAAGAGTAGTAATTAAGCAGATGTGTACAGTACAGTGACTATATCTGGCAATGTATACATTAGTGTTGGTACTTTTGTAGCACTTTAAGGTTTTTGAAACACTTTACATACACGGTTTCATTAGAATTTAAGAACAGCCCTGTGAGGTACATGCTGCTATTATCTCCATGCTATTTTTTTTCAGATGAATTAACTGAGGCAGATGAAGATTTCAACTTGCCTAGAGTCACACAACTAATTTAGGAGGCAGGATTCAAATTTTAAGAGAGTGCAGATTCCAAATCCAGCTTTCTAGCCAGTCACTACTTCTCGGTGATAATCTGTCCGTTTAGTTCACTGCCTCTCTGTGTTATGAGAAGGGAGTTATATTTCTTTATCTTTTCTCTGGGACTGTTGCTGGTTTTTTAGGTACTGAAGAGTTTGAGATTAAGAATTTTTTGAGTTAGGGATTTTCCTTTTTACATTGTTAGAGAGAGAGAGAGACAGAGACAGAGAGAGAATGAATAAATTTCATATAAATCTCCCCACATTTATTTGAATTCCTCACATTAACCATTTCTTATTGTACCATATTGTTCTATTACATTAATATACACTTGTGGTTTTTTTCCATCATTCCCTGAATGATGGGCACCTCTTTTTCCCCAGTTTTTTTTTTTTTTTTTTTTGCTGCTATAAAGAGGGTAGAGCTATAAATTTTCTTTCTTTCACTTCTTTTTTTCCTACTGATCTGGCTTCTTTTTCCCTAACCAATACCAATAACATTGATGACTTCTGTTTTATAATATACTTTAAGATTTGACAAAACTGTCTTATCACCTTTATTCATATTTTTTTTCTCATTGGGGGCCATCAATAGTCATCCTGATCCATGTCTTGCCACTGACCCAGATGGCTCCAGAGGAGAAAGTGACACTAGTGACTTTGCACAGCCTTCCCTCACTTAAATCCAATTCACTTGCAAGTCACAGCATCACCTTCCTGGTGTCATGGTCCTTTTTGAGAAGGAAGGACAAACAATTTTTTCTCATTATTTCCTTTGAGATTGCAGAATTTTTTATTCCTTCAAACTGATTTTGCTATTGGTGTTAATTTTATAACATACTTCATTAGGTAATTTTATTCATGTCATTAAAACTGTAGATTAATTTTGTTTGTTTTGTAATTTTTATTACATTAGCATAACCCAACCATGAGCATTGAATAATTCTTCAATCACTTCATGATCTCTTAATTACTTCTAATTGTATTTATGAGTTAATTTCTTTGTGATCTTTCTATTTATAGCTATCAAAGAAGACATAAATTACAAATTAAAAATGAAAAGTGAACTAAAGTCCTATGACAGTTTGCCTGGCTTAGATCATCTTTCTTTGAAAAATGTACATTTGGGAGCTGTGAAATGAGAATTGGTATTTATTCTACAAAGAGGAAACAACTTTTTCACAATATAACAGAGTAGAAAATTCAGTTTTTTTTGTAGCTTTATTTTATTGCAATACACTTGTAGATTGGCAAGGGGATTTACTAGAAAGACTTTATCTAAGATCCAGTCTGACAATGATAAATGAAATGAGAGTAGATTGTGGGAAATATTATCTGAGTCTTTATTGGAGCTTATGTTATCTTGTTTTTTCTTTAGTGCTTCTTGCCCTTTCCCTGCCCCACTTCTCTGAGTAGATTGCCTTCTCTTACAAACATGAGCAATTATGATCTAGGGGAAAGTCTTAGCTTCAGATCCTTTGACCTTTTGTATAACTGCCTTCTTCTTTGTACTTTCTCTTCTGTCTGGGAACTAGCATCTCAGGGATGCTTGCACTGTCTTCAAGCTGAATGTCCAGTTGTACTAATGTCACTTTGATCCTTTGAGTACCCAGCACAATTCATGGGTATACAGATGAAAGCCATTGACTTGAATAACTTTGAGTGTGCTGCTTTCATTCCGGTTCATCAGATGTTTATCATGGAATGGAGCACTGGGCTTGGAACCAGGAAGACTGAAAACTGGCCTCAGACATGTCCTAGCTGTGTGACTCTGGGCAAGTCATTTCACTCTGCTTCAATTCTTCATCTGTAAAATGAACTAGAGAAGGAAATGGAAAACAGTTCTAGTATCTTTACCAAGAAAACTCCAAATGAGGTCATGATGAGTTAGACCAGACTGAAATGACTGAACAGCAATAAATATGTGCCCAGTACTTGTAATGTAGGCCTCAGTTTAGCATTGTTATTGGTCATTCTTGCCATACTCTCAAGAGTTCACTGACTTGGGGGCGGCTAGGTGGTGTGGTGATTAGAACACTGGCCCTGGAGTTAGGAAGACCTGGGTTCAAATCAGCCTCAGACACTTAACACAAAAAACGAACCGTGTGTCCTTGGGCAATCAGTTGACCCCAATTGCCCCTCCAAAAAACAAAGAAAAAAAGAGTTCACTGACAGATGTTTACTGAGGTCATTGAGTTCCCTGTGTTATGCATGTAGATAAACTCCTATAACCCTCACACCCCTTTTTCATCATCTTTTCCCATTCCTTTTTTTTTTTTGCTTGAGGGTTCAGGTATCCATGTGAAATTCTGAACATCTGCCATCTATGAATACCAAGTTGTGTGACACCCAAGAGGATTCAGCAAGAGGGGTCTAGAGTACTGCATTTTTTAGGATAAGCTTAGGGCTTTATTTTTTGAAATTCACCATAACATATGAGTAGACCTATGCCTGTGTGTAGGATTGTGTTACATAATGTATGGACCTCAAATCTGTAACAAAACTAATCCATAATGGTTGGCATTCTACTTCCTGTCTCCTGAGAAGTTCATGATAGCTCAGAGGAGCCAAAGATGTAATTTATTCCAATATATTCATTTTACAGATGAGGAACATGGGATACAAAGAGTTTAAGTGATTTGCTACTTAGCCAATTATTTGCTAATTCTTGTTGACTCTACTTTCATAATTTTCCCCATGGCCTGTACCCTAGTGAATTTTCTGCTTTTTTGCTGTATTACCCTCATTGTCAACTCCCTAAACTAGTATGATAGTCAGTCTCCTTATTCATTCCTCTGCCTCTGTCCATTTCATTCCTCACACAACTGCCGAAGTGATTTTTTCTAAAACACATCTGACTGTGTCTCTCCTCTGCTAAATAAACTCCAGTAGCTCCCTATTACTTCCAGGATCAAATAGAAAACCATCTGGTAACATTTCATTCCAGTTTTGTTATGCGTTAATCATTACTCGCCTTCATTCCTGTATAGTTTCTCAAAGTATAGTTTCTCACAGTTCTTCACACAGGGCACTCCTCTATTATCTTCTACTTCTGGAATACATTCTTTTCTCACTTCTATCTCTCATTCCACCTAATTTCCTTCAAAGCACAGCTTATGTATCATCTTCTTTATGAGGTCTTTCCTCAGTCTTCAGTGGCTGATGCATACCCAGTGCCAAATAACCTCTTACTTATTTTTACATGGTTTTGTAAGTACGTATTGACTCCCCTTGAAGACAAGGATTACTTTATTTTTGTTTCTTTATCCCTCACCTAGCACTTTGCCTAACACAGGTCCTTAGTAAATATCTTTTGGTTAACCAATTGCCCAAAGTCAACAGGTAACAAAAAGGAAGAGCCAAGATTTCAACTCAGTTCCTCAAACTTCACTTTTAGCTTTGTCACAATGACTTTCTTTGGTTTTCAGAGAACCTTCCTTTGTTCAGTGAGGGGAATTCTAAGTGAAATTTTTTTGAAGTCAGTCAGGAATGAATTTTATGTTTGTTTTTATGTTAGTCCCATAGTTGAGAAATTTTTAGAGGGAAAAATCATTTATGAGATAATCTACCACAAAGTGGAAATTTGTGTTGATTTTTCTCAACAGAAAGACTACATTTTGAAAAAAAAATATACAGAAACATTAGGCAATACTGGGTATTTCTGGTTATACCACAAAGACATGACATCATAACCCAGTGTTTCCCTAAATTATTTTCATTTGGTGGTCATGCTAGATCTGTTTCCTCTTGATTTAATTCTCATGTGTTTGAGCATTATGTTCTGATTCCTGGTATTAATTTTAGTTCAAATTCAGAAATGGACTTGAGAGTCCTCTTGAGCTGGTTGTTGTGATATTTTAATTTGCCTGATATCATTTGTGGAGGGAATCACATTTCCAACTTGGAGAATAAACAATGATTTGTATTTTTAAATTTCGCTTATCACATTAAACATTCAGAATAAAATAACAAAAGCCACTTTTTATCTTTTTTAAATCCAGGAAGTGTGGCGTAGCAGAAAGAGCATTGAAAGTAGATTAGAAGACCTGTGTTCAAATTATGACATAGATAATTTCTATGAAAATTTTTGTTGTTGTTCAGGCATTTCAGTCATGTCTCTCTTCATAACCCTGTTTAGGGGTTTCTTCACAAAGACACTGGACTGGTTTGCCATTTCCTTCTTCAGTGTGTTAAGGCAAACAGAGAATAAGTGACTTTCCCAGGGTCACAGATTGACCCTGTCTATAAATTAGAACAAGTTATATATACTTAATTTCCCTACAAAATACAAATACTTAAAATGTATCTTCAAAGTTGCCTATTATCTGAGTGCTTATAAACTCATTCCCATCCTCTAGTTTATAAACATTTAATGGCAAATGATATGACTTTTAAAAAATTGGAATATTAGATGACACTGAGACTGGATTTGAACTCCTGAACATGAGTCTTCCTGATGCCAAGCCCAGCATTCTATCCATGTGCAAAGAGTGGAGCTGATAGCAAACAAATGAAGAGACCCCATCTCCTTATGGGGGTGGGGAGTGAGGTATCTCTAGCCAGAATCTTTCTTCTGGTTTCTCACTCAGAGACTCTGGTTCCTGCTGAGAAAGGAGCTGTGAGAATGGAGAAGAGGAACAGACTTGCCAGAGACTAGGGACTTCCCATCAGTAGTTAGCCTCAGGCTTATTCTTTTTATTGTTGTTATTGCTGTTCTTTTATTTCTATTCTTCATGACCTCATTTTGGAGTTTTATCAACAGAGATACTGGAGTGGTTTGTCATTGCCTTCTCCAGCTCATTTTACAGATGAGGAAACTGAGGCAAACAGGGCTAAGTGATATGCCCAGGGTTACACAGCTAGAAAGTGTCTGGGGCTGAATTTGGATTCCAGTCTTCCTGACTCCAGGATTGACACTCTATGCACTGTGCCACCTAGTTGACCACTCTCTGAAGATAACCTTCAGTAAATCATCTTAGCTTTCTGAACCTCACTTTTAATCTATAAAAAAATGAGGGGAGTTAGATTTGGTGGTTTATGAGATCCGCTTCAGATCTTTGTTCTATATTCCTATAAATTTGACTCTCTTGGACCTGATAGTTCTTCAAATGATTTAGATTTTTTTTTAACAACAGTAGATAAAAACATTTTGTAGATTCATCTTAGGGTACCTGTTGGGTATTTTCTTCCCCCTTTGCTATATTTAGCTATATTTGCTATCTTCTTTATATTTGCCTCCCTTCTGACCGTTAAAAGTAATTTTCTTTCATTCTGGCTCTAAATATCCTTAGGTAAACCCATGAAACTAGTATACTCTGTGTCACATTTGCCCCTTCCCTCCCCCCCTTGTTCTGTTCTTCTACCCCAACTTCTACACTAATGGCCAATTGCTGAATGTTGCTATTTCTTTTGTCTTTACAAAACCTAATCCATGGTTACTTCAGAGGATCAATTTTGGGTCACTCATCCTGAGTGGTAATATGACAAAACTGTTTAGGAGTCAGGGGTATAGATGTCTTTTAACAAATATACCAAAAATATTGTAAAATTGATACCCTGACATAAAACCCATGGGAACATCATTGATTTTTTTGAAATGTGTTTTTGAAAAGCATGTTATTGAGTCTATAAATTAGAGCAAATTATATAAGTAATTTCCCTACAAAATAGAAATATTTGAAAAGTGTCTTCAAAGTTACTTGTTATCCAAGTGCTTACAAACTCATTCCCATTCTCTAGTTTATAAACATTTAATGACAAATGGTTTGACTTTTTTTGAATTGGAAGATTAGATGACATGCTATAAATTATCTCTTACAGTCATTGCCAGTTTTCGAGGAACAGTCCCATATGGCCTATCACTGGAAATTGGAGACACAGTTCAGATTCTGGAGAAATGTGATGGTAAGTGTGCGGGTGGTCACAATTGATTTGGGCTGTCATGGACTGTCATTTCATTGTGTACTTTATAAAGTTTATGAACTTTTCCCTAAACACAAAACTAATCTCTTTTGAAGCTTTGTAGGTCACAGAGAGACACTTACTAAAAGATTTCACATCTATCTAAGATGAGTGAAAATAAAAATCGATTATAATTTGTGATTTTTGAAATTTTAAGAAATGATACTCTGACTGTGCATGACTCGATTATGTCAAATTGGATGCCATTTGTGGTATTCCATAAGGTTAGTCCTTAAAAATCATCTATAGTAGCCTCTAGATGAGGAGATGATTATAAAAAGGACTTGCTAATTGCTGTCCAACATGGAGTTAGAGCCCTTGTCTCCAACCTGCTAACCCAGTGTTCTTTCTACCTGAGACTTTCAGATCTTAACACAAGAAAATATTTACAGCAACAACCTAAAGTGCCTGCTTTATTTAACCTGTGTGAACTAAACTGAAATTCTTCATTTATATGGTACATGGGTATCTAAATTTTCAAAGATAGTTATGGTCCTGCATAAGAAGATACTGTTACACAACACTGGCACAGAAAAATTTATATCTAATTTCCTTCTAAGGCAATTTCCTTAAGAAATTTTCCAATAAAGGAAATCCTTATTGTAATATGGCTCACAAGTACTTGGATTCAAATTTACATAACTTGAATAATGTTTGCTAAGGAAAATGATTAAATTCAGTATGAGTCTTGCATAGGAGAAGAAGCAACAGGATGTAGTGGACAGAGGGTCCTTCTAGGAGTTGGGGAAACCTAAGTTCAAGTCCTGTTTATCACATATATTAGATCTGTGAGCAGGACCATGACGTCACTTAACCTCAGTGCCCCCGCTCCCCCAGGCAACTCTCCATATTCTAACAATATTGCTAAATTCCTACACTAGGAGTTTCCCACACCTAAGAAATCACAAGTCTAAACCGACTTCCAAGGAAAACAACATTGCTTCATATTTCAAAATAGCCCTTCAAGGAAAGTTATGTGTAATGAACATAATTTGTGAATATATTTAATTGTGGCTTCCCTTTTATTTTAAGTTAGGTCATAGAATCATAGTTTTCAAGCAGGATGGGACCACAATGGCTGTGAAGTCCAACAGCCTCGTTTTTGTAGATGAGGAATCTGAGAGATTAGCTCTCTTGCCTAGGGTCAACACAAAGTGTCTGAGGCAAGATTTGAACCTAGGTCATCCTTACTCCAAATCTAGCACCCTATCCACTGCACTAACGTGTAAATCTGCATTTATTAGTGTCTGTAAGCAAAGATGTTTTTATATTTAGATAAGTTTTGAAAATGGAAAAGAATAAAGGAGAAAAAATAAGGCAATTTTTATTTTTCATATCTAATAGAAAGTATACATTATTGCCTACTTGTATTACTCTTTAGGGCTTAAATTCTGAATTATAAAATTGGCAACATTTATAAAAATTGTTTCTAAAAATATTTCAAGGTACTCTTAAATTCACCTTAATCATTTATAGACACTGTTACAAAAAGCAAAACAACTTCACACTAGCCAGTTTTAAATAATATCAATATCGATTGTTTATAGCCTCCTTTTTTATCAGTTACTAACATTTTTTCCCCCTTAACAGTATTTGGTTGTAACTCTTTAGTAAATGGATTTGGCTAATTTATAGGTCACGTAATATTGCTAAACCTTAAAACCCACATATAGCTCACTTGGGTAATGAGTGAGTACACTATGCTCATGAAATTTTAGTCAGGGATTGGTTCTATCTCTACTTGAGGCAGAGGACTTCACTTTCTTTTATGATCATAGTTAACTAGCTTGTCATTTTACTTGATTTGCACTTGGTCACAAGAGGGATGTGGCTGAAATAACAAAAGTGGAACAGTTCCAGTCTATCTCTAACATGAGAAAATAATCCAAAACCCATGTCATACTATTAAAGATGCATCCTGAGCAATGTCTTCTGCCTCTGTGTCTCAGCCTTTGGTAACCTGGTTATCTACCTTTTCCAGGCAATGTAAAGAGAATCCACTATAACCAGGATTGTAAAAAGGTTGACCGCATCCTTATTATTTAATCTGTTGAAAAAGTAGATGAGACTCATAAAATAGGTCTGAATGGAAATGCTAATGCCATTTTCTCCTCATGCCCCATCCCATCTATCCTGCTTCTACCAGTAATCCTTTGTATCAAGAAGAGATTTTGTCCTTATGATCAATATCTCAGTCGGGTTCATATCCTTCAGTTCCATTTTTGTTTAGTATAAACTGAGGAGTATTGGTAAAGATGGGAAGAAAGCCATAGGAATTATTATTATCCAATATTACAAATATAAAGAGAAACTTTGGAAGTCTCTAAAATTCTTATACTCTCTTGACAAGATTTCCAGGTGAGATATGGGTACTTTAAAGTCAAAAGTACTTTAAAGACAAAAGATTTTAAATATGATTATAATGAATTTTCATTTATTTGTATACTTTTGTTAACACAGCTTATACTTATGTTAGTAATTTCCAGGGTTTAATTTATTGCATTTTAGTTAATTTTTACATAATTTTTTATTTTTTTAACATATTTTTACATATATTTTTTATTCATATTTTACATAATTTATAGTTGGAGACTTCCATCTCCCCATTGGTAAGGAGCAAAAAAAGTTGCTGTTCTTGTCATTCTTTTGGTTTATCAAAATGTAATTTTTTCTCCACAGGCTGGTACCGAGGATTTGCCTTAAAAAACCCAAATATCAAGGTAAAAACACTTGTTTCTAACTCTAGTCCTAAGTATTTTTGAACAAAAATACTTTTATTTGAATTATATGTGTGGTTGAGACAGCGGGGACTGTACATGACAACAATAATGGAGATTTAAATAATTTTTAAAGCTCCTTTGAACTTGGATTATATTTTAGGATGGTGACCAAATGTTAATCCTATGTGGATCTTGCAGATTGAACTGGAGGACCTTAATAAGCTCATTATGCATGAACATAATTACTAACATGTTAGTTTGCTAGAAACCAAATGGGGGAGTTGGGGAGTGCATTAAAAAAATTAATGTCAGCTTAATGTTTTTGACCATGAAAATATTTTTGGTATTACTTGTCAGATATATTGGTGTTGAAAATATATATTTTCCTTTAAGTCTTACTCCACACAGATGGAAGAGATCTTCTGGGTTGTGGAGATGAGAATGTATGTAGTAAAGCCTCATTCCTGATAGCAGTAAGAGAAATTGGGGTTCATTATCCTTTATATATTTATATGAATCCTTATTAGAAACTGTTTAATAAATATCACTACTGAAGTGCTAGATTTGTGTAGTCTAATGGTTCTCAAAGTACGATACTCCTTTCCTCCTCCATTGAGGGAGTCCACAAGGTCAAAACTATTTTCAAATAAGACTAAGATATGTTTATTTCTAATATAGTACATATCGATAGGTATTTTCAACAAACAAAAACTGCAAAGATTTGCAGAGATGCAGGATTTGTGGTAGGGTAAAAGGTAAGAGGAGAGAGCAAAGCATTCTTTTCAGTCAAGCTTTGCTATTATACTTTAAAGACATTCAGCTTTAATTGTTTTGTTGCTATTTCTTTATTTACATTCTTTGTGGCATTGTTTTCTCTAGCTTGACATTTCACTTTGTATCAGTTTGTAGAAGTTTTCTCTTGCTTCTCTGTAGTCATTAAATAAGTCAGTGTTTTTTTTATTTGTTTATTCAGTTTGTTTATCCTTCCCTTTGTGGTTCTTTGCTATTGCAAAGGGTTGTTACACATCTAATCTTTCTCCCCTCTCCCCCCACTTCTCATACTGATACCTTTCATCCATTTATATAATCTATGATATTTTTCCCCTTTTTTTCAATCTATCATTTAATGGCCAGTTAATTATTAGTACTGGCATGTAAAATTTATAGCATTTTTCATCTTAAATACACATACACAATACTTTCTAATATAAGATTCCTAACTTGTTTAAATATACTCCCCCCCCCCCATTTTTTCTAACTCTACTTAGTAATTTTATTTCTTAAACCTTGTTCCAAAGGCAAAGAGAACCTAAAGGACATAACATTATCTCACTTCATTTCCTACAATCCACTCACTTAAAGTTGTCATTTATCATTTGCCACCCAGATGCAAATTGAGCTTCAGTTTTTAATTGGTTACTTGAAAAAAAAATTGAAAAAAGTCTACTTAGACAATTTTCACTATCTTAAAAAAAAGTGAGGTCCTTTCTTATATTATTCTCTTTGTTAAGTCTGTTACATTGAGATAAACATAAATCATGGATGACTATTTTATACCTATTTCCTAATATTGAATGTGCTGTTTTAGATTCTATTTTTAATGCAGTGATAAAATATCCAACTGGCATTTGTTTGCCCGAATATTTCATTGCATTTGTCATTTGGTGACAAGTTGAAAAACCTTTAGGAGGTTCAGTCATCTAATAGACAAGAAAGTTACTTCTCTTTCTCTCCTTTTGACATTTCCCATTTGTTTTCTCTCTGTTGTTAGCAAAGCGAAGTTGCTCACTGCCATTGCTTCTGGGCACTTGGCAGCAGCAATGGCATGACAAGCCTTAACTGATGCTGCATTGTCAGCAAATAATAGCCAGAGCCCTGTATGTATGTGTGTTTGCATGTTTGCATGGGCATGACTGAGCACATGTACACAAACACATGCATACGTGTGCATATGCACATGCATGCATACATACAAATATGTATATGTTTGTGACCATCAATGACTACTGGTCATGTTTGAATGTACCTTCTTAATGGAGGGATGGTGAAAGTCAAAAGTATTCTAATAAAATATTCTAAAATGTATAAAGTTTTCCTTCCTAACATAGAGGGTGAAAACTTGTCTATAAAATAATGCATTATCTCATATTTTGAATCCGTTTGAATAATATTGTTTCTTCTTGAAGGCTGTAAAATTCTTTATTTTTAATTTTTGTTGAAAGTTTTGTCTAAATTTAAGAACCAGCAATTTTTAAAAGGGTTTGAAAGGAGAACAACTAAGCTGGAATGACTAGAATCTGGTTATATAGATTACATGGTAGCCATTTTTAGATTTCTTTCCCCACTCTGTGGTAGCTTTATTGTTTTGTGGTTGGTTTTATTCATATGACTTGTGAAAACCAATCCTGGCTTAACCATAAGCAGCTGGCTGCAGGATCTTTGGGGAATCTTAATTAAAACTATTTTTTCTCTTCCAGGGTATATTTCCTTCCAGCTACATTCACTTGAAAAATGCATGTGTTAAGAACAAAGGGTAAGAAATAAGTTTTCATTTTTAAATTCTGATTTTGAACTATTATAGGCTTTGTATTTAGCACAAAGAAGAAAATCTTGGTGGCAATAAAACATTGATTCAATTAAGAAATAATTTATAATATTAATTTAATTTATATATTATACATAATTATTAATAAATATAACAATCATAATAATGGCTTTCCTTTATATAATCTTTAAATGCTTCTGCTAAGCTCTTTACAAATATTATCTGATAATATCCTTATAACTCCCATGGGAGATAAGTATTTTTATTATCCCTATTTTTATATATAATATATATAATTGTATATTATATATATATATATATAATATCCCTATTATCCCTATTTCGACAGCTGAGGCAGACAGTAGTCAAGGAAGTTGTCCAATGTCACATAGGTAGTATCTAAGGCTCTTTTGGAACTCAGGTCTTCCTAATTCCAGCTCCAGTGCTCTGTCCATTGTACCACCTAGCTGTCTATCCAAGTGGTATTTTTAAATTGTTCTGTGCATTGCAAAGTACTAGATATTTTCCACTGTAATGATTAATATGGGGGATGGAGCCAGAATCAAGGCTAATCCTACTGTGACAGCAGCAGAATGATTATTAATATTAATAATAACTAGCATTTATTAAATACCTATTATGTGCCAGGTATAATGTTCAGCGCTTCCCAAATATTACCTTGTTTCATTCCAACAACTGGGAGGTAGATGCTGTTATGATTCCTATTTTATTGCTGAGGAAACTGAGGCAAACAGAGATTGAGTGACTTGTCTAGCATCTCACATCTAGTACATTTCTGACACAGTTTTTTTTTTTTAACTTAGGTCTTCCTGACAACATCTAGCTGTGTTTATTATTATTTGTTATTGTAGCAGCAGCAACAGTAGTAGTTGTAGTAGTAATGATAATTGAACTAGTTGAATCATACAGTAATATTAGTCCCAAAATGTAGTTTTTGTCTACTTTTATCACTAATTTTGAATAAACCATGTCTGGCTCATGGTTTCTAAAGTGTGGATGAGAGATAGAGTAGCCTAAGTGATTGAGTTGGCCTTGGAATGAAGAAGACCCACATTCACATCTTGATTCTGACATGAACTGCCTTTAGGACTATATGACAGTCAATTAGATTTTCAGGGCCTCCACGTAACTCTCCAACACTATAAATTCGAGTTGAATTGCCAGTCTGCATGATAAACATAACTGCCACAGTGGGAGCTTCCTACTTCAATAAAGTCACAGGTCCAGTCCTATCCTTCCCTCTCCAAGATACTCCACAAAAGTATTTTTATATGGTAGGATATTTGTAAAACACTTCATCTGAAATGGTCTTCCTGCTTAGGACAGAGAATAGTGTTGTGGAAAGCATGCTAACCTAGGAATCAGGAGGCCTGAGTTCTAGTTCCTCTTCTGCTACTAAGGAAGGGTTGCCTTTTGGCAAATCATTTGACTTCCTTGGGCCTTACTTATTCCTTATCTGTGAAATTATGGGAATGGGCAAAATGATTTCTCACACTCTCTTCCAACTCTGACTCTCCCTCTTTAATAAATTTATGTATAAGAAAGTAAAAACTTAAGATTTTAATTGGCAGATTTTTCTTCTTAATGATTCACGCTCACCTCCTTTCAAGAGAACTTGGTGAGGTGAGTATCTGGCCAATGTGTATAGACTCTATTTTGAACTGAGGCAGGAGAGATTATATATAAAAGAAACAGATGTGGTAGATGCTCCTGGGCCACTGAGATGAGTTGGTGACTGTCATTTAGTCAGCGAATTTGGCTCTAAGCATTCTGGCAGCTGATTTTTTTTAAGTGGGGGGATGGGGGAGACATAAAGTTGCATGTTTTTGTTTTGTGACAAGAAACAACCACCTTCATATGCATACACTTTTAAAAAAAAAAATTAAACTTGATCAAGAACTTCTCACTTGGAACTTCACAAAAAAAAACATTTTCTTCAGTTTCTTAAACTATGGTTTTGCAAAATAAATAGAGTTGCTGTGGAGGCAGTTCTCCTATCTTCCTTATATAGCAGCAGAGGACATAGCATTAAATCATAACTCAGTAGAGTAATTTCTGTGAGGGATAAAGATAATGAGGTCCAGGTCTTTTTCTCTCTAATGGATTAACTTAATATAGAACTCAGAATCTAGATGAATGAAGAGTTATATGTCTATTAGACTGTCTCAAATATCAAATATTTTCTGCAAGCTTTTGTCAAGCTCTGAGTCACGCTAAGTTCACATCCAAGCCCCCTAAGTACTAGTATCTGTGATGTTGGTTGAAGTCAGAACCATGAGCTTTAGATGCCAGATGTGAGAAAAGCAGAGCTATTATACTTCTGGGGAAGTTAAAGACTCCCATCTACATTTTGCCCAAATGGAACATCAACCAACTTAATTGTGGGTATGGAACAGCACAAAGTTTTATACAGTAATATTTCAAGAATAGAGTTTAGAACCATAACAAGCATTTGTACCTGTTACATCAATTGTAACTTCAAATGATCGCATAGAACAGACAGCTTTAACTAGGAAAACAGTTTGAGAGAAATATCTTATTAGTTTATACTCCTGTCTGTGCAAGTATTCCAGTTTGCCCTTATGATTTAGCTTATTTAAAGGCGACACTATCCTCTTGTGCTTACCTGTTGACTTATATTAAAAATTCACCTTGAAATAGTTTTCTGAATTAACCTTGACTTTGCAGTTAAGATTGATCATTAACACTGCTGAAGTCTATTCGATACATATGTGTGAAAGCTGTTTATTCTCCTAATCAATATATACAGCTGCTTCATTAAGACTGCTCATTTTAGTACGAGAAAAAATCTCAGCCTACTATCCCATAAAACTGAGCTACAATCTTAGTGCTTTCTAATGATAACATACTCACATCCATGTAAAAGGGACTTGAGGTTTTAAATTCAAATAGTATGTAAATAGTAAGAGAGTTTTGATATTATACAATCTGTGCCTAAGTCATTATATTTTTTAAAGACCCAATGGGATTCCCAGCTACTTGCAGTGATTCAGTGTTCCCTTTTTCACCTTCCTGAGGCTGGGCTTTTTATGTCCATTTAAAGTGCTGCCCATTTTAAGTTTGGTAGCTACTAGAAGAACAAAATGACTTTAATATTCTTTGAAACATCCTGTTTTTCTGTTTACCTCTTAGAAGTTATTCCTTACTGGAACAGCCAGCCAGTCTATTTGTCTCAAAGCTGGTTTGCCATTTTTTTTTTGGTTTGCCATTTTTATAAGTATTTCTTTTTTCTTCGTTAGATACCCAGTTTTATAGTTTTTATACTTTTTTTATATCTGGAAAAAGGAGAACTGTCACTAGGCAGGTATAATTATAGCAGCCCTCTGACATGAGGAGCTCAGACTCCTGTGGTGAAGAGTACTCAACATGTGCTTTTACTTTTTCTAAGTGCCTTTAATAAAACTTTTAAAAAATACCAATTAGAGTTATTTTAGTGATTTCCTGGGAAAGAGACTTCAGAGCTGCTATTAGCATCAGGCAGAGAATTTCATCTCTCATTAGGACCTCTTGGTTTGAATTGATCTTATTATCTTTTCCACTGGGTCATCTCTGCCTGTCATCCTTGAGAAAGTTAAACTTGACAAACATGGAATCCTGTTCATCTTAAGTCATAGAATTAGACGATCATAGAATTTGAGAGCTGGGATAATAGTATGTTCCTGCAAAGCATTATTAATTCTGGCCTTGTAACTCTTAAACCCTCATAAGATGTAAAAGAGTTTGTCACCTGGAACTGAGACACAGTGGAAATAGAGAATCTCGTACCAAATAGTAGAAAGTAAAAATCTGTCCATTTAGAAAAGAAGGGGACTTCCTTTACATACCTGTTCTGTTTAGCAAAGGAACTTATTGATAGTATCACTTTAATCTCCTACCCCACCAGTATATATTTGCTAGCATACTGTGCAAAATATATGTTTCAGTATATGGATATTGTCCACTAGAGGCCTATGCTTCAAAGGGTGATGTAAAGGATGGAAAGTTGGGCCTAAGAAATATGGTAACTCTTTAAAGTAAATAATAACATTAGTATTATCATGGGAATTTGAGGCCAAATATTAAAAATGTAATTATGGTATCTCTGATTCTTAACCCTCAAATAAAAATTAATTATGTACTATAGACAAAGGACTTTATCAAGTTCTGGGAATACAGAGACAAAAATCAAAATCCTGTCCTTCAGGAGTTTACATTCTACTCAAGGACCCAGTATGCACACAGATTAGCAAATAGAAGGTAAATTCAGCGAAGAGAAAGAATTAACGCCATAGAAAAAGGCATGCATAAAAATATTTCCATTGGAGATAATATCTGAACTGAGTCTTGAAGGAAACTGGTTGTTAGGGGACAGTGGTGAGGAAGGAGTATAATCTGTTCACATGGGATAGCCTGTGAAAAAGAAACAGAGATGGGAGATGGGGTACTCAGTTTGGGAAACAGCGAGTATGTCAGTTTGTCATTTTGCTTGAATTAAGGGTAGTAACAATATCACATAATTCTGGAAAGGGTGGGAGTTAGATATAGCAGAGGTCTTTAAATTACAGGCTGAGAATTTGGGGTTTTCTCTCTAAATCTGGTATTGCTTTATAATCAGAAAGCAATAACGATCTGCAGATTGAAATAATGGTGAGGATTCTCTTCCCACCCCCATTTTCCAATTGTGATATGTAAAACAAGTTTATTGTCTTTAGTATTTGAAAATACTGTTGTGGGTATTTTTTAAAATATATTTTTAATATCACAGGCAGTTTGAAATGGTAATTCCAACAGAAGACTCCGTTATCACAGAAATGACATCAACTTTAAGAGACTGGGGAACTATGTGGAAGCAACTTTATGTGGTAATTAGCTTTTTATGGTATTGTTCTGGCAGAAAATAAATTGAAATAAAATATCAGAAATTTCAATAACTGTGCATATCATTAAATGTTAAGTTTTCTGAAGGTGAGATATTATTGCCATTGTGTTTGAATGCTTTTAAGTGATTCTCTCTTAACTTTAGTAAAGGCTGATTTCATTCATTATAAACTCTCTGAGTATCTCTATGGATCCCTGCTGGGGCAGAAATGCCTTCTTAATCATCAAAGAAAGATCAAATTAGGTTCAGTACACTTTTCCTCCTTAATTTATTTCTAATTCCCTTTTTTTTTTTTTTTTTAGCAATCAGGGTTAAGTAACTTGCTCAAGGTTACACAGCCAGTTATTTCTGGGTGTGGTGCTGAGTGGCCGAGCCCGGGATTCAATTCCAGGTCATCCCAACACTGGAGCCGGTACTCTTACTCGCTGAGCCACCTGGCCGCCCCTAAGCAATTGGGGTTAAGTAACTTGCTCAAGGTTACACAGCCAGGTGTTTCTGGGTGGTTGCTAAGTGTCTGAGCCCCGGATTCGATCTCCAGGTCTTCTCAACACTGGAGCCGGTGCTCTTACTTGCTGTGCTACCTGGCCTCCCCTCTAATTCCTTTTTAGTAATCAAAATACAGCACACTTGGTAGGTCTCAGTTAACTGGAATATTTGGTTAATAAAAGCACCTTATTCCCCCATTATATTGGAAAAAGACGTGATATATTGTATTATTTTAAAAAGTGTCAAGTTATTTATGATAACCTAAGAAAAATGATAGGACAATTAATTATGGACAGCTAGGTGGCACAGTGGTAAGACAGGAAGACTCGTCTTTCTGAGTTCAAATCCAACTTTAGACACGTAATAACTGTTTGCCTCAGTTTCCTCATCCATAAGATAACCTGGAGAAGGAAATGGCAAACCACTCTAGTAACTTTGTCAAGAAAATCCCAAATGGTCTCACAAAGAATCGGACACGATTGAAAACAAAAAAGGACTACTTAATTATTTCAGTATATTTATTAGAAGGAATTAATCAGACTTTATGATTAAATCGACAGCAAAGATTTTATTTTAGGAGACAAAGGGTATATATAATAAAATTGAAAGCGTTACTGATATGTTTCTTTTGAGAAGATGTTTTGTAAGGATTATTACCAAAGAGGAAAAAAAATTTCCTAGAATGAGATGTATAGAAATGGAAGAAAAGAACAGTAGTTTTTCTGATCTGTGTTATTTTGGGAATTGAATAGTATATTTGATTAAGGAAAGACAGAGCTTAAGAAAATTCTAGAGTAAAATAACTGATCTTGGTAATATAGCTCCATATCCTGCAGCACGGTAGTTTGAACAGTCCTGTGTTGAGAAGCAAGAGCAGTCCTATGTGAAATGTCTGAATGTGATCATTGCTAGCAAGAAGAGAAAAGCACAGTGGAAATAAGAGTGACCTGAAGGACCTTGTGCCATGTAGGAGGTAAAGAAAAGTGGTTTCATTTTTGGATTGAAATACACACACAAAATATACTCTACTGAAAATGGGCAAAGCCCAACAAAAATTCTTAAAACAATAAAACAATGACATGGGTATTTTGCATCCTTAGTATCTACTATGTGCGCCTGGACAATGAGTCAGTCTGCTGCAGTTTGAATGAACAGAGCTACCGTGCTAGTAAACTGCTTTACATCTGTCTTCTTGAAAAAAAAGTTGGATTATATTTTACCTGATCTGGCTGTTCATAATTTCATTTGAAGCTATGAACAGCTGTTTTGAAGATTGTAGTCAGTTAATTTGAAAACCAGCCAAGTGAGGGTTCTAACCACCCTGTAGAAGGCAAACACCAGAGACAGGTCAACTCCAATCCAAAACTTGTTTTGTTCTGAGCAACAGAGACTGGATAAACAGCAAGAATGGACAGATTTTCTTGGTGAGTCAGGAACCTACACATTATTCCTAGATCACATTCACCTGTTTTTAAAAAGAGCCAATGCAATTTGACCTGGAAAGAGAATGGAGAAATAAAATATAAGATTATTAGGCAGCCCAATTTGGAGATGATGACCCTGATAGACTTGTCTTCCCTCACTGTACTTTCTTGTTCCAAGATAATGGTACTTTATTAATGGTGATTGTGGGTGTACTGTCACCAGCCCAGAATTTTGGGTCATGTAAAGCACAGTGACTGGCAGGTGTTTGTGTCAGTGGAGATAGATTCAGGGCAATCAAATTCTGTGACAGCATAGAATAAGGAAAGACCATCAGGAGTATAAAGAATATTGATACCAAGCAAGAATACTGGCAAGGAATTTCCAGTGGAGGAAATTGCACACACAAGCTTAGACTTAAAGCATTTTTAATCTGAAGCATGCTTCGAGATTGTCTAGTGAAACCCTTTGATGTTACAGATGAAGGAATTGATGCTCAGTGAGGTTAATTGACTTGGCCAAGGTCACACTGCTAATTAATTGTCAAGGAGCAGATTCCAGTGGAGGTCTTCCGTCTAACTCTTCATATATAGATATATGTGTGTGTGTGTGTATATATATATTCACTTAAACACTCTTAAGTGCCCAGTGTACACAAGACATTACTCTGGCTGGTTTGGGAGATTCATAGAAGAATATGAAAGCACCTGACCACAAGGGGCTTACAAGTAAGGGAAAAGATGTGGACACAAGAAGACAAGACAAGGAATTGTATGGAAGGGATGTGGGATAACATAGGTACAAAGTCCTATGTTGGTTCAATGAAGGGACTATTTAAAAATGTGAATATTAGTGGGAGAGAAAAAGAAGGGATTCAGCACATCCAAGAAGATTCAGAGAAGTTGGGCAGAGGTCAGGAAGAACATAGGGTCAGACTTTTGGGGTAGAAGGAATGGTGTGATTGAGAAAGTTATCAAGCAAGTACAGAGTGTTCAGGAAAGAGCAAGCATGAAGGTGAAATCACTTCCTCTCTGCTAATTAATTGGCACTAAAGGTGACATGCTATAGTGGAAAGAGTCTGGGTTTTAAATCAGAAGGACAGTTCAGGTTTCGGCTCTGATAGCATTCTCATTGGCAGTATAACCTTGGGCAAATCATGTAACCTCTTGAAGCCTCAGTTTCTTCATCTGAGAAATGTAATAAGGATAATAATATTTAATGCTACCTACCTTATAAAGCTATTATTTTAGATTTATTTATTATTTATTGTTATAGATCAAAGCAATTGATCTACAATTTTTAAGAGCAAAATAATGTTCTTTTATTACTGAAAAGCAGCATGGTATGTGATACAGCTATATGTGGCATAGTAGATAAAGCTCTGGATCTGTACTCAGGAATACTTGAGTTTGCACCCAGTCTTAGGCACTTACTAGCTCTGTAACCTTGGGCAAGTTACTTAACTCCTGCCTCAGTTTCCTCATTTGTAACATAGGGATAGTAATCACACATGCTTCCCAGGACTGTTGTGAGAATATGATGAGATATTTGTTGTTTACTTTGAAAACCCTAAAGCACTGTACTGATGTTTGTTGTTGTTGTTATTGGTAATGATAATATTATTAACATGATTTATAGTAAGAGTTTTAGGCTCAGACCTGAATTTGAGTTGTGCCTTTATGATTTAATAGTTTTGTGACCCTGAGCAAGTAATTTAGCCTCTTTGTGCTTTAATGTCTTCATCTACAAAATGAAGATAAGAATTTCATTACGAAACCTTCAGGACTGTCATGAGACAAGTACTTTTTAAACTTTAAAGCGCTCTTTAAGTGTGGTTTTGTTTTTGTTGTTATTAATTCTAAGTTCTGGTAGCAGGCCAAGGTAGTTTAGTCCATCTTCCAAGGTACCGCACTTCAAATACTTGATGACATTATCCTCATCCTCAGTACCTTCAAGCAATCCTTGGATGATGTTGCTTTGAATCTCCTAGCAGTCTGGGTCATTGTTCTCACGTTTGCTCCAATCTGTTATTGTCCTCCTTAAAATGGCATCTGCATGATGACACTCTGTTAGGTACTAGACATGCAGAAACAAAAGTCCAAGGCGTCGTCCTCAGAGACTTTACATTCTACTACAGTGATATGATACTTATTGGTGAATATATATGTATGTGTGTATATATTCAATATGATATATATGTATATCTACATGTGTATGTAGCTGTGTAAATTTTGTTTGGGGGGGAGAGGCAATTGGGATTAAGTGACTTGCTCAGGGTAACACAGGTAGTATGTGTCTGCAGCCAGATTTGAACTCAGGACCTCTTTACTCCAGGTTTGGTGCTCTATCCACTGACCACCTGGCTGCCCCTGGCAAATATGAAATTTTAAAAAGTTATAAATATTAAAAATTTAAGCTACACACATGTTGATAAATACATGTATGTAGAAATATGTACAGTGCAATGTGTATGTAGAATACATACACGTGCAATGTATATATGTATGTTTCTATATTACGTAGAGATATATGTTTCTATATATACATATTGGTGAATGTACAATAGAATGTAAACTCTTTGAAGAATACCTATATATAGATATTTACATATAATGTATTAGATATTTTAAATCTAAATGTAGTTAGATATATTTACATATAATGTATATATTTACCTATATTATATGTCTATGCATATTAGCCAATACGTATGTGTATATCCATACATATGTATATCAACATACACACAAATACTTACATTTATTGGCCTCAGAAGGCAGGAGTTTAGATAATGACTGTCACTTATCATCAGTATTTATCCTGCAGAAATCTTTCTGACTCAAACTTCTCTGAACCTTGATTTCTTTTTTTCAGGAGATGAAAATATTTGTACAATACTTACCAGACAAGATTATTTTGAGGATAGTGTTCTGTGAAGTGTAAGATTCTATATTAATCTGTAATGTTGATGATGGTGTTGAATGTACTGGTTAGGCAGGGAGGCAACAAGCATTTATAAACATTTATTATGTGCCTGGCACGGTGCTAAATCCTGGAGATACACACACAAGCAAATAGAAAGATAGTCTCTATTCTTAAGGAGCTTGCATTCTCATGAGGGAAGAAGCATGTAAAAGGAAGCTAAAAAGTTGGGTGTGTGAGGAGAAAGTACACAAGGGAGGCCATATTGACAATGTCTGGGAAAGTCAGAAACTCCATGTACTTACTGTGTTTTCCTAACACAGTTGCTTAAGATTAATTAAGGCACTCTGCAACCTTTCAACATGGCATATATATCCATTATCTTCTACTTGTAAAAAAATAGACTGAAGTGCACTCTCAGCACAAATGATATGATTTTCATAGTCAGGAGAAGCATCTGTGCCATACCCTGGATTTTAGAAACTATTCCAAGAACTGGGCATGGAAGGACAGAAAAAAAAATATCATTCCTTACCTCAAGGAATTCACATTCTAATGGGTGAAGCAACATATGCACAACTGTATATACCAGGTTTTTTCAAAGTAGATGGAAAATTATCTAAGAGGCAAGGAACTAACCATGAGGTTAAGAAAAGGTTCCTGCAAAGAGTGAAATTTCAGCTGAGTTTTGAAGGGTACCCAGGGAACCAGAAGAAAGATTCAAAGAAAGATATAGTGTTCCAGACATGAGGATTGAAAAGACATGGAGTCAGGAGATGGAATGTCCTATTGAGGAGTATGAAGAGGTGAATGTTGCTGTATCATAAAGCACATGAAGGGAGTGAAATGTAGAAAGGCTAGAAAGATAAAAAGAAGTGACAAGGTCTTGAGGAGTTTAAATTGTAAACAGAGCATTTTGTATTGGTTTCTGGAATTAATGGGGGTTACACTTGTTTTCTCTGAACGAAATTGTTTTATGTGTAAATTTAATGACTTCATCAAAATACAGAAATTTCAGAACACAGAATAAAAAACTAATTCACTATAACCACATTTTATGTAATGGGACAAATAAATAACTGGAATGATGTTTCTCTGTTAACTCTGTGGGTGTTTTGTAGAATGACATCAGAGGAGATACTGTCTCTTGAAGTGATTACCAAGGGGCTCTGTAATCATCTGACATTTTCATGTCATACCTGTGGTTAGAAATGTCCATAGTAAATTGAGTAGGGGTGGTGACAACGTGGCCAGACATGTACTTTAGAAAAATCTTTTTGACTCTTAGAAGGTGGATTGGCGAGGAAAGAGATGAGGCAGGCAGACCAACTAGCAATCATCACAATAATCTCCTCATGAGACTATAAAAGACTGTAGTAGTGGCTTTAGCAGAGGAGAGAAAGGGGAGCATAAAAATAATAGGACTTGACAATCGATCAAAGATGGGAAATTTGAGAAATTGAGAATTTGAGGGCAGCATCAAGATTATGAGTTTGGGTAACTCTGATGTGCCCTCACTAGTCATTGGGAAGCTTAGAAGATGGAAGAGTTTTGGGAGAGAGATAATGAGCTCTGTTTTAGACATGCTGAGTTTGAGATACCTTCAGACATGTAATTAAAGATATGCAAGAGGAAGGTGTTGATGGAAGATGAATTCAGGAGAAAAGTTAGGAAAGGCTATAGTGAAGGGCAAATAATTTCCATAGAGATGATAATTGTACCTAAGGAAGCTGATGATATTTCCAAGTGAGATAGCATACAGGGACAAGAGAATAGAGACAAGGACAGCACTTTGAGGATACTTATGCTTAGTGGGAATGATTTCTATGAAAAAAATGAATAAAAGATTCTGAAGAGTAGTCACACAGATAGAGAACCTGGAGAGAGCAATGTCATAAAAACCCAGAGAAGAGTGTTTATCCAGGATAAGGGGATGCTCTACAGTGTGTAAGCCTGCAAAGAGGTCAAGGAGGATAAAGATTGAGAAAAGGCCAGGAGACTTGGCAGTTAAGAGAACATTGGTAACTTTGGAAAAGCAGTTTCAGTTAAGTGATGCAGCTGAAAGCCAATTACATATGGCTTGGATTTTTCATTTCTAATTATTGTCTTTATCCAAATCCATTTACTTTTCTCTTCTCTTTGGTGGGGACAGCTTATGAAATACATTGGGACTCCTTGGTCATTGCTGTTTAATGATGTAGAAAATGTATAACTGCATTTTAAAATAGGTAATGCCAGTTATTACTAAATATCTTTACCAATTGAAAACTTGTTCATCACATAAAAGTTGATAATTTTGTCAGGACAGCTTCTTGCTGTAAAAACATTTTAGCAGGAATGATCTCTGAATTTTCTTAATGCTACATTGTTCATGTGGTATCTTTTAAAAAAATATATTTCAGTAGGATGTAGAAAGATTCCCAGAAATCTGACATGAACCTGAGAATTTCACTTCTAAGTTAAATTGACTTGTCTCTTAGCAAAAAAGCATTGAGTTTTCAATGACAAGAATCAATCATCCCTTCCCCTTCCCCATAAACTTCAATTGCTATAATCACAGAAGGCTCAGAATATAATGAATGTAAAGGCTTTTGTGAAGTCTTAATGTGTAGACAAGATGCTCCTACCTTTGTCTTTGATTGGTTCAGAACAAGCATCTTATGATTGGTTGAATTAAACACATCCCTTGAACCTTTGCATTGAAATAGCAAGTCAGTTTGGAAGTTGGCCAGTTCAAAAGATGGATATTTTAGGTTTGGGAGCTGTAGCTAGAAGGAGGAAAACCAAGGCACCTTAAAGGGAATTGCTGTATGGGATAAGGAGTAATTTTTCTTTCTCCCCCAAACCCTCACTGATCATGTCTTTGAACACCCTTGACCAGTATGAGAAAATTAATCTAACTGGGGAGTAGGGAGCCACACTGAGGATAGATAGGTGAAGAAAGAAGCTTCAGGGAGTGTGAAGTCTTATGGTAGAGAGAATTGCCCCCATGAGCTAAAGAAATAGCATGTCCTGAGCACACACCTGAGTAGAGTAATGAGCAGAAAAAGTTGTACCCTCTGCAAATGGGGCTATCCCCCATTAGCTGTGTGAGGTCTCTACAAAGGGAGAAAAGATTTCTGTAGTAGGGAATGTAGGTTACCCATTTTCTATAATGTTCTCTATATGTGTCACTCATTACCATTGATTCTAACTTTGAGACCATGACTACTATCTATCTATCTATCTATCTATCTATCTATCTATCTATCTATCTATCTATCTATCTATCTATCTA
>NW_027186645.1:8398445-8449415 GCF_028583685.1 Petaurus breviceps papuanus | reverse complement strand
TAAATGCCTTTGCCAAGAGGAAATTATTTTTACTAGCTGATTGTTAATAGTAAGGTTAAATGGTAGGGGTTAATAATAAGCTTCAGAAATAGAAACTTACAGGGTCACTTTTAGAAACCAATGTAGCAGCCACCCTTCTAGAGGCTCCACCTTCAAGTAAGCAAGCAAGGATGTGGGTGTGTGTTGGTAGGTGTGTGTGTGGGGGTGGTGGTGGTGATGTGTGTATGGGGGGGGGTAGTAGTAGCTGCAGCAGTGCTGGTGCTGGTGGTGGTATAGCCCAGAGGGGCTACTCCCTTAGGATTTCTTTAGCTTACATTTTGATGGAACTCTTCAATTGATATGTTTTCTTTTCTTTTGTCAGTCTTATAAGGCAATTTCTCATATTTTCTTATTTCATCACACTTGAGGAATGTAATAGTCACTGGTTACTAGGAAAGGAAGAAAGTTAGGAGCTAAGATTGACACAATAGCTGAAGAATGGATCAACTTTGATCAATTGTGATACTTCTTGAGATTCAGAGGCAAGCAGATCAGAGTTCTAGGAAGTCTGTCTCAAGTATGGGGTTCAAGGGTTAGTGAAAGATTTTGAAAATTAAAAGACTTGGATTGAAGGATGAAAATTTGATGGACAGATCCTAAGTAGTTGAGTCAGTATCTTAGTAAGTTGACTGTCACAAAGTCAACTAGCATTTGTTAATTGTCTGCTATGACTTTGGGGATACAACAAAAGGCAAATAAAAAATAGATAGTGCCTGTTACCAAGGCCCTTACAGTCAAATGGGGGAGATAACATGTAAGCAACTCTGAATAAACAGCGCATATGCAGACTACATTGGGAGTAATCTCAGAGGCAAATCACTAACAGTAGGACTGGGAAGGACTTCTCTCACAGAGTGGGACTTTAGCTGAGACCTGAAGGAAGCTAGGGAAGCCAGGAGGCAGAGCTGAAGAGGGAGACCATTCCTGGCATGGGGTCCTGCCATGGAAAAAGTTCAAAGTAAAGAGATGGAGTGCAGTGTGAGAGGAACAGCAAGGAAATTAGTACAACTAGATTTTAGAGTACATGGAGTGGCATAAGGTATAGGAAGACTGGATAGATAGGAAGGGACGAGGTTAGGAAGGGATTATCATTGGGATAAACAGAGAGTTTTTATATTTGATCTTCGAGGTGACAAGAAGCCACTGTAGTTTATTCAGTGGGGTGGAGGGTGATATGGTTACACCTGTGCTTTCAGAAGATCAGTTGCACAGCTGAGTTGAGAATGGATTGGTGTAGGGAGAAATGTAGTAGGAGACTTGCTGGCAGGCTATTGTAATAGTCCAGGTGTGAAGTGATGAGGGCCAATGCCAGAAGAGAGAAAGACAGATATTGTAATGGAGAAATTGACCGCTGATTGGATACAGAGTTGAGAGAGTTAAGAATGACACGCAGGTTTTGAGCTTTGGTAAGTAAGAGGATAAGGTAGTTCTAGGCAGTATTAGGGAGGTTACAAAGAAGGGAGTTGTGAGGAAATATAATGGATATGTTGACTTTATGGTAGGACAAGATATATACTAGGCAGTTGGAGATGTGAGATTAAAGTTTTGGAGAGAGATTAGAGCTAAGTGGATAGGTCAGTCTGAGAGCTGTCTACATAGAGATGTTAGCTGAATCCCTAGGAGTTGATGAGCTCACCAAGAGAAATAATCTATAGAGAGAAGAAGGTTCAAGTTAACAGGTCTCATGTGGATGAAGATTCCTCAAAGAAGATAAGAGGCATTTTCAGACAAGAAGAGAACCAGGAGAGTGCAGTGCCATGAAAACCTAGAGAACAAAGAGTATCAGGTGAAGAGGGGGTGTTTGGGAGTCAAAGACTGCAGAAAGTTCAAGAAGGTGGATGTTTTCAGAAGTCTATTAGGAATTTAGAGAAAGGGGAGAGGAGCAGTTGGTCCTTTGAATGGTAGATAGTATTTGGTGGCAGAGAAGAGTGAAGTTCAGGAGTGTTTAGAAGGAAACAGCATGAGCAAATTGCAGAGCATGGACTATATAGGGGTCAAGGAGAAAGCAGGCTTGACCAGAGAAAATATTTGTATTGGAAAATAGAAAATGAAATTGATTAGACAGTGGAGCCAGGTCCATGTACAGGGCCGAGTACAGGAGTTGAGACTCAGTTGTAGATAATGGGGAACGATTGGGGATTCTTGAACAGAAAAATGTGGTTTAAAAAAATAGGATGGGAGAAGAGATTATATCAGATGTATGTGGTATGTGTGCATCACCTCATATAATACTTTATTTCACAATTCTTTCATTTGTATCTATGACATATTACATATTTTTGTTTAGTCATTTTAGTTGTATCTCAACTCTTAGTAACTCCTTTTTGGGGTTTTCTTGGCAAAGAAACTAGAGTGGTTTGCCATTTCCTTCTCCAGTTTATTTTTTGAATGAGGAAACTGAGGCAAAGAAGGTTAAGTAACTTGCCCAGGGTCACACAGCTACTAAGTGTCTAATGCTGAATTTGATCCAGGGTTGATTCACTACCCCTGCACCACTTATTTGCATTATTATTGTATAATACAGTTACCTATATACGTGTCACTAGGTTATTAGCTCCGTAATTGTGAGGACTATGTTTTGTCTTAACTTTTTTGTTGTACCCTGTACCTTTCATAGTACTCTGCATACTGTAGGTGCTGAATTAATATTTTTTAATTGGAATGAGTTCTGTGCATGTGAGTATACATACCATAATTTAGAAACTAGTTGATTAATCTATTTTGCCAGCTAGATGGTGCAGTGTATAGAATGCTGGGCCTGGACTTAGACTCATCTTCTTGAGTTCAAATCTAGCCTCAGATACTTACTAGCTGTGTGAACCTGGGCAAGTAACTTAATCTTATTTGCCTCAGTTTCCTCATCTGTAAAAAGAGCTGGAGAAGGAAATGGCAAACCACTCTAGTATCTTTGCTAAGAAAACCCCAAATGGGATCATGAAAAGTCGGACACAACTGAACAAAGAAAATTAATCTAGTTACTGTAAAGATACTTTGTTTCAGGTTAGTTAATGAATTTCTCCTCCTTTGGATCTCTTTTAGAGAAATGAAGGTGATCTCTTCCATCGACTTTGGCATATAATGAATGAAATCCTAGACCTGCGACGTCAAGTGTTAGTTGGCCATCTCACCCATGACCGTATGAAGGATGTGAAGCGGCATATCACTGCTCGCCTGGACTGGGGCAATGAGTGAGTAATAATAGAGGCTATTTCAGATAATTGAGCATAGCAGGAATTAAGGATAGATAGATCGTGTATGGGTGTAGTGACTAAAAGAACCCAATGCAACTTGCTCCTTTTTTACTGACTAGGTGTGCCTGAGGGCAAGTCATTTATCTGTCTCTCAGTTTTCTTTATTACAAAATGAAGGGTACACATTAGATGGTCTTCATGCACCAAATAGAAGATCCTATGCTTCTTTCATTTAGTCGCAGAGCATGCTGTCCCACACAAGGTCAGGAAGAGCCAACTGCTGCTAACTCAGTTACTCTTGTTCTGAAGCAATGAATCACCAAACACTTATTAAGTACTCACTGTGTGGCAGGCCCCCTAGTAGGCCCTGAGAATATAAAGACAAAAGTGACAGGTCCTTCCATTTCATCAGTGCTGGGCCCTGGCAGCCTTGTGATCTTCTCTAGTTGTGAAGAATAAGAACGTGGACATCCTAGCTAGAAAGGAAATACTCAGGGGAATCATTATGGTCAGTTTTGCCCCTGACTTCAGTCTCTCACATTCTTCAGCTGAGCCTTGCCTTTTGGCCTGGGTATTTGTGCTTCCCAAGTGCCTCTTCTGCACCGTGGCATTTATTTTGAGAAGGTCACCAATGTAATCATGTGAGAAATCCCCCTTCTCTTAACTTTAAAGGAAAGTCTTCTGGCTGGCACAGCTGTGGGGCTCCTTGTAATTTGTTATGCATACAGATTAGCCATTTTGCAGCTTATAGTCTGTTTAGGATAACTCTCTAGATGAGATCCTCTCTTAAAGGGCTTACTTTAAGCACCAGACATCACTTTTTTTTTTCACAGTGGGAGGAAAGCACTTTTTAAGTAGCATCTAATCACTCGTAAACCTCACAAAGCACGCTGCTTCTGGCTGGAAGTAGATGGGGCCTTGAAACTTAGCCGGGGCCCAGCCTAAACTCCATCTCTAGGGGAATCTTTAATGTCCCCTCCAGCTTTAAAGATATTGATTCTAGATTCCTAGAACTCCTGCAGAGAAGATATCTGCATGTGTGATGTTTTGCTTTTACGTTTATGGCAGGTTATATAATAATGCCACGAGTTAATGGAGCCATATCTGAGCTGAGATAATTTTGATGCTTCTCTGGTTTTGATGTATTATTTCTTTCCTTACCTTTCTTGCAAAAAAAAAAAAAAAGAATCTGAGGAGCAATTACCTCTTAAATGGTCTTCTTACCTCAAACCTTTCCCCTCTCTATTCCATGCAATTGACTGAATACCCATCTTACTAGATAAGTCTCATGTTATTTCTTAGCTCAACCTTTAGTTGTATCCCATTGCTTACTAATATTTAACTTGACATTCAAGACTTTCCACAATCTGTCTCCAACTTATCTTTGCTGCCTTTTTGTGTCTTATTTCCCCATCATTCAAAATACATTCCAGCCAAAACACATTACCCACAGTTCTCTGATCTTGTTGTGACCTTTCTTCCTTTATTGCTCTGCACATGCTACCCCCCCCCCCCATCTAGAAGGGTTTCCCTCATGGAGCAATACTTTGTATTTCAAATCATTTTTTTATAAAATTTGGTCCACTTCATATTATCAAGATTTCTAGAAATTTTACACCATCAGTGATGGTAGAACCATCATATAACCCACTCATTTCTTGAGGTCTTACTTGGATTATTTATTTTGCTTGATGCTACCAAAGTCTTTGAAGTTTGTTACTCTTCAATTCTCCCCTTATGCCCTGATTTGACCATTTTTTCAGAGAGGTTTTTAATCTGTCATTGCATCACTCTCCCCATCCTTCTCACTAACTCATGTACTATTTTTTCTTATGTATTTGACCCAGGAAAGTGACATCCCCAGTGATGGGCATGAGTCATTGACAATATCAGCTTTTTATATTTATTAGTAATTTCTTGTCTTTTCTCATTGACTTATGCTACTGATTCTTACTCTAGTTAGAGAAATGCTTGAGACTAACTTATGCATAAGAATGGCTGCACTCAGCATGGTGGAGAATATAGCTAAATTTAAAATACTATAAGAAAATATACATTTTTAGCCTATTCCATAGAGGTAACTCATACATTTCTTTATCTTGTTTTCCAGACAACTTGGATTAGATTTGGTACCTCGAAAGGAATATGCAATGGTGGACCCTGAGGATATTAGCATCACAGAGCTCTACAGATTGGTAAGTATTTAGCACCTTACTTTCATTTATTCTCTTAAGTGCTAATTTTGTGGTTTCCATGGTATTCTTAATATTTACCTAATTTATTAAACATAGATCTTGCCTAATGTTCCAGATCCAATTTAGAGATAAATTCAAGGACGTTAAGAATTAAGGTGACCGTGCCCCAAAACATATTTAATTTTACAGATGCCTCAGAATAATGTGATAGTCTTTAATAAGTCCTCCACTTCGCAGGTACCAAGAAGATAAGTTTGAAAATTAAGTTTCATTTTCCTTTGCATATTTCTTTGCATTGTTCTTGGTCCCAGGATGAATTGAGGTCATTCTTTTTTTTTTTTTTTGTCTTAACATCATCCTTATACAAATCACTCTTCCAAATTACCAAATCCTCTTGAATTAAAAAAAAAGCCTCTCTCACATATTCATTCTTTTTCATTGCTATTATTATCAGGCCAGTTCTTATTAAAATTCCTATTGCTTCTTTCCTGATTCCTACTGTAATATTGCCCTAACTGGTTTCCCTGTCTCTAACCTTTCCTTCTTTAAATCTTTACTACATGGAGCTTAATATTCTTAAGATACTTCTTTGGTCATATCACATCTAAGCTCACTCAAAGACTTACAGTCAGTTCAACAAATTCAATCAAGTTCATCAACTCTTAAGTATGTGCTATATACAATGTACAGTGCTGAGCAGGGCAGGTACAATAATGAAAAGGCACATAATTTCTGTCCTAAAGAGACTTACTGCAATTTAGTGGGGGGAGGGGGAGTTTATACACACATATTTGTGTGTGTATGCATGTACATATGTATTATATATAATACACACACAAAGACATGTACACATATATGAAGAAAATAAAAGGTAGTATGTGATAAGGGCAAAGGAAACAAAGGGCTAGAATAAAATCTAATGAGGAAGAGATCACCTTAAGCTTGGAGAGTAGGGAATATGCAAAGATGTGAAAGGAGGTATGTTTCAGTCACTGAGAGCTGACCTAGGCAAATTTACAGAGATAAGAGAGTCTAAGAGAAGATCAAGGAACAACTAACACTTTTTCAGTGTTCTGTGCCAAGGTATTGTGCTGTGTAATGAAGGACATACAATGATAACATGACATAAATAATTCTTGCTCTTAGGGGCTTGATTAGAATACAAATTTTGAATCTTGGTGTCATAGGCCTTCTTATCTACTCCCATCTTCCCTTTTCCACTATTGTCTCATTATTCCTCTGTGTGAATTCTGAATTATATCTGGACTGGTTTATTCACTCTCCCATTAACTTCCTTTAGTCTTATTCATAGCATTATGATCTTCACATTTCTGCTTATCTAAATCTTATTTACCCTTCAAGGTCTAGATGAAATTCCTCCTCAATTCAACTCTAAAACATTTATTATGGGTCTACTATGGTCCATATACTCTGCTAGGCAGTGAGGATACAAAGGAAACAAAATGAAGCCATTTCCACCTTCATTGAGCTTACATTCTACTGCTGGGAATATATATAATATGAACCTAAATAAGTAAATACAAAGTATATACAAAATAATTTTTATAAGGGAGGATAAGTGAGTAAATGAAATGCAGTTTTATAACATTTATATGTGCTAAGCGCTGGGGTACAAAAACAAAAGCAATATGGTGGCTGCCTTCAAGGAGCTTACATTTTAATAGGGGGAGAGAATACATATTGTGGAGTGGTGCCTAGGAAGGGATGTTTCGGTTTGGAGAATCACAGAGATGGAGAGTGAAGGCATGGGGGAGGTGATTGACATATCCTTGTCAGTACTGATGGTTGCTTTGAATACAGTGCTTGAACAAGAACTAGAGAAAGTAGATATATATGCTGGGAGACAGAGCAGATAGAAGAAGATTGTGGGCTGAAAACATATGATGATCTGAGACTGACTCATCAATCAGGATATCTTGATCCCCATGTGGGAGTACCACAGTTGGATCAGTTAAGTCTTCCAGCATTTGGTCTCTGGAGAGCATCTGGTCTAGGAGCGCTGCATCAAAGCAGATGGAAAGATGACCAGGGTGGATGGTAGGAAGTATCATCTGGGAAAGAGAAAGCTATGAACTGAGGGTCAGGAAAGGCCCCGTGGAAGAGGTTGCATCTGAGCTATAGTTTGAAGGAAGCCAGGGTAGAGGTAAGGATGGATGTCCTACCAGCAGTGGGGACCATTACCTGTGCAAGGATATAAGACCAAGAGATTGACTGATTATAGTTCCTAGAACAAGAAGTTCAGGGGTGGGTAGGCTCTAGTCAGCAAAGCATATGACAAGAAGATTGTGGGGTAGAACCCCTCTGCCATCTTCTCTTAATGTCTCTTTGCCTCTCATTCTTTCTTTCCTTATCTGTATTCTTTCCTCTCTTCTACCTCTCCCTTCTCCTCTTTTTGAAGCACTTCACTTCCCTCTCTCCTCCTCCCTTTTTGAAGTATTTCAGAGATGGAAGAGGTAATCTTATCTACATATTTAATTGCCTTTGATGTCCAGTCAGTTTATCTCTGTATGTTCTTCCCACCGGGGGGGGGGGTGATTCCCCCATTGGAAGTGATGCATGTCAATAAAAGCTAGATGATGGTAAAATACTAAGGACTGCATGGTTGTGGGTACTTACTAATGTTTGTTGAATTGCATAAAAAAGTAGTAGAGGTCATTTGGCCTAAGCATGTCATTTTACGGGTGAGGAAACAGGCCCCAAAAGGTTAAGAGACTTGCTGAGGGTTATACTGACAATAAGGAAGAGAGTTAGGATTTGAAGAAAGGCCCTTTACCTCCAAATCGAGTATTCTTTTCCCTTCAGCTGCAGTTCAATGCCCTTATTGAATAATGATAATGGCTTTCATTTGTTTAGTACTTTTTGTTGTTCAGTCGTTTCAGTCATGTCTGACTCTTTGGTTTTCTTGGCAAAGATAATGGAGTGGTTAGCATTTCCTTCTACAGCTTCTTTTACAGGTGAGGAAACTGAGGCAAACAGGGTTAAGTGACTTGCCCAGTGTCATACAGTTTGTGTCTGACAACAGATTTTAAGTCAGAAAGAGGAGTCTTCCAGGCTCCAGGTCCCAGCACTCCATCCGCTGCACCATCTAGCTGCACTGTTTAGTACTTATCATTTTACAAAGAACTTTGTGCCAGACTTCCTTGTGATGAAGTCAGGCTAGGGTTATTATCTCTTTTTTATAGATAAGGCTAAATGACTTGTGAAGATGTAAAGCTAGGGTCAGAGCTGAGATTCAAACTTGTCTTACTTTGGAACACAAGTGCTCTTAACTGCTACACTGTACTACCTTGTAAGCACGTCGTGGTGTCCTAGTCTCACCAGGGTGAGGAGACAGGTCACTGTGACACTAGTTTGTTTTCCTCTTGAAGAGAAAGGGCTAGACTCTGTAGAACTGAAAGGTGCCGTGTACAATCCCTCCATCTTCTAGGCATCAAGGATCACTGAAGAACCTACTGCTGTGACATTTTCACCAAGATAATTCCTTTAAGCCTTTGGAATGTTTCTCTGTTAGTTACTATGCCTCTGAGGCCTGCCCTTTTCCAACGAGCAACTCCTCAATCTTATATTTGAGACACAGGTAGGTCTCTTCAGAAATCCAGGTTAAAACACCAGGTGAATTATCTGACTTGAGCAATTCATTTTCACCTAGTTGTGTTTATCTGAGTAATGAAATGTGTTAGACCTCATAGTGTTAACATATGTCTCCTTGGAAAGTTTTCCTTAGTGCCAAAAGACGAAATACAGATCTTTTGAGTGGCTAAAAAGCAATTCTTCCCTTGGTCCCTTCTTTCCCCTCTTTAAATTATCCTGCTATTTATGCCTACAGAGTATCAAAATGGATTATTTTTTATGTTGCAAAAGGATAATTTGGGCAACATGCCTTGTGATCCTTGGAGGGCACACAGAGTAATTTGGGTCTAACAATGTGCTCATTATAAGAATAAGAATTAAATCAACCCAAGGAATCTTGGGGAGTATTTTAAGTGTTTTAAGGGAAGGCAATAGCTAAACTGCAGCAAAGGGGATGTGGAAATAGATCATCTTCACATACTTAGGCTGTTTGCTACATAGGTCCCACATTATCATTCATAACATAAAGGCTCTAGATCTAAAGGAAATCCTGAGGCCATTTAGTCCAAACCCCTACTTTTATAAATGGGGAAATTGAGGTCCATGGAAGTTGTGACTTGTCCATTCACGATCAGAAGCATCAGATCCTGTTTCACAATTTCTTGCTCTTGCTATTGTTGTGATTGAAGCACAAAGTTCCCATGGGAGCACATTGAGTTTATTGATAAAGATAGTAATTACCCACAAACACATTCTCTCAACTCCAGTAAGTCAAAAGATCAAGAGATAGGACTGCCTAGCCTTCATGTAGTTTTGGGAAGTGGATGCATAAAACAGTGTGATTGTTTACAAAGTCCAAAGCATCATAGATGATGGAAAAGAATATGATTGGATGGAAGTCAGAAATGCAGGGCTAGCAACAACCCCTCCTTCCATCTTGTTGCTATGGAAAACTCATTGGTGGTATCTAGTGGCGTGGTTGGCTAAGAGTCACAGTGATAACAGTTCAGACTTTCTTGAAGGACAGCCAACATTGCAGAAATAACAGACCTTGGCATTCACCTGCATCTTGCAAGGCTTGTTAGTGAGATAACAGATCTCCCTTAATTGTACATGGGCAGTAAGATGTATAGAGACAATATATTCCTCAGAATTAAGGTGATTTATGAGACAACTTAGCTCAGAGAGGAAAGCTGAACTTCTGAACTTAACAGTGAGACAAAGAAATGTGGCTTAGACAATTTTACAGCACGTTGGAGGTGATACAGAATAGAATCAATTACAAAGTGGAATCAGAATCAGTTTGATTTTCTCCCTATTACTGTAATGGTTCTTCCTAAAAATATTTTCAACAGCTCCCTACAAGTGACTAATTTGAAAGAGGTGACCCAAGGCAATATGGTACAATGGATTCAGAAGCCAGCCTTAGAGCCAGCCTCTGACACATAGTGGCTTCAGGACCCAGGGCTAGGCACTTAATCTGTCAGGACCTGAGACAGTTCTCTTGAATATGAATTGGAGAATAGGTGTGGATCTGCATTCCCTCTTTTAGAGTTCCATATATATACCAATGAAAACACAGAGGTTAGTTTAAAAATTAAAAAGTCATACTGTAACCAGATCTGGATTTGTTTCTCCAGACCCTAAAGTTTGTTATCCTCAGACAAGTCATCTGCAACTTTTACTTTGGGAGCCCCTCAGGCTTCAACTAAATCAGAAATTTCCCTCATCAAGTCACAAGTAAAACTTTTTGGGGGCAAGATGGTGGGGATTTATAGGATTGAGTGGAAGACAGCAATTTTCTTAAATTTTATTCCTGCTTCAAAACCAAATGTCGGTACATAGAAATAGAATCATATTGGTGTGGAGCAAGGGTAGGATAGTGAGAGGGCATGTGACTCAGACTGTAGGTAAAAATTTTACTATCCAGATACCTTTTTATAAAGTTAACTGGGAGGCGGCTAGGTGGTGCAGTGAATAGAGTACCAGCCCTGGAGTCAGGTGGACCTTGAGTTCAAATCCAGAGGCAGATATTTAACACAAAACTAGCCATGTGACCTTGGGTAAGTCACTTAACCCTAATTGCCCTGCCCGCCTCCTTCTAAAAAGTAAAGCAAAACAAAACAAAAAAATTCCTTCCTTCCTTCTTTAAAAAATAAAAATAAAAAGTTAACTGGAAACAAGAAGAGCTCCTACTATGTCCAGTATCTTGAAAGATTAACAACTTTTCCTCCTCTTCTGTGCCCTGCCCCAACCTCCACCCCACCCCAGGGAGATGTTCTTTGCACCTATTGAATTTATTATGATGAACGATTTATGTAGTTGGCTGTAGCTCTTATAAGTATGATATTTCAAGTGGATCCAATTAATGATAAAGATAGTAAAAACTAGAAGATATTGGTGCCTCTAATTAGGTTTTTTAAAATCTTTTTGTAGCAAGCACTCATCTTAGGAATTTTTTTTTGTTCTGAAGTAAAAATCAATCTGTTGTGATATTACATTTACATATTTAGAATACGTGTTTGAAATACATTTGCGATTAAATTAGAAGTATAGCTTTTATAATAGCTAAGGTAGGACTGGAGTTACAGCATTAGCTATGTAACCTTAAGCAGTGTCTACTTATTGAGAAGTTATAAATGCTGGACTATTGTTTAAGGACTGCTGGTCAGTCATGGTCAAACTATTTTTCCCTTTTGTCATCTCAGGAAGACCTGAGTTTGAATCCTACCTCAGATACTTACTGGCTGTGGGGCCTTTGGCAAGTTGCTTCACCTTTCTCTACCTTAGTTTCCCCATCTGTAAAATGGAGAAAATAACAGCAAGTACCTCATAAGGTCGTTGTGAATGTCAAATGTGATAATATTTGGAAAGGGTTTCACAAACCTTAAAGAACTGTATAAGTGTTAGCTATTACTATTTTTGCAAGTGGAGTAAGATTTTGTATTCTCCAGACTACTTATGTCTCCCCTCCTAGTATTTCTAAAAGCCAACAATGCTCTCTTCTCTGAGAAGTTATTGTAATGTTAATGTTTATTCTCACCTTCTTGTGAGAGATATTGTTGTCATTATTGTTGTTCTTGTGAGTTATCTTGGTGGATGGAAGTGGGAGGTCCTTAGGATAACTTGAATTTTATTGTGATGTAATCCCTTTATGTATTTATTCAACAAACACTTATTAAGCACTTACTGTATGCAAAACTGGGAGATGGGTGTGTGTGAAGATATAGAGTTTAGACAAATACCATCCAGCCTTTTCATCTAGTTTTGAACTTAAAGTCTAGCAGGAGATACTTGTCCATGGATAATTACAAAACACAGCATCACCTGCTAAGTATGGAAGATATAAAAGAAAGTGTTAAGTAAATTTCAGTAATTGCACATTCATTTGCCACAGAACATCTTAGAGAAACACCATACTTTTCTAGTAGTTATAATTTAAATATCTTACTCCTTAGGTTTTTAGTGTATAGTTACTTCACAACATACCCTTCCAAATTACAGTCATTGGAATGATCATAGAGATTTGAAGAATTTTGCTGTTTTCCTTTCATTATTCTAAACATACATAGTTAATGTCATTTTTTTCTGGAAGTAAATTCATCAGAATAGATCCTGGAACCCAGATTAAGAGCTGGCAGCAACCTCAAAGCTCATTTTAACCCAGTCCTTTTATTTTTTTGCTTTTTGGAGGGCAGTTGGGGTTGTGACTTGCCCAAGGTCACATGGCTAGTTTTTTGTGTTAAATGTCTGAGACTGGATTTGAACTCAGGTACTCCTGACTCCAGAGCAGGTGCTCTATTCACTGTGCCACCTAGCTGCCCCAACCCAGTCCTTTTATTTCACAGAGGAGGAAACTATGATCCAGAAAGGACCAGTGATTTGCCTAAAGCCCCACAGGTAGTGAGTAGCAGAGTTTGGATTTGACCTCAGTTCCCATGTCTTCAAGTTCTGAGCTCTTTTTAATAATACCACATGAAACACCTGATTGGAAGTGTTGGGTAATGATCCATGAACTTTTTTTAGTGAGTTGTATTATACCTAGTTTTGACACATAAGTAAGAGCTCTTGGTTTTCCATTAAACCAAGGTGAGTATTGAAAGAAAAAAACCTGAAATTTCTCTTCTGACTAGATGAGTCATTAATGGTTATATGTTTTGTGTTATATTGGGAAATTGTAGCTGCCTCCCATTCTGTGCCTATTCTTCGATCTGATGGGTCATTTGACTTTCTTGGCCTATGCTGATCCTATTTTCTCTTTGGGTGGGTATCATTCAGATGGAACACAGACACAGGAAGAAAGACACTCCTGTACAGGCGAGCAGTCACCACCTCTTTGTACAGATGAAGAGTTTGATGTGCTCCAACTTAGGTGAAGAGCTGGAAGTCATCTTCTCACTTTTTGATAGCAAAGAGAATCGTCCAATCAGGTAACCTGTGTGGCATCCTCATAAGACTGTTGTTGTTTTTTTAATATTACAATTTTAAATGTGTTTGAATGACAGGGTTTCCGACTTAAGTATGGCATTGATAGCCATACTTTTATAAAAATGGTTTTGTGTAGTTCATTCTACTTGGTGGTATCTTGTTTTTTTTTTTTTTCTTTTTGGAGAAGGGAAGGCAGGGCAATTGGGGTAAAGTGACTTGCCCAAGGTCACAAGGCTAGTAAGTGTTAAGTGTCTGAGGTTGAATTTGAACTCAGGTCCTCCTGACTCCAGGGCCAGTGCTCTATTCACTGCACCACCTAGCCACCCCTATCTTGTTCTTTGTAAAAGAATTGGTATGTGGATATGTGTGTATATATGCATATGTCTTTATTTGTTCCAAATTTGTACTTCTTGGAATCTTGTGCTATTTCTATCTTGTATTGAGTACAATCTATACTGAATACAAAATAATTGGAAACATTTCTTTTGCTATATAGGGCTTTCAAATGAATTGTGTTTTAAATCTTGGATAGTCCTTTAAAAAAATAACTTTACTTTTTATATTCTTGGAATTCAGAATCTTTGTTGCAAGTGTTTTGAGTCTTGCTTTCATTGTGTAGTATCTTCTCTTTGTAGGAGTTTCGTTTTTGATATTTTGTGTCCAAAAGGACTCATTTCCAACAGCTACAAAATAATTCCTTTGTTATTGGGGGAAAGTCCTTTTTCTCCTTAAAAAGTAAACTGCCTTAAAAAATGGAAATTGAAGTTGAAGAAAAAGTGGCTTAAACTGCAACTTAATAGATGCTATTCTAAAAACTTGTGATATGTGAAAGAAAATCTGCATTTCCCTTTGCTAAAGAAAAAGGAGCATATTTTTGCTTATATGCATAACCTGCTAAAATATCAAAGTGTTTGAGGACTTAATTCACAAGATATTAAAAAACAAACAAAATCTTAATTCAATTGTGCATATGAAATATGACCTTTTTGGAGATATTTCATAATTAACTGTGAGGTAGAAAAGGGTAGGAAAAATGAAATTAATCTTTAGTTTGTTCTTATTATGCAAAATACTTGCTTTTAAGAAGCACTGAGGGTAATCTCTCTTGGAGAACTTTTTAATTAGGTCAATTCAATTCAACAAACAAACATTTATTTTGGGTCTGCAGGGTGCAAGGAATGCAGAATTAAACAAAACAAACAAACAAATATCCCATTGCCCTCAAGAAGCTTAGGTTCTGTTAGATTAATATCGCAATACTTATAGTATATGATTCAATAACAAACTGAAGTATCATTGAGTGAAGAACTCTTTTTACTTGACATTTATTTGTTTACAGGTTTTTTTTTTTAATAGAGCTGATTAAATTTTGGCATCCTTGTTTTAGTTTTAGTCTCTAGCTTCTGCCTTTTCCTTATGCTCCAAATAGTGGCTTTATCTCTTTCCAAATTTCCCTATCAGTTCAGTTCTGGTGGAAAAATCTTTTCTCAGTTTAATTCTTCATCTTCCCAGCCTCCTGTTATTCTCCCAGATGGCCAGTGTCTTCCTGGGATTCTCTCCTCCTGTGTTGCCTCCCCCATTTACCCTCTAGTCTCTGGAAATAATCTGATAAATCCTTTAACATTAACTTGAAAGTGATCTAATCCAAGTTAAGATTATAGATCTTAAAGTGGAAGAGAACTCAGGGGCTGTCTGACTCAAACCCATCATTTGACAAATGAAAAAACTGACACCCAGAGGGATTGTTGTTCACTAGAAACCACACAAGAAGCATCGGAGGCTGTATTTGAATCGAGTCCCTCAGATTACAGAAGTGTTCACCACTTCACCAGGCTGGCACAGTGAGAGCACCAAGCCTGGAGTCAGGAAGACCAGAGTTTAAATTCAGCCTCAAACACTAGATGTGTGACCCTGGGCAAGTCACTTAATCATATTTACCTCAGTTTTCTCATCTGTAAACTGAGCTGGAGAAGGAAATGGCAAATCACTACAGTATCTCTGCAAAAAAAATCCCAAATGGGGACTGAAGAGTCAGACATGACTGAACAACAAAAATGAGGTTGTGTTATCCCTCCCAGAAAGTTTTACATTTCAAGGGGACAAAACAAAGTATTTTAGGCTTCAGCTAGAAGTGGAAGAAATGAAGGGAGTGAAGGCAGTAAGGGTTCATGTCTAAAATAATTTTGCACAGATAGTTTCCTAATGGTAAGTTTTCATGTTAATAATGACTTCCAGCATATCATCTTTTTTCATAGAATGTTCCCTTCCTTCTCAATCCTAGGTAGGCCCTGTTTCTATGCAGGAAATTTCTTTTAACTTAAAAGAAACTCTGGTGGAGTTTTTAAAAAAAACCCTCTATGGATAGAAGAGTCAGAGGAAGAAGATAGAGCGTTTACAATGAAAATAAAATTTAAAAATTTAAAAACAATATAAATTTGATTGAATTCATATTCAGCCAAGTTTTTATTGTGTTAATGAGAAAAAGTACTTGAGCCACCTTCTCTAGGAAACCATTACACACAGACACACACCCACACAGTTTCTGTCCCTTCCCAAGTGAAAGTGTTCTATACTGAGATTTCTCTAGCATTTTCCTTGAGCCTATATTTTGAAAAGACTATATTAATATTAACTATGTTGCTCCCCTATGTTTCATAATTATTTCTGGATGTGTTTTTCCCATTAATTAGATTTTAAACTCCTGGAGAGCAAGGTTTTTGTCAGAGATATCTTTGTAACCCCAATGCCCTATATAATAACTTGCACACAGTGATTTAATAAATGTTTGGCAATAGCTGTAATACACAGATCCCAAAGTTCTTTTTAACCAATAATGTTAATCTCACCCCCAAAGGAAAACTTTTGCTAGACTTGTTATCACAGTTAAATAGACAAAGCTCAATTTCTTTGCTTTTATCTTATCCACCAATTCAGGGAGACACTAGTGAGTAGCAAATTGATTGAAATCAGACGATGAAAGGAAGGAGAAAAAAAAAGTCTCAGTTGATAAGCCTGTGACAGAAAGCTAAGCATCATGGTTAACTTCAACACTTCCAGGACTCGTGATTTCCTCAGTGTGGGGTTTCCTTTCATTGACTCAGATGATCCCCTCTCTGCCCCTAGATTTGCCTTAGTAATCAATCCTCATGCTGTAGATGAATAAAATTTATTACTTATTAATGAATTTATGGTTTAGAATTTCTCTGAACATACCTTGGATAAATCTTAGGCAACAGGCATCCATGAACTAACTTGTATTTGAAGTCTCTTTACTTAATAACCTGTTAGAACTTTTGCTGCACTAGAATAGACCTAAGGGACCCAGGGTCACCTTGGCACCAGGTTTTGGAGTTGTAGTAGTACATTAGAGCATGGACATTTGTAGACTCCCTATCTTCCCAATCTCATAAAAAGATGGATTTGGAAACCAGATTATCTATATATAATAAAAATTGTTGTTCTCAAATTATTCTTTGCAATTGTCTAACCATTTTGGTTTTTACTGGTACTTCAGACTGAGTGCCTAATTGATTTTGATTTTGTAATATATAATAATCACATTGGACACTTTTCATTTTAATTCTTATGCAATAGAACTCCCTGCTATTAACTTGCTTTTTAAATATATATATATATTTTTTTCTTATCACCAGGTATAATAAATTTTCTTCTTTTTAAATAAAAAATAGGCACCAATCATAAATGGTTGCCTAATTTTCTTTGAATAAGGTCTGTGGTTTTTTTTTAGAAATTGCTGCTTTTATTATTAGCCTCCAAGCTAAGCACTTCTATTTAATATTAATATGCTATACTTACTGAAATTAATTTACCTCTGAAGCATATTCATTGAATCATAGAACAGGAAGGTTCTCCAGCGACCATCTAAGGTCTAGAGATCATTCTTTGAGATCTCTTACAGATCCAGATCTGTGATCCCCTAAGGCCAGGATGTTGTCTGCTTTCCACCTGTGCCAGAGTCAATAAACTCTAGTGAGGTGTGCTATCTAATCTGGGAAGTTTTATTACTTGAAAGAGATGCATGATGGCATCATTGAGCTGTCTGCATCATATAACCCCTCATAGAGCTCTAGGCAATTCTCTAAGACTATAAGTTGCAGAAATGGTATGAGCTATATTAGTAGAGGGATTTTACTCACTGAGGAGTTGGCTATATCTAAGAAATTATAGGTCTGGTCTTTGACCTGATTATCATCATCATCATCATCATCATCATTATTATATTGCTAATTACAAACTCTTTGTATACAGATGAATCCTTTCAAGAAATGATACTTACCCTCTCTCCCACCTCCCACTCTCAGATCCCCACCAAAAATTGATTTTTGCCTAGAAAGTTTCTTTTTTTGTAAATTCTCAGCTAAATGGTTTATTTATTTTAATTTTGGGGAAGTTTCTTTTTTAAAATTTTATTTTTTCTCAGCTACATATAAAAAACATTTTTTTTCTTTTTTGGAGGGTAATTGGAGTTAAGCAACTTGCCCAAGGTCACACAGCTAGTTTTTTTGTGTGTGTGAGTTAAGTGTCTGAGGCTGGATCCAAACTCAGGTCCTCCTGGCTCCAGGACCAGCGCTCTACAAAAACATTTTTAACATTAGTTTTTTTCTTAAATTTTGAGTTTCAAATTATTTTCCTCCCTTCTTCCTCTCTCCCTTCAAGAAGACAAATAGTTTGATGTAGATTATACATGTGTGGTCATGTAAGAATTTTCCATATTAATCATGTTGCAAAAGAAAATGACGATAAAAAAAGGAAGAAAGCAAAAAAAAAAAAAAAGATGTATATTCAGACTCCATCAGTTCTTTCTCTGGAGGTGAATAGTGTTTTTCATCATAAGTCATTTGGAATTGTCCTGGACCATTATATTGCTGAGAATAGGTAAGTCATTTACAGTTGATCATTACATAGTATTGCTGTTACTGTTTACAATGTTCTCCTGGTTCTGCTCACTTTGCTTTGTATCAGTTTGTGTAAGTCTTCCTGGGTTTTTCTGAATACATCCTGCTTGTTATTTCACCAAGAAGGTTTCTTACTGGTTTGCCCATTTAAGCTCCAAAATGAAACTATATTTCTGTCCATGTCAAGTACTTTGTTGTCTTTGCTCGTGTTGATCCTTACACCTGAATTTTTTTCTTCAGTCTTTGTCTACTTAATTCTAAAAACTCTTTAAAGTCAGTGTCAAATGTAATTTTTTTTTCCATGAAGGCATCTATAATTTCCCCAATAATAATTATCTTTCTCCCCTTAGACCTCATGTACCACTCCCTTTGGAGAGTTCATGTATTTAGCAAATATTATTTTGTATTATATTGATGTAAACATAATATATTATATTTATGTTTATCTCTTATCCCCCTCATAGATGCTAAGCTTTGTAGAGCATACATCATGTCTTATTAAAATTCAGTAGCTCTCCCAGCACAATGTTTTCAGTGGAGTAGATGCTTAAATAAACGTTAGTTGAATTTTAGTTGAGTTGAATTGAAATGCTAAGTGTTGAAAGGAGATAAATTCTTTAATTATGGAAATTAAGGTAATTCATCATAGTTTTATTAATCTTTGTCTATTATAATTTGTTAATTATTCAAATTTCAGACTAAATCATATTTCAGTGTATAAAAGGCAGAGTGATATAGAACAGATATATCAAACATGTTGCCATGGGTCAGATCAAACATGTTGCATTTGATCTCCAACTTTACCCAGTACATTTGGAACCAGGTTCAAATGTAATTGGGAAATATTTCGCTAAATAAAAATATAGTAAGACATAGATAATCCTAATATGTGGTTTCTGAGTCAACATGTAGCTGCAAGGATTCTTATTGCAGTTGATTGGCTCTTTTTTCCATCTGAGTTTTACATCACTGGTGTGGAGGATAGACTGAGGAAAATCTGGGTTCATATCCCACCTCATACACTTACTAGTTGTGTAACCCAGGACAAATCACTTGACCTCTTAGAACCTCAAATTTCTCATGTGTAGAATGAAGAGGTTGACTCAGTGGCCTTCAAAATCCTTTCCAGCTCTAAATCTAGGATTCTGTGGAATATAAAAATAATAAAGCTCTCCATAAACTGAGACCTGGGAAATACCTTAGCTTACAAAGGACAAGGTCTTCCACTGTATCCAGGGTCCTCTCCAGTCTATATCTGACATATCCCGATCCATATCTTGCCCCTAGACCCATATGACTCGGGAGGAGAGAGTGAGGCTAGTGACTGCACATTTCTGCCTCACTTAAATCCAGTTCACTTGCAAGTCATGATATCACCTTTCTGATGTCATGGTCCTCTTTGAGAATGAAGGACAAATAACAGCAACCACAAAGCTTTCCAAATCTGAGCATACAGCCCACTTATTTCAACTGTATTTTACACTGTGGCATTTTTCTATAAGAGAAATAGAATTTATACACTCCTTTGGGGTTAGTTATAGTAGACTTTGATCTGTACCATTTGACCATATTTTGCCTATTCATATTCCTAGTTTCAAAACCCCGGTGATATCCATAAAGTCTTCCATAACTTTCTTGCCTTAAAGTGAACATTTCTATCTTCTATACTCTAACACCCACTTTTAAACTCTTCTGATGCCTGTACCATTGCTTGGGTAGTTCACCACGTGACATTTCTCCTCGTACTGTCTTGAATCCTTCAAGCTTTATGTTGTTGCTTTACTTTTCATTTGTACATCTTATCTAAACTGAAAGAGGCATAGACCATATCAAACATTTCTTCATATTTCCCTTGGTGCCTTGCATGGAGAAGGTAGTCATGAAATATTAATTGACAGTTTGGTTAAAAAAAAATCACAGTTCCCAAATGCTTGTACAACTCCACGTTTTGGAGAGATTAAGTCATAGGGCAAATACCGCCAACTAGAATAAGTCAAATTCTATTCTACCTGAAGGACTGTCTTAACTCTTCCTATGCAGAAGATAGAAATTTTAGCTGAGATGATTTGGCATGGGAGTGGGTTAGAAACAAATGATTAGATCTGTTAAGTCTGGCAGTATATACGTTTGTCCACCTCCTTAGTCCCACCACAGCCCCACCCCCTTTACAAAGTAAAAAAAGTGGGGAGGTTCTTATAACTCTTCTTTGGAGTCAAACTTATTCACTGCAATAATTACACAGCATTTACTTTGTATTTAGAGAGTTTTGTTGTGTTTGTTTCTTTTACTTAAATTGTTGTATATTGAATTAGTTGTGTGTTGTTGGTGTGTATGTGTCTGTGAAATTATAGCACGTGGGTGACTCACTTTGACCTTATAGTCTATTAAAACCCCAAAGTCTCTTTACTGCCAACTACTATTAAACCATATTTCCCCAACCTGCACCTACAAAGTTTATGTTTTGAATCCAAGTTCAAGAGGAAATATTAGGGAATGCAGCATTACAAAATGTACAAAATGGATGGAGCACTCTCTCTCCGTGTCTCTCTGTATCTGTCTCCCAGTTTTAGTATAGCTGTCTTCATATCTTGCTTATTTATTATCTGTTCAATCAAGTCAGTTCAGTAGTGAACCAGTAAACATTTAGTAATTGACTACTATGTATCGGGCACTGTGCTAAGTGTTGGAGATACAAATGAAGGCAACAAACAACAACAAAAATGGTTCTGATGGAATCCTAATAAAGTTGCCCCCAGCCCCAATATTCAAACTTCATTATAGGCCTGCCCCTACTGAACAGCAGGCCCACTGTATCTACCTAGCCCCACCCCCCCCACCAATGTCTTGACTTCTTTGTATATGCCTCACTGCTCACTAGAACAACAGGTGTGTCCCTGAACTCTTAGTTCCCACAGAAACAGCAGGTGTGGGAACCTAGCCATTGCCTCTACCTGGTCTCTGCCCCCAGACCCATTCCCACAAAAACAGGTGTGTTATTGTATTCAATCACAATCACATCATCCATCTAGCCCAAGACAGGACCACAATAGCTAGCCAGTTGGAGGGCAGAATGACCAGAATGTTTAACCACCAAACCATAGATGGGACCCCTCCTCCGTTACCTAATCCTTTAACAAACTCCTCCTTTTTAATATTAATGATATTCCTCTATTCTATGTAAGTTTCTGTTGTGCAATTGCGTCTTTACCCTATACAAATCCATCTTGCTTTCTCTAAAGTTGCTGGTTCCTCTTGGAATTTAGCCTGCTTCACGAGAGGCGTCAATCTCAATAAATGCCTATACTTGGATTAGAGGTGGTCTGACTGAATTCTTTGAGATGGTTCCACCACAACACATCATGAAATCGCAACAGTTTTTGGATGGGCAGAACCCCAACCTCGACAGTTTTTGGCATCCCTGGGTTTAAACCGCAGCAGCTTCTGCCCTCAAGAGCTCACAGGCTTAAGGGGGAGACAGCATGAAAATGACTACATACACAATATAGACAGGTAAATGAACTGAAGGAAGTTATAAGCATCACAGATGATCCAGAAAGCCTTCTTGTAGAAGGTGTCATTTTAGCTGGAACTTGAAAGTGGCCAGGGAAACCAGAAGGCAGAGCTGAGTTTTTCAGCCACAGGGGACAACCAGTTTCAGGAGTTGCAATGCCTTACGTGAGATACAGGAAGGAGAACAGTCCCTGGGTCACAGAGTATATTTGGAGAGAGAGGAGTGAGGTGTAAGAAGACTTGAAAGGTAGGAGGGGGCCATATGGTGAAGACTTTGAAAGCCAAGTAGATGGTTCCATATTTAGGACTGGAAGTGATAGGGAGCTTCTTGAGTTTATTAAAAGGGTGAGATTACCAAATTTGCAGCTTCAGAAAGATGACTTTGATAGCTTTGTGGAGGATTAAGTGGATTATGGAGAGACTTGTGTCTGGGATACCAACCAGCAGTTTCCTGAGGGGATGAAGGCCTGTACTATAGTGGTGCTGGTTTCAGAGAGGAGGGAGATATAGGAGAGAGATTATAAAGGTAGGAATGACAAAACTTAACAAGGAATTTGATATGGGGGGGCATGAGAGAGAATGGGGAATTAAGGAATATATGAAGATTGTAAGCCTGGGTAACTGAGAGGATAGTGGTACCCTGGATAGTAATTGGGAAATTTGGAAGAAGACTGGGTTTGGGGGAAGGATAATGAGTTCAGTTTTGGATGTGTTGATTTTAAGATGTTTATGGAACTTAAAATTCAAGATGTTTAATAGGATGTAATCCAAAAGGCTGTTGGAGATCTGGGACTGGAGGTTGGTAGAGAGGTTGGAGTTGGATACGTAGATTTGAGAGTGATCTGCATAGAGATGATAATTGAATCTTTCAGAGCTGTTGAGATCATCAGGCAAAAATAGTATAGAGGTAGAAGAGAAGAGAGCCCAGGAGATAATTAACAGGTGTGTCCTCAATAATGGTCCTTCCATTGATCAGTCAGTCAGTAAACATGTATTAGGCATCTGCTATGTGCCAGGCACTCTGCTAAGCAATGGAGGAAAGAACAACAACAAAAGCTAGTCTTTGCCTTCAGGAAGCTTGCAATCTAATGGGGGGGGGGGGGAAGATACAACACAAAAGGAAGCCAGAAAGCTTCCTTTTTTCCCTTTCTCTTTTCTGGGGAGAGGTATCCAAGTACCTTGTGTGGGGAGCATGATCATGATGGATTCTAGCCCAAAGGAGCAGAGCCAGGTGGTAAATGAAGAGGAAGCTGACCTGGGATTCCTCCTTAATTGGAATCTTTTGGAGAAGTTCATTGCTCAACCCTCCCATCAGAGAACCAGAATATATATGAAGATTGCTGATGAGATGTAAGTATGGTGCAGTTTTGCAGTATGATGAGGTTCCTGAGCCATGATCTTTAAGGGATCCAGTTTAAAGGTATTCAGTCAGGGGTAAAATGAAACTGAGAAGGAGCATTAGGCAGGAGGAGAACTAAGACAGAGTTAGTGTCAGACACTTTAAGAGAAGAGTTTCAAGGAAAAGAGAGTGATTAACAGTGTCAAAAACTATAAAGAGGTCAAGAACAATGAGGACTGAGAAAAGGCTGTTAAATTTGGAGAGTAAGAGATCATTGGTAACTTTGCAGAGTGCTGTTTTTATTTTATGATGAAGTTGGAAACCGGATCATAAAGAGAGTGAGAGGAAAGGCATTGGAGTCTTGGTTATAGACAGCCTTCTCAAGGAGTTTAACCACAAAAGAGGAGATATGGGTTGGTTGCCACTGGGAATAGATGAATCAAGTGAGGGGTTTTTGAGAATGGGCCAGTCATGGGCATATTTATAGGCAATAGGAAAGGAATCATAGACCATTAGACAAGGAGAAACTGAATATAAGTGAGAGAGTAGAGATGATAGAGAGGGCAATTTGCTAGAGAAAATAGAATGAAATGAGATCACTTGTGCATATAGAAGGATTTGTCTTGGCAAGGAGGGAGACTACTTCTTCATGTAAGACCAGTGAAGGATGATGAAAGTTGCAAAATGTATCTTGGTGATGTGAGATGAGGAATAGGGGAGAAGAAGCAGCTCATGGAGAATAGCCTAAAATTTTTTAGCAAATTGTAAGGCAAAGTTCCCAGCTGAGAAGAGTGGCAAGAGGTATGGTGAGGGGAAACTAAAGGAAGTTCAAGGAGGGATGGATGGCCAATGTGGTAAACAAGATAGAGTCAGTTAGAGAGGTATAAAAGGATTGCCCTGCCAAAGTGAGTGTCCAGCTAAGATTAGGTAAGGAAAAGTTATTGGGGATCCATTCAGCATGTGTTATCAATTTTGTTTAGTTTATTTTAGCAGTTTATAAGTACAGGTCAAGGCATTGAATGGTGGGAGTGTTTCAAGGTCGAAGCTTGGAAATGGCCTCGAGAAGAGAACAAAGTGGAGTTGAACTGGTTCACCAAGGGATCAAGGATAAAGAAGGAAAGGGATCATAAATGGTGCAGAAGTGATATCTTTAGAAAGAGCTGAAAAGTTGAAGGACTGCAAGTGACAGTGAGGATGAAACATCAGATTTGGAGTTGCCAGAGGGACACGTGGGGGAGTTGGAATACTTCATGCTCCCCACTCCCACTTCCGCATATACTCCCTACCACCATCTCTCAGGGCCTTCTCTTCCTTTGAGGTTTACTCAGTCCATATCTACCAGCCAATCAAAATTTTGGTAGCTCTGTTCTAATGAGCTGTAAGATGCCTCCTTTATTTCCACAGTGAGTTCAGTTCTTGGCTCACAGTCCATTTCTCCTCCCCAAATCCTGCCCTCCCATTAGTGGACTTAAACATACATATTGATATTCTGTCAAACACTTTGACATCCCAGTTCCTCAGTTCACTCATTTCCAATTTCACTCCTCCAGCCCACTTCAGCTAAACAGGGAGATGGTCATATTTTTGTTCCTACCATCTCCCACAAATGTACTGTTTCATTTAGTTTATGGATTTCTGAAATTCCCTTATGTGGTCACAATCTGCTGTCTTTCCACCAGGTTTCAGTGAGAAGTAGAGCATGGAAGGAATAGGGGAAAATATTTAAGATGAAAGAGAGTGAAGTCAACAAGCATTTATTCATTGACTATATGTGTGACCTTGGGCAAGTCACTTAACCATCTTTGAACTTAATTTCTTCATTTGTAAAATGAGTGGGTTGTGCTAAATTCCCTCTGGTGTTCCTTTCTGCTTAGAAGTTGCAGTAGATAGAGTGCTAGACCTGGAGTTAAACAGACATGAGTTCAAATATGGTGATCTTTGATATCACCATACATAGTTACTGGACAAGTCACTTCAACTTTATCTGCTTTATTCTCTTCATCTATAAAATAGGGATATTAAGGGCACCCAGCAAAAGAAAAAAAGATAATATTTGTAAAGTGCTTTTGCATCCCTTAAAGATCTTTAGAAATGTTTATTGTTGGGGCGGCCAGGTGGCTCAGCGAGTAAGAGCACCGGCTCCAGTGTCGGGATGACCTGGATCAAATCCGGGCTCACATACTCAGCACCACACCCAGAAATAACTGGCCGTGTAACCTTGAGCAAGTTACTTAACCCCGATTGCTTTAAAAAAAAAAAAAGAAATGTTTATCATTGTTATCCATTATCAGCTGTTCCATGGGTTCCTTTAAGGCTTAGCTTAAATCTTACCTTCTTCAGGAAGGCTTTCCTGCCAAGCCCTGTCCACCCAGTGTCTTCACTATGATTACTTTATAATTATTCATATTTTAATGTTCATAATAGTTTGCATATAGTCGTCCTTATTAAAATCTGTAGGTAGCAGCCATGCATTGACCTTCTTTAGATTCTCCACATTTAACCCAATGCCTGCTATATAATAGATGCTTAATAAATTCTTGTCGTTATTGATGACAGTGGTGATTCTATGTTTTTTCAGTCCCTCCCCTGATAGTCCTATAATTTTCTGATTGCTTTTTTTATTTGCCACCTATTAGAGTTTTTTGTCGTTTTTTTTTTTTTTTATCCCCTGTCTCCATCCCCATTCCCACTTGAAAAACAACTGGAGTTCTCCCTCATTTGGCAGAAGCTGAGATGTATCTTTTCCTATTCTAAAAACTTGAGGTCAGTCAGAGCAGAGTTCATCTGCAGAATTACCTGAGGGAACTTTGTGGTTCAGGCTCTGTCTCTGACTCCTTCACTTCGCTTAAGCTCTTAATAATGCTCAGAAATGAGTATTGAGGCTGCCTGAAGATAATCTCCAAACTTAGGACCTTTGGGGCTCATGCTGGATGCCTATTACAATTTATTACAATTTTAGGATTAAGATATTTTCTGAGATATCTTACTGTCAGCAAAAATCTTACTTACTCTTCTTTTAAAATCTACCTTCTTCAATTGATTATGAAGTGGCTTGACCTCAAGGTTGACTGAAGGTCCAATTGCACAGGTATACTGATAAGATAAAATCTCTTGGCAAAAATAGATTTTGAGCTGGGGGGAAGGAAGCCTGAGGGTCATTTTTTAAAAGAAATGATTCATTTCTGGGAAGTAATTTAATTAGCAACATATTTGCCAACGCAGATCAGCTTAAAATTGATTTTGGAGAGTCAAGAGAAATAGAGTTGTAAATGGAGACCCCATGAATCCAGAACATAAGGTAAACCTGTCATTTGAGCCACTTGGCCTATTTTTATATTTCATCAATGAGTAGAGTTATACCTGAATCACCCTCTCTTTATTCCAAAGGACTTCTTCATCTGTGTTTGTCCTAGATATATATGGAGATATAAATATGGATATGGATAGATAAATAGATACACAGATATAAGTAAATAATAAACATTTATTAAGTACCTACTGTCTGTCAGGCACTGTGTGAAATGCTAGGGATGCAAAAAAAAAAAGCTAAAGACAGTTCCTGCCTTCGAGGAGCTTATAGTATGCGTATGTGTATATATGCATACATGTTTAATATGTGCATATATTGTACATATATATAATACATATTTTATAGGTGTATATATGTAATTTAACTATAGAATTACCATAAAGGTCTTTGGTACAATGGGAAAAGGGCAGGGCTTGGAATTGAAAAGGCTTAGGTTCAATTTCAGCTTCACACACCTTAGGCAAGTCACTTAACTACCTCAGTTTCCCCACATGCAAAACGAGGGGGTTGGACTCGTCCTCTAAGTTCCCTTTTAACTCTAAATCTATGATCCTACAATCCTGACCTCAGAGTCAGGATGGACCAGAGTTTATAATAACTCAGATTTTTTTAGTCTTTTACAGTTGACAAAGACTTTTCCTTACCTTTTTCTAACTTGTTATTTTCTGTCTTAGTAAGGGGTGTGGATAGTATCCCACCTTTCTTGGGTTGACTTCTCATAGGGAATTGTAGGCCATGGAATCATGTCTGTTATTTCTGTGCATAATAAAGGCTTGTTGATTAATTTCTCTGAACTTGAAATCTATCATCACAAAATTTTGCATGTGTCTGTGTCTGGCTTTCTCCTTTTTAATTAAGCCTTAAAATGTTACACAAATTCGAGTTGCTATTGTTATTTCCTTATCCACTGGGAATATTAAGTTGGAAGGTGCTTCTTCCTTAGTTTCTATACTATCTATTCCATCAATAGATTTAGATTCAGTTCATCTCCCATTCTACCTTTTGACTTACAGAGAAGTCCAGAATTTAGCATCTGCTCTTCTTTTAGCCAAAAAAGAGCTCCAGGTGATTTTTGAATAATTGGTTTAATGCTGGAAGGATTTTAGAGTTCTTAAAATCCAGCTCCCTCATTTTCTATATGGGGAAACTGAGGTATAGAAAAGTTAAGTGATTTGCCCAGGGTTGATGTTGTTGTTCAGTCATTTCAGCTGTACCTGACTCTTTGTGACCCCATTTGGGGTTTTCCTGGCAAAGATATTTGGAGTGATTTGCCATGTCCTTCTCTAGCTCATTTCACGGATGAGGAAACTGAGGCAAACAGGGTTAGGTGACTTGCCCATGGTGACACAGTCAGATGTGAACTTAGATCTTCCTGACTCCAGATTCTATTCACTTTGCCACCTAAATGCCCAGGGCTTCAAAGCTAGTAAATGTGTGACTCATGATTAAATTCGCTAATATAATCATGCCTGCATGACAGCTTTCTTGATTTGTTTCTGGGACTCCTCATCCATTTATTTCTTCTGATTGAGATCTAACCCAATGTCACTTGTTTTTCTTCTGCCATTGACCCTCATGCAAATGTTCTCTTCTCTTAGTTTCTGGATTTCCTCAAGCCAGTGAGTCTTTTTTTATATGTAACAACTCCAGTTATTTACCTCATAGAGTCAGTCACTCCATTGCTTCCTTTCAGACATGGCAAGTCTCACTGATACCTGATATCAAATTTATCTCCTTGAATTGAGATCGAGTTCACTTTGTTCATTGAGCATACTTGGCACATTTGTGTATAAATAATAATTTGAGCACTCTGGAATTATAATTACCTGCATTTTCCCTAGATTTTACTTCTGGTGAATTACTGAGCCTTTTTCCTGCTAGTCATCTTTTTGTAGTTGTACCTTCTGGTTTCTAGGCTTTCTGACTTAACTCTTTGTGCGTGTGCGTGTGCGTGTGCGTGTTTGTGTGTGTATGTTTGTGTAAAAGCAGTTTTCTTCTTCCCATTCTATTTTCAATTTATACTGATTGTTGATGGTTCTATTTTGTGGCATTATAAATTTTGAATGTGTTTGGCCTTTAATTCAGGGTGAGTGGAAATAAATTGGTATATTAATTCTTATCTCTGTTGTGATGATGCACCTTACTTAATCTTCAATTAAACACAACTTCAAACTGACTAATGTGGCCACATAAAAATAACATGGTTCACTGGCTGAAGGCATCCTTTGTAAGTTTCATTACCTTTCTTTACTTTTGTATGCCAAGGCTTCATTAATTAAAGTCATAAATTTGCCTGAAGACTAATCCAGTGGTGTATTTCATTGTTTATCAGAGAGCTGCTTAGTATTCCTTCAGTTCCACCAATGAAAAGCCATTAAAAGATTCAGTCCGGGAACTTTCTAGCATCGACATGGTTTTTAATACATAGTGTGATTGTCTCAAATTCAGCGAAACTGAAAACAGCCTAGTTGACTGAGTTCTTTTCCTCTTGTGGCATGCACATTGATTGCTTAGTGTAAGGCAGTTCATGCATGTTATGCTGTTGGCATTGGTTTTATTTTAGAAAAAAGCAGCTAGGCATTACTTCTGGAAAAATAGATCAAGAATTAAACACAACTTAAAATTCACTTTCTAGCCATGAATTTTCTGATACTCTTATTCTCTCTTTTATATATTTAAACTTTTCCTTTTTTCTTAGAATGTTTTATTTTCATATTAAATTTACATTGTCTTACCATACTAAGACATCATCCTTTCCCTAACCCTGTTTTCACAGTGAATATAACCCTACTAATTCTTCCTCTGATGCTTCCCTCCTGACTTTGAGGAAGTCTTTTAACATTCCTGGAGCCTGAGATCCATTTTTCTCATCTGTGAAATGAGAAGACTGGACTAAATGGACTTAAAGGTTTCTTCCACCTCTCAATATAAGGTCTTGTGGGATGTTTGAATATTTACCCAGCATACACAGGAGTTCATTATAAATTATTATAAAATTATTAAATAGGTCATTGGGAGGATAACAAATACTTTTTCATTCATTTATGAATTGTATAGGTCATTCCATTAAAAAAAAAACCCTGTTTTAATTGATGATTAGACTATTTCTATCATGAATAAACACGTTTCCTTCTACTTCTTTAATGATACAGCTTGCTTAATTAGGGCTAGGGCAGGCAGAGAGATAATGCTTACTCTGATATCTCTAGGACAGGCACTCAGGAAATTGATGCTTCCTATGCACTTAAAAACCCCCATACTTTATCTACATCATTTACTTTTATTTCCCAGCCATATTCCAATATATACTTCCCTCTCAGTACAATAATTATGGCTTATGTTATCTGCATATGTAATCTTCTAACTTGCCATGGAGAAGCAAAGTGTGTTTCCTCATCTGTTCCCCTGTACTAAGATTGGTCATTACCCTTCAGAGTTCAGTTGCCCTTTGGTATTGCTTTCAATTTACATTATTGTAGGGGCAGCTAGGTGGTGCAGTGAATAGAGCACCAGCCCTGGAGTCTGGAACACCTGAGTTCAAATCCGACCTTAGACACTTAATACATACACACACACACACACACACAAAACCTAGCTGTGTGACCTTGGGCAAGTCACTTAACCCCAATTACCCTCCACTCCCCCCTTCAAAAAGCAAAAAAATAAAATAATAAAAATAAAAGTTTAAAAAATTACATTATTGTAGTTATTGAATATCCTCATCTCTTGCTTGTGTTTACTTTGTGCTAGTTCATGTAAATCTTCCTACACTTTTTGTCATAATTTTTCACCACATTCATATGCCAATTTTCCAGCTATTCATCAGTCAGTGGACAATTGCTTGTTTCCAGTTTTTTTTTTTTTTGCTAGCAAAAATATGCTGCTATGGATATTTCATCCTTAACATTTTTCCCCTGCTCCTAGCTTCTGGTGCCTCCTTCCCCATTCTCTTCATTTGCTTGGAGGTATTTTGTATATAGGAATTACATACATCAATACAGGTATTCAAAAATCTTAGTGCAATGTTAAACTATTAAAGTTTTTGGGACACCCTGTATGTACATATGATCTCCCTTGATAAAAATGTGAGCTCCTTAAGGATAGGGATTATAGTTATTTTCTCTTTGTATCCTCAGTATTTGCTGATACACTAAATAAGAAATGATGGGCAGCTAGATGGTATAGTGGATAGTGTACTGCCCTTGGAACAAGGAAAACTCATCATTATTAGTTCAAAACTGGCCTCAGATACTTACTAGCTTATGTGGCCCTGAGCAAGTCACTTAACCCTGTTTGCCTCAGCTTCTCATCTGTAAAATGAGCTGGAGAAGGAAATGACAAAACATTCCAGGATCTTGGCCAAGAAAACCCTAAATGGGGTCACAAAGAATCAGACACAACTGAAATGACTCAACAACAATAACAGATAAGAAATTATAGTCATTGGTTAGCTCTTTTGCCCTGAAAATCTGTATTGTACTAGACTTCCTTCTAATACTTTCAAGATGACTGGTTGTCAGTATGCCATAGGACTTTATATTGATCCAACTCAACCCCCCCCCAATCCCAGCACACACAATTTTTCATTTTAGTGCCAGTATAAATGTAGCAAATATTTTAAGATGTTTTAGATGATATTTTTAGATAGATACTTCGTCTCTGCTTCTTTTCTGGACTCAGCTACCTGATGAAAACTGTTAAAGATAGTATGTATTAGAGATTTGAGGGATTGTTCATTCATCCCAGACCTGTGGAAATATCAATGTTCAATTGTGTATGTTACATAGCACAAAGCAGAGTTAAGATAGCAAAGGGACCACCTTTTAATTCTCTGTGCACTGTGCAAGAATTTCTCATTTCATACATCATTTACAACTTATTGTAGTGTGGTCCCACAAATTCAGCATGTATATTTTATATAACTTAGGGATATTTATTGTTGTTTTGAAAGTTAAGCATATTTGACAGGAAGCTGATTTTATTGCAGTGTGTTAGAGAACTAATGGAAAATTATGTTCCTTTTTTCCCCCAAAAAGCAAAAGAACAATTAAGTTGGGGAGAAGGGAGAGAAAACTGGTCAGACATCTTGTTGAGAACAATTTCTATTTGAGAACATAAATAGATGAAGAGGGTGTTAAGGGATTCTTCTGTGAACTTGGCAATATCAGCTGCTCTCTACAGAGCATTTCCTGCTTTGTCTAGACGAACTTGGCATGGATTTCATTTGGGGTAGCTGTATATTAGTGACCCACAATGACCCTCCCTCCAGTCTTCTCTTTATGGGGAATATTGCTTTTTCTCTTTCTGCTTCTGTTCAGTCATTTGCATGAAAATCATAATACTTGTCATTGAAGAATTAACCCGGTTTTGCAGTTTATGCCTGATTTAAGTCACAGATCTCAGTCACATAGAAATTAATTGCTTCAGAGACAGTGGTAATATCATTAAAGAGAACAGAAATTTTAAATGAGAAATAGATTATCAAGATGGATTGAATTCTTAAAGAACAAGGATCACAGGATCCTTTATACATAGGAAGACCAAGCTAAAAATGCAAAATAAGAGGTCGTCTCTCTGTCACATTTAAAGAGCATATTTATTGATTTTACTAGGTTTTCAGCTTTTGTATAGGCTAGAAATTCTGGGTTGAGGAAATGAGAATTCTCATAGAGAAGATAACTAACTTTCTGATTCCCAGAGTACCAAGAAACTGTCTCCCCTTACAGGGTACAATGTTTTAGAATAAAAGCCAGGTGGGTTATTCTTCACATTATTACAAATGTTTTATAGGGACAGGGAGATTGGTACTTAACTGTGAAGGTAGGTTTTGGTCTGGTCTCACTTTAACAGCCCCTATGTCAGGAGATAAATGTAAGGAGAGCATGGATATGGGATCATCATAGGAATGGGAACTAAACCTGAGATTTAGTTATTGATCAAACTCTCTGGTGAAGAAACTTTAGAAATGCATGTTGAATATTTCAGTATGGCCCTTAACACTCTTCCTTCTTCCCTAGCTGCTGGGGCCTCCTTCCAATGCCCTCATTACCTTGGATGTTTTCTGTATATAATTAATATATACCTATATTTGAGGTATTCCAAAAGTCTTGTCTGCAGCTTATAGTGTTAAAGAACAATGAGAATTGACGTGATTTGGCCAGAGTCACTTAGATTCAAAGGCTAGATGTGCAACCAGAGCTTCTGCTGGACAACAGTTCTCTATAGGAAAAAACCAAACAAACCCATTTCTGAATTTTTTGTGTACATCTTGCAGTGTGTATTTTCTACATATTTGGGCACATATACATATATATATATATATGTATATGTGTGTATTATATGTATATATGTTTGTATTTTTATTCCATATATTTGCTGAATAATTTTTTGACCTCATCAGGTATCTTGCTCCATATAAACTAGATATTAATTACTCTCAATTCCTCCTTGTAGAAAGTAAGACCATACCTAATGATTATTCAGCAGCTTACTTCAATTAGGAAAAGTATCCTTTACTCCATAACCAAAAAATAGTATTTTGGCCCCATTTAGATTGATTCATTCTGTGCAGCCAAAGTGATTAATATCTATTTTCTATGAGGTCTTAATTTTTCAAATTTTGGTTCAGAATGCTTCCTATAAACTGCAACAAAAGAATAAATTCTTATTCCCAGAATGCACTCAAGCATTTGAATGATTATAGCAGTTAGCTTTGAAAGTCAAATGTGTATAATATTAGCTCTTCATAATGGAAAGATATGCTGTAGAGCCTTTATAACTTTTTTTTTTGTTATTTACTTTGCTCTCATTTGGGCCATCTTTACCCTTGATCTTTTCAGAAACCTCATTCACAGACCAGGAGTACAATTTAGTACTTTGTTATTTGCTAGATTTATTTTTTAAACTTTACTTTAAAGGTTCCCTGTCATTGATGCTATTCTTAATAAGGATTCACTGCTACAAAGGTCAAAATGATTACTGTCTGTAGATCAGGATGATTACTGTATCTGGAAATGTCAAAGATGCACTGTTTGCAATGATCACATTATGTAAATTTTCCATGGATAGAGGTTTGCATAATATTACTGTTTTTAAGCTTTATTGTTGCATGGTTGCTTCTCTTGGCCAAGTCCTGCTATTATCCAGTTTCTCTTTTGAACACTGAGGACCCCTTTTTCTAGCTAACAGTAGAACTTGTGTTGACTATATTTTATGATGTTATTTATGTATATCTAGTATTCTTGATTTTTATACAGCTGGGGTCAGTCTATTTTTTCCCTTAAATTGTTATGCAGGATTTATTAAAAGTCTTAGAGAGGCAGTTTTAAACATGAATAGTTTAAAATCAAGCTAAATCTTTTGGACACCCTGTATAGTAAATAGTACATTGAACCATATTAATATTTTTCAATTTATGCTTGAATTACATATGGGGAGAGATTTCTCAGGGCTCTCATCTCTACAACTCATGGATAACCTTTGTTTCCCCATCTCCTTTTTTTCAAGTTTATTATTAAAAAGATGTTTTTAAAAACCATTTTCTTTTTTTTTTTTGTATGCAATGTGAGACCTAACTTAATTGTTTGCTGTAATAGAAAAGCACAAGCATTTCTCTCAGTCATGTCTGATTCTTTGTGACCCCATATGGGGTTTTCTTGCAAAGGTAATGGAGTGGTTTGCCATTTCTTTGTCCAGCTCATTTTGCAGATGAGGACACTGAGTCAAACAGGGTTAAGGGACTTGCCTAGAATTACATAGCTAGTAAGTGTTTGAGGCCAGAGTTGAACACAAGAAGATGAGTCTTCCTGACTACAGGCCCAGCACTCTATTCACTGTATCACTTAGCTACCCAATCAGAAGCCTAGATGATCTAAAAGTAACAAGTCTTACTCCTGCCCCCACTTCTCAGAAATGAATATTTCTTCCAAATAGCTTTTTTAAAATAAATAACTGCATTTACTTAACATGTTGGTGATAAGAATAAGTAGTATTCTTTCCTCCCCTCCCCAAAAAAACCCTTAACAACAACAAAAACCAATCCAAATAGTTCAGAAGCACTGTGATCACCAGGGGAAATCAATTTAGTATTAAAACTTGGCACATAATGGATAAGCTGAACATTTAGAGTTTACTTTTCCTTTTAATTTAGAGTTTAATTTACTATGCCAACATTTCTTGTAAAATCCACCTAAAATTAAATCCTTCAATGGAATAGTATTTAAGGAAACAGTCAGGTAAAACGTTATTTTGTTCAGTCATATGAATTTTTAGTGTTGATTTGTAAGAAGCCTCAGACAATGGATACTCTTTTCATGATGCTTATCTTTGGAAAAGCCCATCATGAAGATTCTATCTCTTTTAATTTCCTTTTAAATCAGAACACAGCTAATGTTCCTTCAAGTTTAAGAATAGAAACCAAATCCTCCATTCTTCAGACACAACCTTCCTTGGTTTATTAAATAAAAGAACCTTGCTTTGGCTTCCCCCACTCCTGGAATACATTTCCTCTTTACCTCTTCCCTATAGAGTTCTTTTCTTCATTTAAGATGAAATTCAGGAGGCTTTTCCATTAAGACCTTTTAAGACCCTCTAATTGCTAGTACATCCCTTCCTAAAATACCTAGTATTTAACTACTCTTTTATATTTATACTATGTGTGTAGCATATGTCTTATAGGTACATGCTTTCTTTCCTATTAAAATGAAAGCTCATTATAAGAAAGGATTGTTTGGTTCTTTGTATTCACGTTTGCAGTGCCTTGCACCATGTCTGGCTTAATTTAATTTATTATTTTAAATATTTTTATTTATTTAATGTTAAATACTTGTTGATGGATTGATTGAATAATAATTGTAATTACAAAGACCTACTTGAGAAGTGATTTTCATGAAATGCCCAGTAGAGGCTGTTGCTTCAGCTATGTACTTGTCCCCAGATGTGGTGATTTTTTTCCCCCAGTGATCTGTCATTATCCCTTATTTTGCCATTCTCATCTTCTGATCATCACCCACAGCTCAAGAGGAAGAGATTCTCTACTATACTGGGTACCAAGGACCTGGATCCATAGTTCTCACCACCATTGTGTCATTGTGCAGTCTAAAAAATAGCAATAAATCTTCCACTTGGACTAGTATGACAACCAGAAATGATTACAGTTCAGGGCCAGATACATGTCATAGCAAATAGAGTACTGAACTTGGAGTGCGGAATACCTGAATTCAAATCCTTCCTTAAACTGATAGCTGTGTGGCCTTTGGTAAGTCACTTTTGTCTGCCTCAGCATCCCCACCTTTAAAATGAGAGTCATAAAAGAACTCACCTCAAAGGGCTGTAGTAAGGATCAGTTGATCAAATACATAGACAGGACTTGCAAATCTTAAATACGAGTTTTTATTCTTGTTGTTATTACTGTTATGGTGACCTAGCATACAATATAATAGCAGTCCCAAAACCTGCCACTGCCTCATCCCTGGCTGGTGCTTCATTGCTTACACCAGAAAAAAAAATTTTTAATGAGAGTCCTCATTGTTTAGAGGAAACATTTGTTATGGTCATTGTGAAGGTAAATGAGAATTTGAAACCCAGAGAATAAACATGGGAAACTAAGTAATAATATTAACAATACTTAAAATTATTTGAGATATTGTCGATGTGAATGTTTCTTCTAATAATGCAGAGATTTCTCTATATCTTGGTAGTCTCTGTCGATTTCTTCATCCTTATCACAGGATACTTGGGCTGTTCCTCAGATGAAAAACAAAATTTACTGCAAATTTTTATCTTTTAAAAAGCTAATAGGCCTCGCATTCTTTTGGTATAGCCTTTGAGAACCTAGCGTCACATTCACATCATGTTTAGGAACAAAGAACCATATTAATAGAGTAGTGCTTTGCATTTTTCCCGAAATATTTTTACTTATATTAAGGTACTGCTAATGTAGGGAAGTTGGAAGAACCCACTTTTGAAAAGGGACAAGATCAAAGTAGAGAATAGAACAAGCGGGAGGTGGGATAGGAGGGAGGGAAATATAGTCAGTCTTTTACAATGTATCTACTATGTTATTGTTTTGCATAAGCCACACATATACAACCTATACTGAACTGCTTATCTTCCCAGTAAGGGTAGGTGACAAGGGAGGAAGGGAATGAATCTGGAATTCAAAAGTTTTAAAATCAAATGTTTAAATATATGTTTGTGTGTGTGTGTATACTATTATTAATACTATTTTACTTGTAATTGGGAAATAAGATATACAGGCACTGAGGCATAGCGATCCACCATGCCCTACTGGAAAAGTTGAAAGGGGTATGGGAGAAAATATGGGAGAGAGCAGATTGGAGGAGGGAATATCCTGTGAGACTGCTATTTTGGGGAGGTGGGTAGGGGAAAAATGGGGAGAAAATTTGTAACTCAAAATCTGGAGGAAATGAATTATGTAAATCAGAAGTTAATAAAGCATTTGAAAAATGGAAAAAAAAAGATACTGCTAATGTGATGCCACCCAAGTACATCTCTTTATTTCCAATCCTTTTGCACCCAAATATTTCTTGCATCTCTCTCCTCTCTCATCTACCTGTCACTGTCTGTCCATCCTTTTTCCTCTCCTTTCTTCCCCCTTGTCTTCTTTCTGTCCCATCCTCAACACATTGCCATTTTCTCTGATGTATTTTCCTCAACATAGGAAGATGACGTTAATGAATCATTCAAGTTTGAAAGTCAAAGAGTCAAGTGAACAGTTACCAAAAAGCCCATATTTAAGAGGAAGCTTCCAGGGGATTGGTTGACCCTCTTATCCATTAACACTAACACCTTATATAATCGTTGCTACTGTATAGTATGTCTGTAGAGTAAACTGACTGGTCCTATGTTACTTCTTCCTATTCCTTTAACTTTTCTTCATGCCCTATTTCTTCATATCTTAGACATCAGGTTAGCATGAGCTAATGTAGTTTTATTAGCCTTGAGAGTAAGTAATATCCACAGTCCAAGTAACTCAATTCTTCTCAAGCAACTGTTACCGAAGAACTAGATTCTCACTAAGCGACATCATCTTCTTCCTGAGGCTTTCCTCATCCACCCATCATAGTCTGATACTCCTTAGAATGTACCTGCAAGGAGCAAGTAGTGAGAAAGGGTATATGGATTAAGTGTAATTACATCTTGAGTGAATTTGAGTTGACCCACTGGAAGGCAGAAGTAGAAGAGTGTGACATAAGGTGGGGGCATCGTACAGGATTCCAGATCCAGCGTTCTTCTTACCATACTATGACATCAAATTGTTGTTGATCCTTTTCTTCTTGGCTTATATTTTACTGATTCCTAACTACAAGTGACGAAAAAAAGATTATTTAATTTATTTTTAATGTAATTTTTATAATTTGATCTTAACAAGTCAAAAATATGGATTTCGACATGCAAAGTAGAACACATAAAGATGATTGTGTTTGAAACAGAATCTCTTTTCCATACCATTTGCTTTTTAAAAAAACATAATAAATTCACCATGTTCTTTAAAAAATGTCCTTCTTGTTTCTGCTTCCTTTTGAACCACCTTATGTTCTCCTCTGTACAATTTGCAAAAAAGATCTTAATGGATTTTTCCTTTTTTCAGAAGGGGATCACCACTCCTCTTCTTCCCTCACTTCCCTAATAAAAAAGAGTGGGGAAATATTTTGTAACAAATAAACAAAGTTGAGCAAAACAAATCTACACAGTAGTCATGTCCAAAAATACGAGTCCTTTTCTGCACCTTGAATTCATCAGCTTTCTTTCAAAATGTGAGGAATAAACTTCATCATACAACCCCTGGAGATAAATTGCGCATTGCTTTGATCAGAGTTCTTTAGTCTTTCAGAACTGATTTTTCTTTACAATGTCATAGTCATTGTAGAAAGTTCTCCTACTTTTTCTCACTTCACTTTACATCAATTCATACTTTCTAAAATTCTCTGAAATTTTCTCTGACACCACTTTTCATAACACAAGATTTCAGTATCATAAATTGTTCAGCCAGTCTCCAATTGATGGGTACACCTTAGTTTCTGGAACTTCTTTTTACTAATGCAGATCAATTGAATAGTTAAGTGACTAGCTCAGTGTCACACAGGAAGGATCACAGGTAGTGCTTGAACTCTGACATGTCTTTCTGATATCAAACTGGACTTCATATGCTTCTGTGTGTGCGTTTGCATGTGCACTCACAAACTTCCAGTATGTGATATTGCCTCATCGTGGTAATTACTCTGAATTCTCAAAGGCAAAATTCTTTTTTTTCCCCCACAAAAACACTTAAAGAATTTTATTCATAAGCTCCCATTGTTTCATGGTTAACAGTAACAATATCTGTTTACTTTATACTTCACTTAATTTTAAATCCTTAATTATTGATAAATTGTTTAAAGTCTTTGCTTTTAGAACAGTGGCCAGGGCACTGCCTTTCAGGAGGGCAGGAAACAGGGCTATCTGTCCTAGGCCTTTTGAGTAGTTTAATGAGCACTTGTCATGTATGTTGTAGGGGACATTCTTTTTCCTTTTTTTTCTTTTCTTAGTTGATTTATTTATTTTTAGTTTTCAACATTCATTTCCGTAAGTTTTATATTTTCTCCCCTTTCTTCCCCTCTCCTTCCCCAAGACAGCATGCAATCAGATGTAGTCTCTACACGTACATTCCTAATTAAACACATTTTCACATTAATCATGTTGCATAGAAAAATTTTAACAAATGGGAGAAACCATGAGAAAGAAAATAAAACAAAGCAAAAAAAAAGAAAATAGTCTGCTTTTGTTCTGCATTTAGACTCCATAGTTCTTTTTCTCTAGATGTGGATGGCATTTTCCATCACGAGACCTTTGGAATTATTTTAGTCCCTGGCATTGCTGAGAAGGGCTAAGTTTATCAAAATCATTCATTGCACACTGTGGCTGTAACTGTATATAATGTTCTCCTGGTTCTGCTCACTTCACTCAGCATCAGTTCATATAAGTCTTTCCAGGATTTTCTGAAGTCTGCCTGCTCATAATTTCTCATAGCACAATAGTATTCCATTACATTCATATACCACAACTTGTTCAGCCATTCCCCGATTGATGGGCATCCCCTCAATTTCCAGTTCTTGCTCACTGCAAAAAGAGCTGCTATAAATATTTTTGTACATGTGGGTCCTTTTCCCATTTTCGTGATCTCTTTGGGATGCAAGCAGAATTCTTATACCTACAGAAATCTCAGAGAGATCAAACACCTGATCCTGGCAGCCAAGGAGGTCATCTGCAATCTTAAGGATATTGAGTCAGAGTTAGAAAAATTCTTAGAGGTTATTGAGTCCACACCTTTCACTAGATAGATGAAGAAGTCAGTCCCAGAGAGGCTGAGTGACTTGTCTGTGGCCACACTGAAAGTAAATGGCAAAATCAGAATTTGAACCCAATTCCAGTGACTCTAGATCCAGAACTTTTACTACCACACCGTGCTCCAGTTTGTCTGATTCTTTCAAACTGAAAAGGCTTTGAGCTTTGTAACCTCGCAAGCAATAGATTACAAGTCTTAGACTGATGATTAGCTAAGTTAATGAGAGGCTCCTTGCCAGCACGTTGGCTATGAGACAATTATTTGTTACCGCTGGTTACAGAAATTTATGAAGATAGGCTACTGAGGCATGGAGGGGTTCAAGACTCAGCTTTTTGAATTGGATCTTGACTCTAAACTAGAATCATAGACTTAGACCTGGAAAGAACCTCAGAGATCTTCTAGTCTAACCCCCTACTTAACAGATAAGGACATTGAAGTCCATTGACATTAAATAACTAAACTAAATGCTATGTAAGTAGTAAGTACAAGAGTTTGCATTTGAACCCAGTTCTTTCTGAACATCCAACCCTTTCTCTTACTCGATGTTATCTTGAGATTTATACCTTTGACTGATGAAATAATGCATCTTTCTGGGTACAAAAATGCCCCTGAAGTGATCTAAAAGGTCTTTGGGAGGCAGAGAATCACAGAGATGGCTTTGGATGAAGCATCTTGGCTCCATTTTTCCACTCTGTGGACTTGTTGTCAGGCACGTGTTTTATATGTGTCACTACTCTAATACAAATTATTTTGAAATACAGTGACTCTTCCCCCTCCCCCTGAAACCATTTGCTGATTAGTTTTGATGTTCCTGCACCTACTTAAAGAGAAAATGATGAATTGCTGTAACAACTTTAGGTCACCAAATGAATGACAATGATTTTTGTAGCTCACTCAGGTTGAGATAAAAGAATTCCTCCCCTCCCCCCAATTGTTAGGTTATTAAAACTGGAAAAACAAAGAATTACTTGCTTATCTATTATGCAATTTGTTAAGCAAGGATGGTTAATTTATAATAGGTTTGGTAATTACTTGCCACATTTCTCTATATATTAGTTATCTGCTCTTAAATCTACATTCTTTTCCCATTTGAGCCATGTTTGGCTAAGGGATTTGTTATTTGCTATGGTTTAATATATATTGATATTCTTTCTGCCACAGAATATGAGGTAATCTAATAGAAAAAACAGATCCAGATTTGCATTCCAAATCATACAGTGGGGAAATCTGTCTAGACTACTGGAGTTAAAGTAGTGATATTGATTCCACTTTAAAACTCTTCTAAAAAATAGACAAGGTTGGTGTGATCTTGCTTGGCAAGGGCGCTGGCAAGCCCATGGCTTTGTGACATACACGTGATGAACAATTTCAAATTCCAGAATTGCCTGTTGATCCATATATATTAATCTTAGAAGCCTTCATTATGCCATTCTGGCTTGTTAGAAGATAGACAAATGAGAAATTGTTTCACATGTTTCAATCGTACCAATCGCCAATGCTCCCCAAGAAATGTAAAACATAATATTCTGCCTGTGACAATTTTGCCTGGGCTACATTCTTAATAAATAAGTGGTGTAGGTCTGTGATTGGCAGCTAAGAAGGAAGGAGTAAAGTATTCCTTCTAACTGTCAGAAACTTTTGTTAATTGAAATCAAGTTCTTAGATCTTTACAGATGAGCATTTCATGTCCTATTTGGTAAAAACAGTTCTCTTTTTTTTCCCCAGTCTCATTTCTAATTTGATTTCTTGGAAGAAGCTCTAAAAAGTACATTTTCAATCAGTGTTTAGCAACTTTTAAAAAGTAATGTCCCCAGGCTGGGATTCTCTTTGTTGGGAGATAGGATGAAGAAAGGGGCATTGGAAGTGTTACTAATATGATCCTCCCCTCTCTCCGTAGCTTCTAGAGAGAAGCAATCACACCTTGTATTTCTCCAGCCCACATAGCCCAGTTTATATTATGGTATGTGGGGAGGAAGATAATAGGTATTATGGATGTTTGTTAACTGCTAATATGAAGGTAAGGGAGCCAATAGCTGATAACCTGCCTTCTTGTCTTAGATTGTCAATGGCTACTTTTTTTTATTTTTTGCTTTTTGGAGGGCAATTGGGATTAAGTGACTTGCCCAAGGTCACATGGCTAATTTTTGTGTTAAGTGTCTGAGGCCAGATTTGAATTCCGGTCCTCCTGACTCCAGAGCCGGTTCACCACGCCACCTAACCTCCCCGGTCAATGACTACTTCAAATTGAATTCAGTGTCTCTTAGAGTATCTATAACTAGGTTATAGCTGCAGAACCTGGAGTCAGGAATGCTTGAATTTGAATACTCCCTCAGATGGTAGCTATGTGACCTTGTAATGTTAATGGGATTTAAGATCTTCCAGCTCATTAATAGGCCTCACATGGCCCATTAAGGGAAGCTTGCTTAGGGGAGGCTTGCTCATAGGAAGGCTTTCACACCTTTTGCTAATTTCTAGTTAGGTGCTGAGTCACAAGGGTTGTAATGCCTTCTGGCTCTGAGAAGTGTATATATACTCTGAGTTGGTATTTTGCTTTGGGGGCTTGCTTATGAGAAGGATCTTATGATTCCAAGTGGCCCTATGTCCAGAGCTCCTTGACTGCTCAGATATAAAGGCTCTCTCAATACAGGGATTTATGTAAAGTGTATATAGTTGATTCAGGCAGTCAGAGCCCTGTCTGCTGGTCTTCATTTCTCTGCTTGTATTTTCTCTGAAATTCTGGGTGCTGACTTTTCCCTTGAACTAGTGAATGTAATTTTAGAAAGATTATTGTCTTAAACAGCTGTCTTTCCTAGTAAAGCAGATCTAAGAGCCTGTACTAACAGCCATCCTGGGTACACTACTGTGGTTGCTGCTACAGACCTTGGGCAAGTCATTTAACCTCTGCCTTGGATTCAGCATCTGTAAAATGGGAATAATAATACCACCTACCTCCCAAGATTGTTGTGAGAATCAAGTGAGATAACCTGTGTAGAGCAGTTTGTAAAGCTTAAAGTACTGTATAAATTCATGCTGCTGTTACTATAATAGATAATTATATAAATCTATTATTTATTTCTATTTTCACTTGATAAGTACAGATAGACATATATACATGTGTATATATCACCTAGGCCTGTGATTTCATTCATGTGGGGAACTCTAGGTAATTTGCTTCCTCTGCTAATGCAGATCTGTCACCCACTTAGCAGCCGAGTAGTACAGAATTACTTGACCAGGGGTGTGAAGGGATTAAGTGATTTAGCCAGGGCCACACTGTCAGTGTGTGATAGAAGCAGGACTTAATCTTGGCCTTTCTGATTCTGAGACCAGCTCTAAGCACTATACCACACTGTGCCTCTCACTCAAATATATAGAGGAGAAATGAAAAAATAGGCACTAAGCATCTCTTCTCCAAATATTAATTATGTTTATCTTTTAGGTTAAATACTTTAAACCTATAATGCCTTTGCTTCAGAGTAGAGTGCTGTTTGTTTGTTTTTGTCACTTTCTACATTACCAAGGCTTGAAATGGGAAGCGATTAGCTTTCTGTTATGGTGAAGAAAAATGCAATCTTTATCCTTCAATTATGTCATTTAAATAGAGTGTGATGGAATTAGCTTGGCGACATCATTCTGTTTCTGTCAGGGACAATGTTTCTTGTATGGAATGACAGTACTTCCATTTTAGGGGGATATAATCTGGGACTGCAAGCTTCATTTCAGAATCCTTGTAATCAGTATTTTTCATTTCTTTTCTCTTCTTTTTTCCCTTTCCCTTCCTCCCTTCCCCATCCTCATTTCCCCTCCCTGTTCTTGGATGTTCAACCAAGTGTAGAAACTATGCTGTAAAAAAGCATATATTGGTTGCTTCTTCCATGAAAAGAGACCTGGAGGGACACAAGAAAAGATGAAATAAGATATGTAGACTGAGATGTTAAATGTGCCCTTAAAATTTTAGGTCATGTCCAGGGGGAGCCCTAAAGACATTCTAAATATGCTTTAAATATATATCCTTGTATTTTTGCCTTGGAGAGCTGCATGTAGCTCCTACTTGAATTTAACAAATTTATTGGGGGCAGCTAGGTGGCTCAGTAAACAGAGCACTGGCCCTGGAATCAGGAGGACCTGAGTTCAAATCTGGCCTCAGACACTTAACATAAAAACTAGCCTCGTGACCTTGGGTAAGTCACTTGACCCCAATTTCATCCAAAAAGCAAGGTTTATATAACTTTTCCCTGCCCTCATGGTGCTTATACTCTAGAAGGGAAACATAGGATATATACACAAATAACTTTGCATCAAAATAATGACATACCTGAAGAGTGCAAAGAAAATGTTAAATAAGATAAAAGTAATTACTTCTGAGCTCATCTTGAATAACTTGTCATGCCTAAAGTCCTAGGGACAGTCTTCTATAAAAACATAACAACTTGAGAGACTTGAAAGCATCTTGGTAATTCACTGAACTTCTTTTCCCTGTGAATTCTTGGATCAAATTGTAGTGACATAGTTCAGACTTTGTAATGATTGAAGGGTGTTTGAATGCTGACTGGGAGCTCACTGCCTGAGGCAGCTACTTTAGAGTTTCCATTATAAGTACTAACTTATTGAAATTTATTTAGGACTTAAAGTCAGAGGTAGCTGGTGTATTAATTCTTCTTGGGCTCTTTTTATGAATTTTCTCTTTTTAGACATACTTGTGGTATGTATTAATTCATATAGGAAAAATTATTTTAAAGTTAACCTTTTTTTCTTTGAAGAATATGATTTGCCTCCTTAGAAATATCCCAGCGTTTTACTTAGTACATTGGTAATTATGTCAAACATTAATCATGCATTAAAGAAAAATATATGCAAGTTTCAAAGACTGATTAGATAATTATTTCTAAATTAAGTAGGTAAAGATAATTTCAGGATACCACCTATCCAATTCATCCTTCTGCTCACTGCTGCCAGATTAATTTTTTCTAAAGCACAGCCTTGAAAATCTCACCTGCTCCTGCTTGGAAACATTTGATGGATCTTCATTACCTCTATAATAAAGTCCAAACTCCTTAGCCTGGCATGTAGTTCATCACAACTTGCTTCTAACCTGTTTCCCCAAACTTATCTCCCATTATACACTATATGAATACAGCTGTGCATTAATTGTTTTTTTCCTTGTCCTTTCCTTGTCCTTTCCTTGTCCTTTCCTTGTACATGCATTCTTCCTTTCCCTTCCCCCTCCCCCTTCATCATTCCCTTGCCCCTTTCTTCTTCCCTTCTTCCATTCCCCTTTCTGAGAAAGTCCATCTCCTTTTTGGTTTTCCAAATCCTGCCCCTCATTAAAGAACTAGTGAGAACACAGAGGGCATCTATTTTCTCAGTATCATTGCGTACTCTCTTCTACTGTCACAGAGTAAGAGGTCTGTCTATTCCTGAATAAAGCTCATTAATTCTTCTTTGTGTGCCCTTGATCGTACTCCCCTTCTAGCTCTTCAAAGACATTTATCTCATAATTTCATTTTCTCTTGTATCTTCAATCTATCCTGCTCTACTGTGAGGGGCCTGAATGGGACTCTTTCTCATGTACCCATAAACACATAAAAATATAATAAGCAGTTCATCCAATTGCTAAGGGAAAAAATCCCTCCCTGGACCCTTCAGATCACCTAGTTGCTGGTTAATGTTTGGCTGCCTCCCCTTTTTTGCTCTATGTTTGGAATAGTGTTAACCACAACCAGTTCCATAGATGCTGAGCACTTCCTCATCATCTGGTGTTTCCTTGACCCTTTGCTTCCACACCCAGACTCCTACTCAAAGTTCTGTCTCAAAGATAGATCATCAGTCAGCACCACAGCCAGTAGCCTTTTTTCCCATCTTTGTCCTCCTTGATTTCTCTGTAGCATTTGGCACTGTTGATTATGCCTTCTTTTTTTGATGCTCTTTCCTGTTTTGGCCTCAGAGATGTCACATTCTTTTGATTCTTTTCTCACCTTTCTAAAAGTTCCTTCCTTATCTCTCCTGACATTTTTGGACTCTTCCCAACACCTTAAGCTGGTAGCTTGCCAAAGTTCTGTCCTTGACCCACTTCTGTTTTCTCAATACTCTTACTCTTATTGAAAGTAACTGTTTCTTTGTGTGGCATTCAAAGCCCTTCCCATCTGGCCTTGTCTGGTATTCATATACTCCATTTATTCTTTGCTTCAACGAGATTGTTTCTTGAACTTCTTCCATGCCTTTGCTCACATTGTTCCTTGTGTTCAGAAAGTTTTCCCTTTCTCTCTTCACCTAGTACCAATATTCAACATATAGGAGTGGCTCAATAAACATTTGTTCTCTTAATAGAATAGATAACATTTATGTTACTGTGTGCCAGTAACTGGCAACACACTGCTCTCTCATTTGCTCCTCACCACCACCGTGAGAGGTATAGATGGGGAAACTGAGAGAAGCAGGGGTTAAGTGACATCCAGAATCACATGGATTGTATCTGAGGATGGATTTGAACTCGTCTTCCTGACTCCACATCTGTGACTCTTTCTACTCTGCTATCTAGCTATCCCTATTAAACTGAATTCTTCACAGTTTTTACAACTGGATGGGACCTTGGAGATTCAAGCCCCTCATTATATAGACATAGAAACAAAGATCCTGAATGGGATAAGTGACTTACCCAAAGGCACATAGGTAGTAAGTAGCAGGTCCCAAATTTGAACTCAGACTTTTTGATATCAAGTCCAATGTTCTTTTGCATAAAATTAAACCCTCCTTTAATGTCCCTACCTCTAATCCCCCCTTCCTTTTGTTTCCCTGTTGAGTGAAATGTATTTCTATGTTCAGCGTGTGTGTGTTCATCAAATCCATATCACACCAATTGGCACTCTTCTCATTTGCCTGAAGGCAGTGAGGTGGGCAGAGTGAGTTTTACATCCTGACTTGATCAGTAACCATCGTTAGGTAACTGAAAAGAGGAAAGAGAACCCATTCTACCCCACAGTCCATATTTCACTCTTTGTCTGAGTTCCCCCTCATCCCGCCCCCTCCAAAATTTCCAGCTCATGTCTTATGCCTTTGCTTTTGTTTTTTGCTTTCCTAAGTGTGGTAGTGGCAAGCAAGCTATAGCACCCAGGCTGAAGTAAAATAGTCGTTGGTTTTCATGCAGTGCCTCAGGCTGCAAAAGTAGTTGCAGGAACTGGGATGTTGGTGAGTGTGGGGTGAAAAGAAATCAAATGAAACCTCATTTTATTAGCAATCAAAAGGCAGCAGGGCATAGTGTATAGAAAGCCAGCCTCAGACTGGCAAGACCTGGGTTCAAGCCCTTTCTCCTGTCTCTGTAACCCTGGGAAAGTTCATTCCCTGCTCAGTGCTCTGGAATCCCTGTGACTATAAGTGGCAGAGAAAAAGCCACCTTTCCTTGTTAGAAGCATTTTCCTTATCTAGGCAGTAATTCAAGCCCTTGAAATCATAACTCCAGAATAAGTCCCTGTCTCTGTTTCTAGCAACATCTATTGATACTAACAACAGCCATCCAGAGACAGGATTCAACAAAACATAACCAAAAGCATTTCTTCTTCCAGTGTTCCATGCCTCATGCATACTTGTTGCACTCCACCATTTCTTGATACATAAACTATTTAGATGTTTAGGTACTCTGTGAAAGATGGTCATAGGCAGAACTGGAAAGCTGGTGAAAGCCTGTCTTTTCCCTTTCCTGGATTATCCTCGGGTATCCCAAATGTCCTTCTGTTTAGATCCGTCATCATTCCTCTGTCCACATTAAAGTGAGCTCAACTGGTCCTGCCAAGCAGCTACCAGGTTTAGAATTTCCTGACCTCCTTCCTATCATTCCCCAACCCCCATTTCTGTTAAAAAAAGAAATTGTCCATTATGCCAGGGACCTGGTCTGTGTAATAGTTCTTGTTTTGTTTTGTTTTGCTTTGTTTTTGGAGGGCAGTTGGGGTTAAGTGACTTGCCCAAGGTCGTACGGCTAGTAAATGTTAAGTGTCTGAGGCCAGATTTGAACTCAGGCTCTCCTGATTACAGGGCTGGTGCTCTACTCACTGTGCCACTTAGTCATCCCCTGTAATAGCTCTTTATAGGTGCTTAGTGTTGGCAGCTAGGTGGTGCAGTGGATAGAACACCAGGCCTAGAATCAGGAAGATTCACCTTCTTTAGCTCAAATCTTAGCTTCAGATACTTATAGCTCTTTGACCCTGGGCAAGTCCCTTAACCCTCTTTGCCTCACTTTCCTCATCTCTAAAATGAGCTACAAAAGGAAAAGGCAAACCACTCCAGTATTTTTTGCCAAGAAAACCCCCAATAAGGTCATGAAGAGTTGGACAAGACTGAAATAACTGGACAAGAAGTGCTGAATGCATATTGTGGTATACAATGCAAATTGACACAGCAAACTAAGGCAACTCAGTTCTCCTTACTTCAAGTCCTGTGATCCTTCCTCTACCAGACTACTTCCTCTATTAAACTGTTCTGAGTTCATTCATGTGACATGGTTGGGGTGACAAACCTCTGTAACTGTCCAAATGTTTTTAAAGCATACAATCCATCATTCTTGTTTTACCCAACCCAGGAAGCTTAATTACATTTTAACAAGGTTTTTTTTGGAAGCAGAATTATCTTAACCCAAAGGAGTGATGATCAGAGGTAAAATTCCAGGTGCTGTTACCAGGCTGGTGAGGGAATACTTCAGTCAGATGTCTTTTATTACACCTTAACTCATTCTGTACTGTTTTTAGGCATAAACTCAAACCTGGCTCTGAAAGCATGGTACACATTAATCAGTAAAACTGGTGAGAAATATATGTCGTAGGCTCAACTTTATGTTTTGACATAATATGAGGAGGAAAACAATTATTACTTGTAACTCATAGTCAATGTTAGCTCTGGGCCAAGAATGGTAATTAGTTACTTCTAGAAAGCCCTTACTCATTGTACAATGATTGTTCCAGTGTGCTTTGCAGACCATTGGTATAAAGACCCAGGGACCTTCCAGGTGGTCTTTTGCCTAATGTCTTATAAATTATAATATTACAATAACACAAAGTAGCCCTTTTTCTGCCCCAACTGAATTTCTTTCCTTTTTTTATCACGTATCATCCACCCCTGAAAAGTATCTATTCATAAGTAATTTTTATTCCCATTAATTGTGGCAAGTTTATTTTTCTTCTGACAAGTGGAGTAAGTGATCCATCAGTTCTTTTATTTCATTGTGAACTGATTGATTTCTTATGCATTGATATTTTCTGTGACTTTTGTTTTTCTTAGAATTGCCTTCTTTTACTGAAATCTCAATTCTGAATTTGTAAGAACCTAAACCAGCCACCCATTTAAATTTTATTAAGCATTTCTATAGATGATTAAGAAACAGAAGTATTTAAAAAATTAGCCTTGGTGGGGAACCCATCAACTGGGTAATGGTTGAACAAGTTATGGTGTATGAATGTGATGGAATACTGTTGTGCCCCAAAAAATAATGAGCGGGGGGAAGGTTTCAGAGAAACCTGGGAAGAAGTTGTGAACTGATATAATACAGAATGAAATATACAGAATCAGGAGAGCAGTTTATGTAATAACAATATTGTAATAAGCAACTTTCCTAGACTTCGGGACTGTGATCTACATAGTGAGCAACCACAGTACTAGAGAACTCACGATGAAACGTGCTCTTCATGCCATGACGGAAAGTTTATGAGCTCAGAGTATAGATTTAGACATTTTTTTTTAGATATGATCAATATAAGAATTTGTTTTGCTTGGTTGTACATCTTTTTAGTAATGTGTTTGTTTACTTTCTTAGTGGGAGGGGAAGATGGTAGATAGAGAGCAGATTTTCAGTGATTAAAAATAAAACTTAATTTAAAGAAAATACTAAAAAGCTGCATGTGGATCTCTAGTAAGGATAGGCAAATGCTATTTTGTTTCATACTCATTCTTCATTTATTTAATTTCTGGCTATACTCTTAGAAAGTAAAACAATGAAGACATGAATGTCAAATACTTTTCACTTCTCAGAAAGTCATTTCTTTGTACCTTAAAAATATTTTCTCTTTTTTGGATTGTTGACTTGCAAAGTTTATCAACAGAGAAAAAAACTTTTTTTTCAGGTGCTTTGTTGTTGTTCAGTAATGTCTGACTCTTCATGACCCCAAGGACTATACTGTCTATGGGGTTTTCTTGGCAAAGAAAATGGAGTGGTTTGCCATTTCTTCTCCAGTGGATTCGGGCAAGCAAAGGTTAAGTGACTTGCCCAGGGTCACACAGCTATTAAGTGTCTGAGGCCAGATTTGAACTTGGGTCTTTCTGACTCCAGCCCCAGCACTCTATCCACCAAGCCACCTAGATGCCCCCTTTTTTGGTGCTAGCCTAATTTTTATAGAAGCAAGTTTTATATAAAATTCATGCTGTTTATAATGGTATTTACTAAAATTGTTAAGATTGAGAATGAAAAGGTTTGAGAATGAAAGGTATAGAAGAATGAAATAAATAAAGAAATTAAACTAACTTCTTAAAATTGAAAAGTTTTTTTTTCCTTGCTTGCAGTGAAAGGTTTTTTTTGAGACTAAATAGGAATGGTCTGCCAAAGTCTCCAGAGAAGCCTGAAAGACATTGTTCTCTCTTTGTGGTGAGTGTACTTTATTTTCATATGCAAGAAAACTTTTTTTTTCCATTGTACTTACTCAAATGAAATAAACTTGCTTTTATAAGTAGACCACATTGTTCTTGCTTAAGATTGCTAGTTAGCTCATAAATCTCATGAGGATTCAGAAATTTGAGCATTCATATAGTATCAGTTGTAACATCATTCATAATTCAACATTTTTCCCCCTTTTATATGGGTTAAATTGTGTTAGTGACATTAAGAACTGTGAATATTTCTTTGCTACACCAAAATGTTGTTGACCTTTGTTTTGAAGCAAGTAGCCCGTTGATTACTGCTTGAAATCATTCTTTGTTAAAAGGAAACATGTTTGTAGTTACAATTGCATTTATAATATCATTTAATCTCTTTCTCTCTCTCCCCCTCTTTATCTCTACCTAAGTACATATGTATGTATGTATTTCTCTCTCTCTCTCTCTCTCTCTCTCTCTCTCTCTCTCTCTCTCTCT
>NW_027186645.1:8394404-8398435 GCF_028583685.1 Petaurus breviceps papuanus | reverse complement strand
TCTCTCTCTCTCTCTCTCTCTCTCTCTCTCTCTCTCTCTCTCTCTCTCTGTCTCTCTCTCTCCCTCCCTCTCTCTCTCTCTCTCTCTCTAAGTTCTCTCTCCTTCTGATGATTGGGTGCAACAGAACTTCATTTTAGAAATCTAATTCCATTTTGAGCTATTTATTTTTCCTTAATGTCCTTAACTGGTTCCCTGAAAACATGATGTTAGATGAAATAATGTTACAAGGGGCTATGGCTTCCATAAGAATAAGGTTATTATTGTGAAATAATGTTAGTCACAGCAGTGCTAGGTGAGGATAAGCCTGTTTTTTGTGTACAATTGGTCAACTAGCATTTATTAAGTGCCTACTTTTTGCCAGGTACTGGCAAAGTAGCACACCATACCCTCTCAATGTTGTTTTTTCATGTGTGAGCTGTCAAATGACCGTCCTTGATTTTTTTTGGCAGGATCTGGGTAGCAGTGAGCTCAGAAAGGACATCTATATCACTGTGCACATCATCCGAATAGGTGAGTAGGGCAGCTTGCCAACCTTAATGACACATTTGCAAATGATGAGCAAGTAGCTAGGAGAAAAAAGGCAATGAGATTTGGATATGGATGGGATGCATTTCAGTTCCATATGTTTTAATACATTGGGGAAAGAAGTCTACCTGTGCTTTGCTTCTCAGCATTTGATGCCACTTATTTTTTCTGGCACCAGTATTGACAATTTAAACCTATAAATTTTTAGTTCTCATCTGGGAATAGTCTTTTTCCTCCAATATAATTGGAGATAAGTATATTGGTAATTCTTTTATTTTTAAATAGTCAGTGACAGCCAGGTGTTTTGGTGATTTTCCTTTCTCCCTTGGTAGAAAAACAAGAGAGGTTTTCCGTCATTTATACAAGATTGGGGAAGGAAGAGTAGGTCCACAAGAGTGCTCTCTTTAAAGTTGCTATTTTTTTCCAGCTTAAAAAAAAAAGACAAATCCTAATTTTGGTGGATAGTGTGAAGTGGTCTTTTGGGGCTAGATTTCCTACAGATTCATGAATTCTTTATATTACACATGCATAAATCAGACAGCATGTATTTCCCCTGTGTTATTCCAGCATAGTAAATGATTTAAAATGAAGGGATTTTGGAGTTGGACGAATAAGGTAAAACACGATAGTTAAGCCATATGGCTTTTATATTGATACCAAAGAGCTGGAATTTGAAATTCATTCCCTACTCTTTCAGGACTATAGTTTCGGGGGGGTTTTTTGTTTAGTTTTTTTTTTCCTCAGTAATGGCATGGTTCTATAGGATTTGAGTGCACCCATGTAGAGCACAATGTATTGATCTTCATTTTATTTTTGTCCACGTGAAACATCTGTGTTGTGCATAGAGAGCGGAGAGCTTATAATATATTGTCATTTCTATGCAGACTAATGTGTGTGTGTGTGTGTCTGTAATCCCTTCTGAAATCCCTTTTTATTTCTTTGTCTTTTTATGTTTGAAGGACAGCAAAAGTGAGACTTTTTTGTCATCTTTTTAAATTGTTACATAGGAATGTTTGGGGGAGAAAATCCTTTGATATACTAGGAAAAGCTAGAGTGAATACTGAAATATATTTCTTTGAGGGAGATTCAGTAAACCATCAAGTTGACAAGAATAAAGACTGCTTATATCTGCACTTTTTTATTGTCTTTTTCAAATCAATAATGCAACTTGATGCTACAAAATCTAGAAGAAAATAGTTTTGCGGGAAGTCTTTTAGATTTTAATAATATCATTTTGGATTTTTTATAATGGTTATTTATGAGTTTTCTATATTTAGAGGAATAAGGTAGTATTCCTTCTCTCTAAGATACAAAATATTCCTCATTTCTTAAAGGGGGATAACAGAAAATGCATTTGGAGCAGACCATTAAATCTAAGAGATTTTAATAGGCACCATGCTTGCTTCAAATATATAACAGTTTAATAGCTGTTATCTCTTTTTATCAAGTATTTTGCAGATATTAATTAGTTGAACATTTAATTAGCAGTTAATCCCCCCCAGCTTTCATTGAATGCATAACTTCATTGGGATTATTGAAAGACCTGCCAACAAGGTCAAGAGATTTTTGGTTAAACGTTTTGAGAATGAGATGAAATTAGATTTGGAGCAGTGCACTGTAAGAAGAATTTAGACTTAGTCTGTTAGCTCTTTTGATGTGATGAAATGAAGGGGAGAAGGAATTGTTATCTTTAAGAGCCAGGCACTTTTCATTTCTATAAAAGTGTCCTAGGCATCTGCTTATTGGTGAGGATGGTGTGCTGGCCAGCTCTAGCTGAGAAAAATGAGATATGATACACCTTGCCATTTACTGCTTTGCTTCTCAGCGTTGAAGGCTGGATCTTTGATTCTGAAAGGAAAACATATTTTCTAAATAAAGAAAATTGAAAAGTTTTCATTCTCTTGTCTCCTTCCTTGCATTCCTTTTTATTCCCCTTTTACTCTCTTATTTCTTTTTCCTTCTTAATTTGTGAAGCGGCTTGTTGTTGCTAGATGCTCCCCTTTGTTCTTGCTTAGGGGCCTTTCCTAGAAATATGACCAGAGTCCTAGGCTTCTCATTAATCAAAGAGTTAGGAACTCTAGAGTTGACAGCACCAGTCAATTGAGCACTGTAATGGTATCAGTCTTGTAGTGTGTGAGAGAGAGCCAGTCCTCACAGAGCCAGAAGGGAAGACCTAAAATTGAGTTTGTCAACGTCTAAGTGTTGTGCAGCAAAGAGAGTTATGCTTCATGGGGTTGGGAGGTGGTGACAATAACAGACTAAAAATGCTTCTCATTTGAGGATCTTTTCAAGTTATTATGAAAGTTATGTTTCTCTTTATTGCAAGTCTAGATGAAGTGGTAAAGATGATTGAAAAATAGCCCATGAACTTATATGTTCTTATGAACTTATAGGGAATTCTACAATCTTAGATTAAGGATCCTTAAAAATCTTTTTGTCTAATCCTCTCTTCTTACAGATGAGGCAATTCAGGACCAGAGAGATTAGGTGACAAGTCCAGGGTCACACAGTTGCTTAGTCTCAGAGGTAGGACTAGAACTCAGGTTTCCAATCCTCCTTTCAAATCACAACATTAAGTTCCTTCTGGACTGCCATGTAGTTGGGCATGACTCACGAGGATGGCTCCAGTCAAGTGGCTATGTCCTGTCATTGTTTTACTGGACAGGTCGAATGGGGGCTGGAGAGAAGAAGAATGCGTGCAGTGTACAATATCGGCGGCCCTTTGGCTGTGCAGTCCTCAGTATTGCCGACCTGCTGACTGGAGAGACCAAGGATGACCTCATCTTGAAAGTATACATGTAAGAAATGTTCAGGCATTTGTCTTTGGGGAAAAGATAATGAGATCACTTATGTCTACTCTCATTGAAATAGAGGATGAGAGTTCTACTACTCTTGCCAGTATTAGCTACGGGTGATAGGACATAAAAGGTGAATTTCACAGGTCCATCCCAAGAGACTCAACGTGTGTGGTGTTATGGGGATAAGTTTGCTGTCGCTCACTGTAGTTCTCAAATGATAATTAAATATAATTATCAATATCAAAATATAAGTTCTCAATGTGAATATTGATTATCCACTTTTTTTAGCTTCTCTACTATAGGTTTAAAATATCCAAGATGACTTCTCCCATTTTTTTCTAGACTACTTTCCTGAACATCAGTTAGTAAGTTCTCAGAGAATGAAAATTAGGTAATTGGGCATGATGGCACATCTTGGCTACAAGCTGATGGATCTCTTGAGCTGTGAGCTATATTGGCAAACTGTTCAACCATCTGGACTAATAAGATCAGCTTTAATATGGGAAATATCCAGGTGAAGGGGGGCATGAAGTTACCTAAAAAGGGGTAAAGAGACTCAAGTCAGAAACAGAGCCAATCAGCTGCCCCATGCTGACTAGCAGGATGGATTGGACTCTTGTATAGCTCCTGTACAACCATCTTGGGCAAGATGGGGGCGGGGGAGGAGAGAGAGAGAGAGAGAGAGAGAGAGAGAGAGAGAGAGAGAGA
>NW_027186645.1:8239367-8394304 GCF_028583685.1 Petaurus breviceps papuanus | reverse complement strand
GAGAGAGAGAGAGAGAGAGAGAGAGAGAGAGAGAGAATGAGAATATAGGCAAATCAGTCTTAATGGTAATCTAAGCAAATGTCATTGTTTCAAGCTAATAGCCTCTAGTCAGAGGCTATTTGATTGCCTGTTATTTGGTTTACATGATGTCAACCCAAGGCTACCAAGGAAATAAAAAAATATATATTCCACATACAACTGACATATCTGGAAGAGCCTTTATTCAAGGACATGCTATAGCCAAGCAGCTCTTAAACAGTGAGCAGAAGGAACTCAGCTGCTGAAGGGCTTCCTTAGGTCCTTCTAGGAGAGGGACACATTCTGTCCATTTCTGTCAATCCTCTGATCCCATGTAACCTAGATGTAAGGTCCATGTGAAGTTCATTGAGTAAAACAACAGCATAGGGCTGTCTCTTTCTGTTATGGTAGACTGTCTTATGAGGATGCTCTCTTAGGAGTTAGCATTGGACTTGACAGCCTTTGGATTAACAGGGAGGCAAGTGGCAACATTTTTCCTCTGTTCCCAAATATAAACTTTAGGACATTTGGCCATTATAGTTGGGTGATGCAGTAAAGAGGTTGGCTAGCTTTGCCCTGTCCCACATAGAGGTGGGTCCCACTCACTTGGCCTTGTGGGTGTATTGCCTTTGTCTATACATATCTTTCAGGAAGCCATTTCCCACAGCCCAGAAATATAACAAATGGCCCGCAAATGCTGCTGAACATTTTATAAGGAAGCAGAAAACATCACAATACATAAATGTATGTGTGCACATGTTACCTAATAAAAGCATTTCTTGTCTGTCTAGAAATCTCCTATAAAAAGGAGATATTATAATTATATTGCAAATGTCTTATAGGAAAAGGATTCTTAACCTTTTTCATGTCATGGGCCCTTTGGGCAGTCTTTGAAACCTCTGTACTCCTTCTAAGAATAATGTTTATTAATGCATAAATAAAATATATAGGGTTACTTGGGAAACTGATTATATTGAAATGCATTTAGTACAGTTATCAAAATATTAAATAAATTATGGTCACCAGGTTAAGAAGGCCTGTATTACCATATAATGTCCAATTATACTCTAGTATTAATTTACACAACAACTTTAATCATAGCTTTGCAGAATTCCCTTATCTGCTTTTTGTGTAATACTTTGGCAAAAGTTTCTGGGAAAATCGAAATTAACGAGCAAAAATATTACAGATATTTTTATGCCATTTGGGGCTCCCAAATGGGTATAGGGGCTTGGTATAATTGGCAGATGACCCGACTGACTCAGAAAATTTGGATTTGAATCACACCTTTTGCTATCTTTTAGCTTTTTGACCATGGATTAGTAACTTAATCTCTTTGGACTCCAGCTTCTTTATCTGTAAAATGGGGATAAAAGCTCAAAAGAGCTGCTGGTGGTTTTTTTGGGCTCCTGTCAGATAATGTTAATTAAAGTGCTTTGTAAACTAACAACCACCACCACCAGAGCTACAGCACCTCCATCACCAATAATAATAGCATATACTACATATATATATATATATATATATATATATGCACACACGTATTATATCCCCACACACATATGTGTGTATACACGCACGTATTTGTCTCAATCACCTAAGTTACATGGGGATTTGGCTTTATTTTTGGCTTCATTCATAAAATTGAAGTTTCACATGTTAAGGATCTCTTGAATCTTGAAGTGCCTAAAACTGTCACACAACATATACTGGGAAGCCTCCCCTTATCAGTGTTAGAATTAAAAAAGTAAGCGATTTGATATACTTCATGTCCCCATCCCCAAAATACACGGTGTATTTTATAGCTAAATTTGCATTAAATTTGAATTTTGGTTGTATTTTTTTATTTTCTAAGAAAATTTCTGGGGAAAACTTTTGATTACTGAGCAGAATGTTTTGGGAGACCATTTGAAGACAATGCCAAAATGAATACTGAAATATTTAAAAGATTTGGGATTTCATTGGTATGAGTTATCTTTTTACCAATGTAGATCACAACCTTTCTATAATTTAGAACACGGATTCTTAAGTTGGAATCTATAAATGTACATATACACACACACACACACACACACACACACACACATATAAAATTGTATTTCAGCATAATTGGTTTCCTTTATAGTTCCATGTTTTTAAAAACATTATTTTGTGAAGGGGTCCACAGATTTCATTAGACTACCCAAAAAATTCCATAACAAAAAGAGGCTAAGTAAACTCCTGCTTTATGGACTGTCTCTAGGAATTGAAGTGTCCAGTAAATTTAATTAGCTGGTGGCCAAACTTCTGGAGATAAGCCTGTTCAAAGTTGAACTTGTTCTCAGATGACTTTTTACGTATTTCTTCTCTGAGCATATCCAACCCACCCAGCCTAGAGCCTTTTCAGCCTGGAGAGGTCTGCCAAACTTGTGTTCCCACCCAGATAGCCTCAAAGGACTCATAGTCAACTCCTGAAACCCATCCCTGCCTGCCATAAATGACAGCAGTTTATTCTAATAACTACCTTGATTTATTTGATACGTATCATTTTATGTGTCATTCATGTAAGATTACTATATAGGCACATACTTAACACCTTTTCCCCCACTGCCATGAATGGATTTCCTGTTGTTTTCCATAATCTCTTGGTTCTCCATTTCACAGTGTCACACATTTAGTAATTGGTTGGTAAAATGAGGTCTTTAAGCAAGGGGGACTAACCATCCCATAAGAAAGTAGAAACCTTTGACCCTGTTTTAAAATACATAAATACTTGGTAAAATTCCTAACTCTTTTTCTGTGTTGGGGGCATGCTAGTGCTTCTTTGTTCTAGTTCAGACCTACGATTTTACCAGTGGTATCAGGAACTTCCCTGCATGGTACAGATGAGCAATATAGTCTTAATTACCTATGCCACAGTGTTGAAGGGACTTGTCCATGGTCCCATAGCCAGGATGTGTCAAAGGCAGGACATGAATCTAGGCCTTCCTGACTATAAAACCAACCCCTTCTATCTACTTTACTGTATTTTTTTTTTGCCTTTAACTCAGTGCAGGGCTAAAAACTAGCTTGTGATTTCATAGAGAACTCCTTAATGTTAAAACTTCCTCTACCAATGCAGGTGGACACCTTCTTGCAACTTAAAATTTTAGAGAATTTCCTAGAGCGTTGAGAAGTTAAATGTCTTGCCCCTATAAGTCATTTCCTAATAGGGCTAAAATTCATGATCATGGTCTCTTTCAATGAAAATTCACTCTGAAACATGTTAGAACCAAGTAATACATTTGCAGGTCCCATCTTGCCTGGCTCCCTAGTATTACAACAAAAACATTACTTTTCAACATTACCCTTTTAAGGAACTGAGATTCTCAGCAAACATAATATCATCAATACTCACAGCTTTATTTGAAAGTGTAGGTACCAAGTGTCACATCCACCCTGGTTAGGGGAAAACTGAGGGAGAGACTGCCAAGTGTATCATGTGAAAAGCAGAGTAAAAGCCAGGAATCCCTGCATTGCCTGTAACACCCATGACCTCTCTGGTGACCACATCTTACTTTTCTATTTTTCTCATCATCAAGTGAGGGTAATTCCAGGGAGTATGGAGAAGCCTCAGGAATAGACTACGTATGGTCTTTATAATAAGAACTGTCAACTAGGGAGAGATCATAGAGAAAAGAAAACAGGAACTTAGTTTTTTGTTTTTGTTTTTTAAATAGGAGAGAGAGAGAGGGAAGGATTTTTAACTGACACCAAATCCTATGCTATTCTGGAACTCAAACACAATATTAAGGAATATTTTGAAGCTTTGGTTTATGAGTCAAAAACTATGGCCCTAGACTTTTTAGAATAAACTTTACTTTTATTTTGGCTTTTATTGGTTAAAAAAAAGACTTGAACATTGATATTGTTTAGGCACCTACTAAAATGCTAGTCATCTTTTCTCCTTACCCACCGAGGTAAAAGAAGGAAGAAGAAAAAAAAAACTACATCCAAATTTTTCTGGAAGGTAATTTTATTGTGACTGCTGGTCATGTAGAATGGTTTTATTTGATGTCAGTTTTTTAACCATCTAAGTTTAAAAGCTCTATTTGGTGTCCCACTGTTAAGAAAGTTAGATGTGTGACAAATGGTGTCCATCATGGAAATACCTGTGAATGGCAAAAGAGGTAAAATATAAATCAGCAGCTTCAGATTCAGAGTGTTGGAAAAGATTTAACAAGGGAATCATTTCAGCTCTGGTTCATTTGAATCACTGAGGCTGCCTTTCCTCAGTTCATGGAGAGGAATGTTAGTGGCTAATATGAGATGGCAGCTTATTTGGAAACATGTGTAAGGGCAAGAGACAATGACCTGAATGAAAACCTAGCTAAGGAAGTGATTGTAATAGAAGAGGAGAAAATAGGCCATGGTGTGCTCAAGTAGTTAAGATTTACCTAATCTAGGAAATATTTTCTGAGTTGAATTATAATTTGTATAAAAATTCAATTTCCTTTCATAAATCCCAAATATATTTTGCCTTGAAGGTTGTGATTAGAACTTAATATCCAGCCTGATTTTTATTTTAGCAGAAACCTATCATAACAGCTGACTTTGGTAGAGACCGTGATCTTGAGACTCCTGTATACTCTTAAAAATTCTTGATGATCCTCCCAACCAAAGCTTTTATTTATGTGGATTATATCCATTAATGCTATTAAAATTAAAATGCCTTAATATAATTATGGAAATAATTTTTGACCTCTGGAACTCATGGGATCCCCAGATAAGGCTTTGAGAACCACTGGTATAGATAGCGTCACAGTAGCTGATATTCAATTTAGATTTTTCTCTTGTTGACCCAGTTTGTAGCAGAGGTTTCCTGGATAGGAAGTGGACCAGGGACTCATAGAAGTTTCTGCTTTTCTCAGAACAGCTATCATGAACGTCATGGTAAAATCTGACATAGACCATGTCTCAGTGATGATCAGGTCCTATTACAGAGGTTATGTATTAGGAAAGTCAGATCACCTATTAAGAACATTGCTTGCTGTCATGCATCATTAAGACTTAACAGGGTTTCACTGTTTTCATAGGTGCAACACAGAGAGTGAATGGTATCAAATCCATGAAAATATCATCAAGAAGCTTAACGCACGCTATAATTTGACAGGCTCCAATGCAGGTGAGTTTATACTGTAAGCATATGCCTGGATTTTGGCTGCTTTTTGACCTGTGTGTTCTTCCTGCTAAAAGTGTTAAGCCTACATTCTAGCTACTGACTCCCAGGCCTTCCAGCTATAACTATATATAAAAAGAATTATTAGAAATTTAGTGATAACACTATCTACATATTCCCTAGATCTTTTTCAAATTATTGCAAAATCTATGAAAGAAGACAAAAGGCCTTGAACTTGTCCATGGGCTTAAGAGATCTAAATGGATATAACTAAGAGCTAAATGAGAAATAGTCTTGGGTCCATAGCTCCTGTGTAGAAATTGGTGTTTCATACTGTATCAGCAATGCCATATTCACAATGCCTATGGAGATTACAAATATGCTGATATAATTATCCATTACAAAATACATCATGCTTGCCATATGGGGAAATAAACTAGAAAATTTATTAAGATACCAAAAGACTGAGTCCCAAAACCAGAAAGTGAAAGCCATCAGAGTAGTTATGATATTCACAGGTAGATAAAGTAGAAAGCACCCACATTTTCAAGCCTTTAAAACAGAACAGGCTACCTCAGGCAAAGGTCCTCCTCTCCCCACGCACAGCAACCACCCAGCATCCTGGAAGCGGGCTCCCAGCAGCTCCGGCCCCTGGCAGTCCTCAGCAGGAGTCCTTAGCAGAAAGTCCTTAGCAGTCCTAACTCAAAAAGGGCTTCGCGCTGCCACTGCCTCTGCTGCCGCCGCCGCCGTTGCCACCACCGCCAGCCACCGCAGGAACGTTAGCTTCTGGGAAGCTATTCTGAATTCAGAATTCAGATCAAATCACAGAATACTTCTCAAAGTGAGTCCCAAAACAAAGCTACACATCAGGGCTTATATAGCCTTCTCCTGGCTTAGAGAATGTAACAACCTTATTGACTCACTGGCCAATCAAGAAGTATCTACTGAAAAACAAGCCTCCCACCCCAGGCTTCAGGTGCACATTAGCCTAGGGGCAGGGAAGATCTTCAAAATTTACATTCTTATTACACACACCAAAATCTGTCATTATTGCCCAATAAAACCTTTTTCACTTACAGCAAAGCATTTTTATTACAGTTGAAGACAAGCATATTTGTCAGGATGTGACAAGAGGGAGAGTGATGTTTATTCTAATAGAAGAATTTTCAGTCTTTGGGAAGGGAGAGTATGTCAGAGGATTGATGGACATAACGTATGAAGAAGCTCGGGTAGAATAGACCTGACTTTCACTACTACCTACTACATTGGGAAAAAGAAAATAAAACACTAAATTTGGAGTTTGCTGCTTGGCCAGTCATTCTCACCTGTGAAGATCTTTTTGGCTACTGACTCTCATCCAACATATTAACAGTCCCTCCTAGAAAATTTAATAAGCATTTCATCTGTAACTTCATCCAACTCATTTATAACAGTGTTAAAAAACACAGAGCCAAGGTCAGATCCCTGTGACACTCAAGCAAGAAACGTCTCTACAACTTGATATTGAACCATTCTGGTGTAGCCTTTCGTTCAGACAGTTTCAAATCCCCCTATCTAGCCTTACATCTCTACATCTTATCTACAGAGATAAGACTTTCTTAAATGTTTTGTTAACATTGGTGTAAACTGAATCTAAAGTATACCCTTGATTTAGCAGTCTAGACATCCATCAGAAAAGGAAAATTGTTAATAATAATGACCTAGATTTCTAGAGAACTTGAACATTTACAAAAAGCCTGAAATGTTATAGGTGCTTAATAAATGTTTGTTGATTAATTAATTTATTCTTAACAACTATGGGAGGTTGGTGGTACAAGTGTCATTACCCCTATTTACAGATTATGAACAATCTGAGTCACGGAGTGTTGAAATGACTTTAGTAGGGTCACACAGCTTGGAACTCTCCAAGCTAAGGCTTACCCTCAGTTTTCTTGAATGCATGAGTAGGGCTCTTTCTGCAGCCCCAATTGCCACTTACAAGAAGAAATGAAATGTGAACTTTAGATTACTTGGCTCCCAGTTTTCTGTTTATGTTCAACACTTCAGTGATCTGCAGTCTCATTGGTATGGGTCTTTCCTTCATGGGCACAGTTGCTGTGCCTACAAGGAAAAAAAAGACCCCAAACCAAAAACCTCATTGATCTAAAACCAGCCTGATGATATGTCACTGCATTTATATAGGCTGGTCCTCAGACACCATACGCAGTTAAGGGACTGTATTTGGAGTCTTTTTTCATCTTGACAGGACCTGCTAGAAATTGCTCTAAGAGCCTTCATTGACTCATCGTCACCTCATTGCTACAATGAAGTATCTGAGGAGGACTTTAGGGGAAATGTTTACCTTATTGGAACAGGAGCATTACATAATAGTAATAGTTTTCATCCTTATAGTGTTTTGAATCAACAAAGTGCCAAATGTGCTCACTCTCATTTTATCATCACTACCATCCTGTGAGCTAAGGAGTATGTGAGCATTTTTAATAGCTATTTTACAGATGAGGAAATTGAGTCTCAAAGAACTTGGATAGGGGCGGCTAGGTGACGCAGTGAATAGAGCACTAGCCCCTGAGTCAGGAGGCTCTGAATTCAAATCCCGACTCAGATATTTAACACTTACTAGCCATGTGACCTTGGGCAAGTCACTTAACCCCAACTGCCCTGTCCTCTCCCCTCCAAAAAGCAAAACAAAACAAACAAACAAAAAAAGCCCAAAACTTGTATCACTTGCTTAAGGTCATGTAGTAAGTAATGGTCCAGTCAGGACTGGAAACTCAGATCATTTGAATACAAGTCCCATGCATTTTCTTCTATGCCATACTATTACCAAATGGAAGAGTAAATGAAGATGGAAATGAGTTTTCACTGGGACTTAATTCAGTTAAAATTAAAAGTGTCTACATGTATTTCATTTGACTGCTGTAAACAACATTCCAGACTATTCTCAATGGTGAGGTCAGTTACCTCCTCCCTCTCCCAAGAGATAGGGAGGAAGCCATGATTTGACGTAGTATTGATATCCATCATACATTTTAAACTGGAACCCAACATACTCTTGAAAACATTCATGAATAAGATTCTGGGCACCTACTTTTAGATATCCTTGAGGGAAGTAGAAAGCAACTTAGTAAAGCAAAAGGAACTATTGAAAACAGTTATCAGGTCTATTACAGTTTTGCACATTGTAAAATTTTTAGAATAGTAATGTTATTTAATCAGACATTCTTTTTTTCAGGAAAATCGATATAAAAATGAGTTGAATGTCACTTAAGCTTTTTACCATTTTACACTGGAAATTCATTTTTCTTATTTTATTCTTATTAATGGGATAAAACAAGCATTTCCATAATACAATACAATAAAAAAGATGATTGCACAAAAACTGCAAATATAAAGACTCAGAGAAAGTCAATGATACATTATCAGATAATCTAAATCTGTTGCCTCTTTTTTGGAGGAGAGAAAAACATAGTAAATATCTCTTATGTTGATACTATGAAAAATCAGGAAATAAAAAAAAATTTCCCCTGAAACTTACAAATACCAAAAAAATAAAAAAGAAACAAAGAGGATATTTTCATATGCAATGTAGAACAGAAATTATATATGAAACCACAAAATTCTACATACAGCTTCCTTTAGATATATGTTAATACCACATGTTATATGTACACTGTATAAATATGCACCTGCATATATATACATACACATACATAAAATAAATTTTTCATTTTTCTTTCCAAGCCATCTTGCTTGTCTCTGTTTCCTTCTAGCACATCTTTAAACTTGTTCTTTGGAAAGTCTTTCCCATTTGGAGATAGAAGAATGTAGTGGTCAGGACACTGGATTCGGCACTATAGAACCTACTTTGGTTCAAATCCTTCTTATTCCCTATGTAAACTGTGCCTCTTGGGACCTTGATCATTTATAAAATGAGGAGGTTGGAGATCATTGGATTTAGACCTATAAAAATGTTACAGATCATTTAGTACAACCCTCACCTTTTGTGGGCGAGGCATTAGGCCAAGGTAAGTCAAGAGGCTTACACATGGTAACACAGTTCATTTGGGTGAGAGCCAGAATTCATAAGCATATCCTCTGACTCAAGATTTTCTGGTATCCTGCCCTGACTGTTTTCCTTTCAAAATGATTTTTTTTTGTACATGATTTTTTAAAAATTTCTTCTAATGGCATCAACGTTTGCCTACTCATAAAAGAAATGAGGATATAACAGTTTAATGGATGGAGAACTGACCTCAGAGTCACTAAGCCCTGGCTTTGGGTCTTACCTCTGACAAACTGGGTGTTCAGGGAAGACTGACTCCTCTGGAGTGAGGGTTGGCTTGGGCCTTTTCAGGGCTGCTCATTCACCTTTGGTGTCCACCTGGCACTCAACTCTCACCTGTGGCTCCAGGAAGCTGCAGCATGTGAAGCAGTTACAAGTGTCTCAGCAGTTGGGCTAAATGAGGTTGAGGGTAATGAGCAAGCCTCAGACCTGTTTGTGAGTTAGGGTGATGTCCATCCCAGACATGTGTAGACTTCCCTCAGTGGAGTGGGTGGAAGAGAATAATTTTTTCCAATAGTCATGAAGGCAGCTGAGCTAGGTGCTGTGGAGTACTTAGATTTTGGGCAGGCTTGGAAGATGCTGAGGTCATCCACTGCATCCCAGGTAATCACTGGCCATTTTGACTTTTGTCCTGACATTGGACTTCCATAACTTTGGAAGAGACAATGAGATTGAGGATTCTGTGTAGCTTTGACTCACTTAAGTCCAACTCATGCACGAGTCAAGATATCACCTCATGATATCATTGGTCTTCTTTAAAAACGGAGGGCAAGGGGGGCGGAGTCAAGATGGCATAGTAGAAACACAACCTCCGAGTGGCTTCCACATCCACCTTCCCCAATCAATGTAAAAAGGGGACTCTGAACAAACTTTGGAGATGTAGAACCCACAAAATGACACAGAGAAGCTAAGCTCCCACTGAGGACAGCTCGTCAGGCCAGCAGGAATCAGCCAGTACAGTGCTCTGGGAGCTGAGCCCAGGCCCACGTGAGCCAGAGGTTTTAGCCCAGGGTGGGCCTGACCAGCTACCAGCCAGAGGGACTCCAGATCAGCAGCAACTGTGGCCATTTCCAGAATTATCAACACATAGATGTGAAGGATAAAGGAGAGGTCAGTGCAATCTGGACTTTAAGACCCAGTAAGTGGGAGTGCCTGGCCTTTGCCCCTGGGGTGATAAGCCACTGAGACGATGGCACAGCCAGCCAGTGCCACGTGACAGCTTCAGCTCCTGGCCTGCATAGTGTAGGGGGACCAAGTGACCAGTCTGAGGGGTAATTGCTCTTGCTTTAACCTGCTTGGATCTGGCTTGCAGTCTAGGGTGGAGGTCCTGGGGCGTGTGTCCAGCTTGCCAGAGCATGTGGAAGCCTCAGAGAGGGCACCCATCTGATACCTCCAGCAGCTGAGAAAACCCCAGCATTTGAGACGTAAGCTCCCCTGTCTGGTGGCAGAGTCCTACTGTGTAAAAAAGCCCAGGGGTCAAGTGACTGAGGGGCGACATGACCAGGCAAAGGGAACAAAGCAGACAGAAGATTCCAATGTTAGACTCCTATTTTGGGGACAAAAGGAGCAAAGGATGGAACAGGAGGAAGACAGTGAAGTCAGAACTCCTGCACCAAAAGCTTCAAAGGAAAATACGAGCTGGCTACAGGCCATAGAGGACCTTAAGAAGCAGATAAGAGAAGTAGAGGAAAAATTGGGAAGAGAAATGAGAACGATGCAAGAGAATTATGAAATGAGAGTCAACAGCCTGACTGAGGAAAATCATACCTTAAAAAATAGACTAACTCAAATGGCAAAAGAGGCTCAAAAAGCCAATGAGGAGAAAAATGCCTTAAAAAGCCAAATTTGCCAGATGGAAAAAGAGTTTCAAAAGCTCACTGAGGAGAATCATTGCTTCAGAATTAGATTGGAGCAAATGGAAGCTAATGACTTGAGAAATCAAGATGCTGTTAAACAGATCCAAAGAAATGAAAGAATAGAAGGCAATGTGAAATACCTCATGGGAAAAACCACTGACCTGGAAAATAGATCCAAGAGAGATAATTTAAAAATTATTGGACTACCTGAAAGCCATGATCAAAGTAAGAACCTAGAAATCATCCTCCAGGAAGTTCTCAAAGAACACTGCTCTGATGTTTTAGAACCAGAGGGTAAAATAAGAAGTTGAAAGAATCTACTGATCGCCTCCTGAAGGAATATTATAGCCAGGTTCCAGAATTCCCAGATTAAGGAGAGAATATTACAAGCAGCCAGGAAGAAACAATTTGAATATGTGGAAACACAACCAAGATAACCCAGGATCTGCCAAATTCTATCTACACTGAGGGATCGAAGGGCTTGGAATATGATATTCCGGAGGCCAAAGGAGGTGGGATTAAAACTAAAAATCACCTACCCAGAAAAACTGAGTATCATGTTTCAGGGGGAAAATATGGTCATTCAGTGGAATAAAGGACTTTCAAGCATTCTTGATGAAAAAACCAGAGTTGAATAGAAAATTTGACATTCAGATACAAGAAGCAAGAGAAGCATGAGAAGGTAAACAGGGAAAAGAAATCATAAGGAACTTATCAAAGTTGAACTATTAAGATTCCTACATGGAAAAACAATAATTGTAACTGATGAAACTTTTGTCAGTATTAAAATAGTTGAAGGGAATAGAAATATATTGAATATATATGTCTATATATGAGAGTATATGGGCACATGAATACATATGTGAATGTATGTATATATGTTTGCATGTATACATAGAGAGCACAGGACCAATTTAACAGGAAGGGATGATACTTAAAAGGTGAAATTAAGAGGTGAGAGAGAAATACAATGACAGGAGATGGGGAGAGACAATGGGGTAAATTATCTCATAAAGAAGAGGCAAGGGAAAATAGTTACAATGGAGGGAAAGAATAGGAAGGCAATAGGGAATGGGCCAACCTTATTCTCATTGAATTTGGCTTGGGGAGGGAATGATATACACACTAAATAGTGTATTTCACCATACTGGAGAGTAGGGAGGAAGGGGATCAGAGAGGGGATGATGGAAGGGAGGGCAGGCTGGGGGGGAGGGAAGTTGGAAGCATCCACTTTTGAAAAGGGACAGGATCAAAGTAGAGAATAGAACAAGTGGGAGGTGGGATAGGAGGGAGGGAAATATAGTCAGTCTTTTACAATATATCTACTATATTATTGTTTTGCATTACCTACACATGTACAACCTATACTGAACTGCTTATCTTCCCAGTAACGGTGGGTGACAACGGAAGAAGGTGTAGCGGCAAGTACCCCAGCGTCCCCAGGGTCGCTGCCACCACAGGTTCTTAGATCTGCTTTGTTAAAGGAAAGCAACTCAAAATGGGTTAACAAGCTTACTTTTAATCAGTCAAATATGTATCGTTTACCTAGTTCAGGGGAAAGAGGTCAGCACCCCGAACTTCAGAATATACAGACAGAATTATCAAGACAGAAACAGATCAAGTAGACAGATTTCCAAACTGTCCAACCATTACATCCATACCAAACAACATCTGGGTTTTTCAAAGCCGAGGGGGGGCTCTCAACAACGGCTTCCCAGAATCCAGATCAAATCACAGAACACTTCTCAAAGTGAGCCCCAAAACAAAGCTACACATCAGGGCTTATATAGCCTTCTCCTGGCTCAGAGAATGTAACAACCTTATTGACTCACTGGCCAATCAAGAAGTATCTACTGAAAAACAAGCCTCCCACCCTACTGGAAAAGTCAAAAGGGGTATGGGAGAAAATATGGAAGAGAGCAGATTGGAGGAGGGCATATCCTGTGGGACTGCTATTTTGGGCTGGTGGGTAGGGGAAAAACGGGGAGAAAATTTGAAACTCAAAATCTGGTGGAAATGAATGATGTAAATCAGAAGTTAATAAAGCATTTGAAAAATTGAAAAAAAAAACAGAGGACAAACAGTAGCAGCATTACTTTGGTTAAGTCCTTTAACCTACCAGTGCCCAGGTAGCACTAGTACTCTAAATTGCAAATATAATTCTCATCTTAATTGGTAGATGGAACTTCTTCACCTGAAATTCTCTATGGAATGAAATCACAGGCTTGATGTGAAACATGCAGAACCCAGTAGAGGAACACAAAAGCCTCTTCCCTTACTTAATCACTCTAAGTCCTTTGATCTGTGAGTGCCAACCTGTTTTGTTTTTGTCTTCTACACCTTTTTGCTTTTTTTTTATTCACCTTTTCCCCTCTCTTTTGTAAACATCTTAATTTCAAGGACAGCACAGACCCCTTGGGTTGTGTCTTTTCCCCTTGCATTTCCAGCCTCTTCTTATGTGTTCTTATTGCTGATTTCTCATCATCTCCACCCATTGGCTATGGATATGTCCCAAAACTCATTCCCTAGCACTGTTTTCCTGCATCTTTTTTCCTCTGGAGCACTGTTTCCTTTGCGTGTATCCAGCTGCTGCCAGAATGTGAATTATTCTCCAGTATAATGTTGCACTCTCACCACAAAATATTAAAAGAACTAGAAGAATGTCCTAGTGTGTGAAGCCGATATTTTACAGAAGATTCTCAGATGACCTAAACAAGAGTTGCCCTCCACCAGAATGCCTTAGTACTTTGTGATCTGTTAAGGGAGTTTCTACATGATGATGTCATGAGTCCATTGAGCTATTGTTTATCAATTTCTGATGTGTAGTGAGCACTTAATAGCTGCTCACTCTCTTTCTCTCTGTCATGTCTGTGTATCTGCCTGTTTGTTTGTATGTCTACTGTCTCTCCAATGCCATATCATGCTGTTTATATGGATAAGTCTGACTGTCTTCAAGGCAAAACTCATTTGGAGTAGGGTGAAGAGGGAGAGACAGATGTTCAGAGAGAGAAAGAGATGTAGAGATCAACGAAAACAGAAACCAACAGATTATATGAATGAATGCATCTGTTGTGTCTGTTTCCCTCTATTTTCTCACTATTAACAGCAGACTCTCTCTCCCTTTCCCACATATCTTGACCTTAGATCATTGGGTTATAGAGTTAGAGATGGATAGGACCTCTGAGGCCTTCTAGTCCATTGCCTTCATTTGACAGTTGAGGGAGCTAAGATCTAGTGAGGTTAAGTGATTTTTCCCAAAGGCACACAGAGAGTATGTGGCAGAGACAGAATCTGAAGTCAAATCTTCTTCCCCATGCTCTTCAGTTCACTTCTGACTTTTCTTTCTTCACCCTTTGTTTATAGAATGTTGCCAGATCTCCTGACTTTGGTTGATCAACTCGCTATTTGATTTTCCATTTCCACCCCTCTATTCCTAAATAAAACTACTAGACAATTACTTTCTCTTTTGGCCTCTGGGATGACACCTGTGTAGGACGCCCTCTCTTTCAAAGAGATTTTAGACAGAGCAGTAAGAATTATCCTCTTCAAAAATTACTCTAATATATCATTTCCCTTTTTAGAACTTTGTGGTAGTCACCTCTTGATCAAAAAATTGAGTCTAATAATACCCCCAGTGCCTTGACATCTCCGCCAGAACCTAGCACAATGCTAAGTACACAGTAGTCACTTAATAAATGTTTGAATACATGATTTTTTAGTTTATTTTTCCTTTGGATTTTAGTTCCACAGGGATAAGGATAGCATCTATTTCCTCTGGCATCTTGTTTCTCCCCTCATACCTCTCTCTGAAGGCACTGGGTGATTATTCAATATTATTGAGTGAATGACTGACTTACTGCCCTTAAGGCTCTGAAAATAGTGGAAATGCAAAAAGGTATGTAGTCTAAGCTAGAGAATCTCTGCATGTCAGCTTACAACCTTGGGGTTATCCTTGACTCCTCCCTCTCACTCACCCCACCTTCCCAGTTCATTGCCAAATTTTGTCCTGTAGGTCTCAGCTCACACTCCTGCTATGCTCGCCTCTCACTTGTACTATTGCTGTATTTTTCTGATTGGTCACTGGGTCTCAAAACTCTTGGCTTTCAGTACATCTTTCACTCACCTGATGAAGCAATTTTCCTGACTGTATTACTCCATATCAGTAAATCCCAGTGGCTTCCTTTTACTTCAAGGTTCAAATTTAAAATTCTTTGTTTTGCAGTTAAATCTCTTCACAACCTGGTCCTTATTTTGCCTTTCTAGACTTATATTTTGTTTTTGTTGTTGTTGTTGTTGTTGTTGAGTTGTGTCTTACTCTTCATGACCCCATTTGGGATTTTCATGGCAACTCTGGAGTGGTTTAACATCTTTTCCAGAAAAGGAAACTGAGGCAAACAAGGTCAAGTGTTTTGCCCAGGATCACGCAACTAATAAGTGAGGTCAGGAAGAGCAGTCTTTCTAACTACAGGCCCAGCACTCTGCCCACTATGGTGCTACGTAGCTACTCTCTTACTCTCTTGTGTATTGATTCCAATCCAACTACAGAGGCCTATTTGCTATGCCCTGGATATCTGCCATTTCTTTTTCTTTGTACTTGCTGTCCACCTGTGCCTGGAATGTGCTCTCTCCTCCTCTCCACCTTTTGGTTTACTTGCTTTCTTTCAAGACTCAAATCAAATTCCACTTTCTGTAGGAAGCCTTTCCTGGTTGCTCAGGTGCTAAAGCCTTCCCTAAACCTTCTCTTTACTCTGTATACGTCCTAGATATGTACCTATTTTCATGCCTTCTCCCTCTTTAGAATGTAAACTCACTGAGGGCAGGAACTCTTTAAGACTTCTTTTGTTTTGGGGCAGTATGGTGGCACAGTGAATAGAGCACCACAGGCCCTGGAGTCTGGAGGACATGAGTTCAAATTTGACCTCAGACACTTGACACTTACTAGCTGTGTGACGTTGGGCAAATCGCTTAACCCCAAATGTCTTGCCCTCCCCACTCAAAAAAAAATACTTATTTTGTATCAACTGACTTGACTAGACCCTCAGTCTAAATTGTCAGTAAGCATTTATTAAGCACCTACTATGTTCCCTGTACTTTGCTAAAGTCTAGGGATATAAAAAAAAAAGACAAAAGATAGTTCCTGGAAGGAAAAATACATCCTTCACATTCTAATAGGGGAGCGTGGGGGATGTTACTAGGACAAATAAGTAAATACATGCATGCCAAGAAGCTGTATACAGGAAAGGGGGAAACACTAGAATTAAAAGGGGTTGGGAAAGGCTTCTAGTGGGATTAGCTGAGACTAGAAAGTATCCCCAGGAACCCATAGGCAGCAAGGAGGAGGGAGAACATTTCTAGGTGTGGAGGACTTTTTCATGGAACATTGAGGTCAATGTCATTGGATTGAAGAGTACATGGTGGAAAGCACTGTGTATATTTGTTGTTAAGTGAAATTATTATCTGCCTTTTAATAAAAAATGAGAAGTGATCCCTAGTTGGAATATTTTTAAGAAATTGTTTTTTGCCTCCCTTTTTGGAAGTGAGGGTGTATAATGACTAGCTTCAAAACATGTTACCTGTACATGTATGAGATTTTAGTACCTATGATATCCAAGGTACAAAAATCCAAAATTAGGAAATTTTCTGTTAAAGACGTTTCTCTAGGAATCTCTCTGTCTTCAAAAAGATATGTTAAGTTTGTAATCTTGTTATGTTCCCAGCAATTTTTTTTTTTGGGGGGGGGGGGGGGGACAACTGTGATATCACAAGAAACAAAGGAATTGGTAAAGAAATATATAAACTCTTGGCTAAAGATTCCATTTTAAAACTCAGGAAGGCACATATGGAATCCATAGTGTTATGCAGGAAGTAAATACTACTGTGTATAGCAGTGGAGAAGTTGCTTTGGGATTTCAACTCATTTCTTAATGTAAGATAAACCCGTGAACTTGTGTCCAAAAAATGCCATTTTCTTCCTTATCAATGACTCGTGTTTATAATTAGAATCCTAATATTAACTTCTCTGACTTTAACATGGTCAGTATAGAAATCATTTTTCCAAATATAATTAAGAGCATTGTAGGAATTACTGGTGCCACCTATTGGCCTGAAATATAGAATGGAAAATTATCACTGTATTTCTTAATTAGAAAACCAGGTTCTTTTTAGGGTACTCAGACTCTTTGGGTCTCAGTTTCCTCTTTTACAAAATGAGAATGTTTTCTCTTGGTGACCTTTAAGGTCTCATCTGTGACTAAATCCATGCTGCTTTAAGTCCAACTTGTAGAGAAAACACAAATTCAACGTAAGTGAGATATGAGACCCATTAGGTTTCTTTAGTGTGAAAAATCTTAGACAAAATGAACAGAAATCATGGTGAATTTTGTTTTCTTAACTAACTATGAAAGTGTGACTTTAGGGTTCATTATTAAGTGGGGAAAAATACATAGTGAATGGCAAGAATTTCAATTTTATCATCAAAAATCAAGTTATACAATTTAAGTTCTATTAGAATGATTACTTTTAAAATTTCAAAATTATGTGTTGCCTTAATGGATTCAGAAGTGCTTTCCTCTTATCACTCCAGTGAGGTAGTGAGTACAAGCACTATTTCCCCCTTTTTGAAGTTCAGGAATCTGAGGCTCAAAGCAGATTAAGTGACTAAGTAATTTGGCCAAGTTTACACCTATATCTGAAGTTCTTGCGAGTCCGAGCCCAGTGGATCATCTCTCCTTCCCCTACCTCACTATCACATGCTTCTTTGTTACTGTAACATAACAAAGTATTTCAAGACAATTTTTTATACATGAAAATTTTAAACGAAGTAGCTTGGAAATCATTTGGGGTACAGGGAAGCAAAGGGTTTGGTACTTTAATTTATAATCTTTTTTTCCCCAGACATCAAAATGGTGGTTTCTAAAGCACCTCACACAAATGTTGACTGTGGGCTATGAATATGACTAATGTCAAAATAAACTTACCAACCCTATTTTTTTAGTTATCATTTTTAACTCTTTGAGACAGAACTGAAGATTTCTAGTTAATGTTTTTTTTCCTCATGACAAAACTTTCAGTCTGTTTAGCAAAACACCTAGTATTATTCTGTGAAAGCCAACACTCCTGTATTATTTAATTTCTTTAGTGAAGTTAAATTTCTAAATCTTGAAGCACAAAGATTAGTCCAGTGGTAATTGGCAGAAGTTTAGCACATTTGGATAGAAGCAGAGCACAGAGAGCGAGTCACTGATGACAAACTTGGACTGCCAGTTATCAACAAAGCTACCCACACGTACTTTAAGTCATGCCTTAATGAATATCTGATTGCCTTTTTTGGTGTCGGGACACCCTCACCCTATGGAGATAGTAGGCCTGTTTATGCCATCTAGTCTTATGCCATACTTAATTCATATCTTTCTATGAAATATTCATACAGGATCCCTTCTATGCTCTGGAGGCCTTCTGATTGTCTTAATGTCTCATAGACACCAAGGTAGTATTTGGACAGTCCATTTGTTGTCTCTCATTCTCATTATGTGATCACCTGCATTTTTAGTCATACATATCTCTGGTAATATCTTCTATTCCAAGTTTTACATATTAGTCATGGGTGGCAACATACTGTACCCTACTGGCACCCTTTGTTTTATTATAGTTACCTATGCCATATCAAATATTTGAAGGCCAAATTAAGTTAAAGAGAAAATCGGTACTGATTTTTAAATAACTTCTTATTTGCTGTCTTTTACATTAGGGTTTTTGCATAAGATACCTAGCAGATTAAAATTCATATTAGGGAGCTAACATGGTAAGGTGGGAGGCACAGTAGCTTTTGAATCCTCAACCCTGCATTCAAGTCCAATCTCTGGCATTTATTATCTTTGTGATCTTGGGCAAGTCATTTAATTCTCCTAGGTCTCAGTTTCCTCATTTCTTTTTTTTTTTTAAGCAATTGGGGTTAAATAACTTGCTTGAGGTTACACTGCCAGGTGTTTCTGTGTGGGTGCTAAGTGTCTGAGCCCGGATTCGATCCCCAGGTCATCCCGACACTGGGGCTGGTGCTCTCATTCTCTGTGCTACCTGGCCGCCCCCAGTTTCCTCATTTCTAAAATGAGGCTGCTGAAGTCTCTACTAGCTCCACCTCCATTTTCCTGTGATCTGTATTGGGAAGATTAAAAATAAAAGGAAACCTACTAATAGAAGAGTTTTCCTGTAAGACCAGATACTCCCATTGCCCTGGTTAGTAATAATAGTTCACATTTGCATAGTATTCTGTAGTGGATTCTCTTCACTATACTCTTGTGAAGTCAATAGTAATAGTATAAGTATGTTTATTCCCATTTTATAGATGAGGAAACAAAAGGTGAAATGTAAAATGATAGGCCCATGGTCAGCACTTCAGTCTTTAACTCAGGATTCCTGACTTTATAACTTTTTTTTTCTGTACCATGTAGACAAAGATATGAACTATAGAAATAAATATTGTTCAGAAACTATATATTTATATAATATTCATAACAATAATGTAAGCTTCTTATAAGAAGTCAAATATCATACGAGTTAGGAAAATATATGTTAATTTTTTGCCCTTATTAATTGGATTTCTGTTAAGAGGAGAAGATTCACAGTTGAGTGCATTCATGATTAAAATGAAAATTAAGAATGGCCCAGCATAAGACTCAGCATTGTAAGGCACTGCTTTTATAATTGCATTTCTTAATCTCTTTCTATAAATAATAATTTATTCATTTTAATTGAACTCTTCAGCAATGGTGTTTCTGTTCGCCAAACAGCACCATATGCAATAATTAACATCTCTAATAAAAGGAATTTTGGCTTTTTCAGCTAAAGCAAAAACTATCCAGCACATTTTCTTTACATTTAAGGTGAAATGAAGGGCACTGATACCATGTGTTTTGCTGATCAGTGGGAGAAAAACAGATTATTGAGCATTCCACTGACACTGTAGTTGTTAGCCATGGATTGGCTGACAGAGATGGCTTGGGCCATTACAGAAAAGAAAGCAAATTGGTCTTAGGAGAGTCCTGACCTGGAAATTCCAGTGGCTTGTTGAATTTCTCATGTCATACAGAATAACAAGTAACTATAAAATAATGTTGCTGTTTATACTGTCAACTAGTATAGTTGACCTATGTTCAGTGTGTCAACCCTTCAAAGTAGTTGCCTTTGAAGACTATTCACTTTATTCCAACAATTCCACAATTTCTCAAAACTTTTGTGGAACTCCTCACATCCTTCAGGATTTCAGCAGAGTTCAAGAAAATATTTTTTACAATGGCAGCATAACTGGAATAATGATATAGCTTCCCAAGGAGATTATATTGCAAAGGGAATGAAAATATATCATTTAGATATATGTTTTCACCTGTTTCCTTAAACAAGTTCTTGACCTGAGGGGGTTTATGAATATCCAATTTCAGAGGGTCTATGAATTTGGATAGGGAAAAAAATTATTTTCACTAACCCGTAAGTGAAATTTAACATTTCCCTTAGTTATTTAAAACCTTATTCTAAATAGGGATCCATAGCTTTCACCAGACTGCCAAAGGGAACCTTGACACAAAAATGATTAAGAACCCTTGCTTTAAACTAATGAGGTTGTTTTTTAATACTCATATCTTAAATAAGGCCTATCAACATATGACCCATGGGCTTCTTGTGGCCTGCCAAAGCGACCTGTGGGTCAGATGTTGTGCGGGCCTGCACTAAGGGAACTTTGCATAGTCAGTTTTGCTGAGGGATTTGCATTTTCACAGGGCACCCAGAATCCATTGGCAGGCTGCAAGGGGCAATGTTGTGTAGGCCTGCCTTAAATATTCCATTGTCATGCAGCTAAACTGGCATATCTCTTTATAAATTAATATAATAAGGGATTGAATGTGATCTTGGCACACTACCAGTAACATTCTAGGTATAGCAGAGGTATTTTAAATTCAGTTTTCAAATTTCGCCAAAATGACTTAGAAGCTAGAAAATAATTGTTGAAGGAACCAATAACTATCTTTGGGAAGTTTTGCTGACACCTGATGGAAGTTAGTGATGTTGCAATATGCGAAACTTACCTCTCCATGCTGTGTTTTGCCTTTTTCCCATGTCAGATTATTATCAAGAAATATTATCTCTAAGTGACTTGAAATCTACTGGTTACATTTGTCACAACATTTTTCTTTCACTTAGTTTTTAAGAATGTTATTCTTCCCTCTCTTTTCTTGGAAATCTTTCAATTACATCCCTTGCATACTTTCATACTGTCCTGATAGTTCCGCTTTCTTTTTTGGCAGTTAACACTTTTTCTGATATTTTTAGATTGTCTTCAAGCCCTTCCTTCCTTCCTTAACTTTTTTTTATAGCTATCCTAAAAATGTTTCATAACAACAGTTTTTCCTTAAAAATCAGTTCTTTTGTTTTTCTGATTCCAGTCATCTTTTGAATTCATTCCAATTTGTCATGATTAGTTGTAAGAATAACTACAAATTCAGAATGTCATGGGAGTGTTTTCTTTGAGTGTCATGCTGTGAAACCTTGGTTCTTGAGAATACTTGGAAAGAGGATAAATAGCAGAGGTTGCCCTGGTGGCCATTCATTTACTATATTAAAAGTAGCAGGTGAGCTCCATACAAATTGAAAAGCAGATGAAATTTGAGGGAAAATCAAATTGTACATGAAGAAGACATATTTGATAACACCTTCAATATTGCAAAACTAATGTGAGATGCTGAAATGTGTTTGTCTCACTTAATGTGCTGGCAATACATCTTATTTGTAATTTCTTACAAACTCAGGCATGTGTGTGTACCCTTCCTTTATGTGATTAAGTAGAAAACAATTGATCACAGCACATACATATACATAATTAATGCATAATTACATAGATTATATTTATTGTCAAAGATAAATATAATTTTAGGGCACATTGCCCTAATCTCCCTTCCTACATAGTCATCTTCTGAGTTATATATGTTTCAAATGAGATAATATTTATAAAAATTGCTCAGCACATAGTAGGTGCTATATAGGAGGCATATAGGTGATTCAGTAGATAGAGGGCTGGGCCTAGAGTCAGGAAGACCTGAGTTCAAAAATGGTCTCAGACATTTACTAGCTGTGTGACCCTGGGCAAGTCATTTAACCTTGGTTTGCCTTAATCCACTGGATGAGAAAATGGCAAACCACTCCAGTATCCTTGCCAAGAAAACTCCACAGACAGTAGAGACCACAGAGTCATGAAGAGATAGACATGACTGAATGACCATATAGCAGCACAATATTTGTTCTTCCCAAGTAATAAATTCCAGTTCCCTCCCACTTATATTTTCACATCAACCCTGTAAAGTAGAGGTGCTAGATGTGATCCCATTTTGCAGCTGAAAAGCAAGATCATGTGAGTTAAAGGATGTGATGCTAGATGCTGGTGCTATGAAAATAAAAATGAAATAGTCCCTGCCCTCAAAGAACTTTCATTCTCTTTGGAAAATATCGTGCAGACCTGTAAGTAAAGGTAAAGGACAGAGAAAGTAAAAAGTAATGTCTGGGTCTGGGTTAGGGAAGGGGAGGGACTGAGTGACTGGCAGCTGAGATAAATGAGAAAAGGCATCATCAAACTTTTTCCACTTGTGACCTCTTCAGTGCTTCTTAAACTGTGGGTCATGACCACATGGGGTCATGAAGGAAGTGAGCTGAGCTTTGTAGAAAACTCGTGATTATAAGAGGTGGAAGTGTGGAGAGATGGCATTCCAGGCTTGGGGAAAACAAAACGGCAAAGAAATGGCACTGAGAAATGTTATGTCATGAGTGAAGCTTGAATTGCAACTTCAGTGCTCTTTTCATTAAGATATGCTGCCAGATAGCTTGATTTTGTCAGGAAGTATTGATTAAGCTGTACTTTGCATCCAATTCTATGGTACTATCAGAAACTGGTCAGTTTAAAAGAAAGAGAAGGCATGATCCTTTCTCCTTGAAGATCTTCCTACCTTCATGGAGGAGGAGCTTACTGTTCATATACATGAAGCAACTGGAGAACAATAGAAAGCATCATATTATTGAAGGCCAGATTTTATGGTATAGATGCTAAATGCCAAAGGAGATCCATGGAAAGAAAAGTGATTGTCAGCTGGGGTAGTGAGACAGAAGGTTGTCATTTTCCTTGATTCGAAAGAATGTACAGGATTCGATGGGTGGTGATGAGGTGGGATATAATCTGGGAGTTAGGGAGTATCATGAACAGAACTAAGAAGTGAGAAGTGAGGCCCTTTTACTTTCCCCTATATCTTCTGTCTCCAGGCCTTTGCATGTGACATCCCCCAGGGTACCTTTTGGAATCCCTAGCTGCCCTCAAAGTGCAGCTTAACTGCTGTATTCTTCAAGAGATCTTTTGTGATCCCCCCAGTGTTAATGTCCTTCTCCCTACCCCCAAATACTTTGATTTCTATCCAGTATTTACAGGTTTCACCTCCTAATTGCATGCAAGGTCTTTGAGCACACAAATTCTTCCTCTTCCCTATTTCTATCAGAGGCACTACTGTTCTTCCCATCTCTCAGGTCCATAAACTTGGCATTTTCTTCAACTCTTCATTCTCCTTCAATCTGCATATCTACTCAGTTGCCAAATCTTCCCTTCTCTCTGCTTACATTTGACCCCTAGCTAGGTGGCACAGTAGATAGAGTGTAACTCCTGAAGTCAGGAAGACTCATTCATCTTCCCAAGTTCAAATTCACCCTCAGGCTCTGGGCAAGTCACTTAACCCTGTTGGTCTCAGTTTCTTCAACTGTAAAACGAGCAGGAGAAGGAAATGACAAACCATTCCCAGAATCTTTGCCAAGAAAACTCTGAATGAGGTCATGAAGAGACGGGCATATCTGAAACTAGGCAACAACAGTTCTGCTTATACATGCATGAGCCATATTGCCTTAGGCCCCATTACTTCTCACTCACATTTTGTCAGTAGCCTCCTCACTGCTCAGCCTCCCTGAAGACACTCCACATAGTATTAATTGCACTTCTGGCCTTTTCACTCCTCCCATTCAGCCAACTTCAGGGACTCTCAAATGCCTCTGTGATAAAATATCAGCTCTTTTGCTGAGCTCTGTCCCCCATGTTTGAATGGATTCCCTCCCCACCTCCGCTTCGTAGTATTACTAATTTACTTCAAGATTCAGCCTAGGTACCGTACCACCTTTTACATAAGCCTTTCCTGATTCCCCCAACTACAAATGCCTTTTCCTCCTATGTTGTCTTTTAATTACCTCATGTTTTTTTGTATTTATTCTTTTATCCTTATCTCCATATGCTTATGTATGTAATTGTCTCACCAGATAGTATATAAGATCTTTGAAGGTAGGAATTATTATTGATATTTTATCATCATCATCATTATAAATTTATGTAGTACTTTAAGATTTACAAAACGCATCATGTGTTAATCTCATTTGATCACCTAGGATGCTTTTGTTATGCCAATTTTTATAGATGAGGAAACTGAGGCTGACCCAGATACTTTCATATGGGATGAATAAATAATCTCTCACACACATATATATGCAGAACACTGCTTTCAAATATGCTAGATAGAAACTATCATAATTGATAAAATACATGAAGACAAAAAGTTATCAGGGATGCATTTAAAAGAGCATGTATTTTATTAATCAATGGGTGATAGTATCCATATAAGTCTCAGCAGTTCCCTTAAGTGTGAAATGAGGAGGTAGAACTAATGACCTCTGAAGTGCCTCCTAGCCCTAAATCTATTATTGTAAGATTCTAAAATTAGCCATTGCTATCCTGTCGGTGGAGAGTAGTGGTGGGACAAATGCTTGGCAGCAAGATTAGTAAAATTGGTTATTTTAAAAAGCAGTCAAATGGGATCATAGGACCACTGACTGCTCATCTAGTTCAAATCTCTCATTTTAAAGAAACTGAAGTGCAGAAATGTCTATTTTAAACTGTTTTGAGTCCTAGACCTGGCAGAATCATGATACTCGTGGTCTTAGACCTGTGGAATTTAAGGTGATCTATTTGAGAAATCAGTTCTCACCATTTTATAATTATCATCAGTAAATAAATAACACTCATTTCTGGAGTACGTTCAGGAGTCTATTTTATTCATAGAATAATTTCATTTAAAACATGAAATCTATTCAAATAAAGAGAAGTCAAACATTTTATAGATCCATTAACATTTAGAAAACAGCCAGGACACACCATAATTTCCTAGAATTCCTTAGTGAAATGTCAAAGAGAAGAACCCTTCCTCAGAAGCACCAAAGAACACTCATTTTGGAATAAAAGAGCCCTTCTGGTTTCAAATGCTCAGTTTGCCAATTGCTATCTGGATAACCTTGTTTCATTCCAATTTTCTTATCTAGAGGTTTGATCAAGACAGGTGGGATTATCAAGGTCTCTTTCAGTTCTCAATTTTGATGGGGAAATCATATGCTAAACCTTTTTTTCTTTTTTTTTTAAGACTAACATGTTTTACAAAGATCCTCAAGCCCCCTGATTTTCTTGCTCATTCTGTAACTTTTATGAAGCTCTCAGGTATTTTTGAGATGTTGAGAAACTTACTTATGTTCATGCCTTATATGCAACATCTAGCAACAACAGCAGTTGCTAAGTGTTTAAATAAAGCATAGATGTGGTATATAGTCCCATTGCTCTAGGTGTTGACATTCTGTGTTAGCATCTTACACACACACACACACACACACACCATGAATAAGCTACTTTTTAAGCTTTTGGTCAGTTTTTTCCATATACACACATAATACATACATGCATACATACACACTTATGTGTGTATATATATATGTTTATATATGTATATATATGTGCTGTATTCGTGTGTGTATGTATGCATTTGCATGTCTATCCCTCCCCCACCTTTTTTTTCTTTTTGGAGGACAATTGGGGTTAAGTGACTTGCCCAAGGTCACACGGCTAGTTTTTGTGTTAACCGTCTGAGGTCTGATTTGAACTCAGGTCCGCCTGACTCCAGGGCCGTTGCTCTATTCACTGTGCCACCTAGCTGCCCCCTCCCCCACCTTTTTTTTTTTTAATAGATGAGGACACATTTATATAGACTAAGGAAAAGGGTTTTCTGGTTCTTTTTTTATTAAATCAGCAAAAATCTAGTACCTCAAAAGTGTGACCCATTTTAGGAAATACCTTGTAATTTGAATTGCTACCAGCAGGATATAGTGGTACACTGGTGATAGCACAAAAATCATATATCTAAAAAGGCATATTATTTGTGGTAACATTGCAGGGTCTACATGATAACTTTTCCGGAAACTGAGTTAATGATACAGCAACTTCTGTTTGAGATAGTGATCACCAAACCTCAAAGGTCAAAAGCAAACAAAATTAAGTCTTGTATATTCATGCTACCTTGTACTCTCTGTCCTATTTTTAAAATACCAAAAGAATTTACATGACTAGTTTCTTTTTTTTCTGTATTTCTACATTTATTGGCCATAATTAAAATCCTTCTCTGTCCATTGACCATATCATGTATTTCTCATGTAGACTTATGAATGATATATTTTATAGCTCTTTGCCTCTATCTCACCTCTCTCTCTCTCTCTCTCTCTTTTTCTCTTTCTCTTTCTCTCTCTCTGTAGCAGCAAGCACCCCAGCATCCCCAGGGTGGCTGCCAACACAGGTTCTTAGATCTGCTTTTCTAAAGGAAAGCAACTCAAAATGGGTTAACAAACTTACTTTAATCAATCAAACATACATCGTTTACCTAGTTCAGGGGAAAAAGGTCAGCACCCAGAACTTCAGAGTATACACATAGAAACATTTCAAGATAGAGAAACAGATCAAGAGACAGGCTTCCAAGCTGTCCAACCGTTAACATCCATACCAAATCACAGTTACCAGAGAGCGAAGCATCAACATCTGGGTTTTCAAAGCCAGGGGGTTCTCAACAACAGCTGCTCAGAATCTCATCTGGTCAAATCACAGAACACTTCTCAAAGTGAGCCCCAAAGCAAAGCCTCCCATCAGGGCTTATATAGCCTTCTCCTGACTCAGAAAATGTTTAACAACCTTCTTGACCCACTGCCCAATAACAAAGTATTCTCCTGAGAAACAATCCTCCCACCACAGGCTCCAGGTGCACTTAAGCCTAGGGGCAGGGAAGATCTTAAAAATTTATATTCCCGTTACACTCCCCCCCCATTTTTTTTCTTCTTCCCCCCTTCTTCCTCTCCCCCCCTCTCCTTCCTTCCCCTCCCTGCCTTACCTCCCCCCGGCCTTTAGGTGATCCCATTTTTTTTTTTTTTATCATTCTGAAATAAAATCTAGTAACCTCTTGAATGAATTGGGCAAGTTCAGTTGCTGTCTAATTTAGGCTTCTATTTTTGGCTGTAACAGTATGATTTTTCTTTTTTTTTTTTCCAAAAGAATTATGTTCTTCAGATTATCTATCACAAGACTATAAAATGTTGGAAGTGAAGAGTAAGGATGACAATGTTTTTGCCTTAGTTATCAAACTTTGTGAAAAATCTACAGTTGGGAAAACAGGAAAAACAAATATGTGATCCAAGACTATTTTTCCTGTTTTACGTAGATCAGTCAATGAATACCATTGATTATAATCACTAACTTCAAATTTTCTGTATAATATGATGTTTAGATGTTCTTCAAGACTATGTGTAGTATATTGGATAGAGAGTCTGCATTCTGTGGACTCACACTCTACCATTGGACCTAACTGACTGAGTGAACCTGGACTAGTCAGGTTCCCTCTCAGTCTCTACTCCGGCAACTCTTAAAGTCATAAGCTGTAGATTAGTAGCTGCATTTTTCGAGGGAATTTATTCCTCAAGTGTTCTGTACAAAATGAGATCAGGAGTCTGAACAAAAAAGGGGGAAAATGTCCCTTATGTAACAATTTTTAACACGTGTAGGAAACTAGTCAACAAATATTTATTAGGCATCTAACAGGAAAGGCACTAGAATTAAGAGAGTTGGGAAAAGTTTCCTGTAAAAAATGGGATCTTAGTTGAGACTTAGAAGTAGCACATTAACTACCTTACATATTATTTCTCTTCTCTCTTTGTATAGAGACTCTCTTCTGATTTGAATCACATCAGTTGGGTAAACATTTTGACTGTTTTATACCTTTTAGTTTGTGACTTGGGATTATGTACTTTAATTTGGGATGTTTATAAATTCAGGGCAGCTATTTAAAACTTGGCTTCAATAAGTGTGATATTAAAAAATGTCTACATCAGAATAAATACATAGAGTTTCCTTTGCACTTAATGAATAAAAGCTGTCATTTTAAATGTTTATAGGGAATTGTATCTAGGAGTCATTGCTATTATATTTTGCCCCTGGGAACCTTTATTGTGCTTCTGGCAAAGAGACTTTTATCAAATAAATCTTAGGTGCTTTCGGTACTTCTTACCCTCTAACTATTTACTTATCCCTCTAAGTGGAAATAAGCCTTTTCTTTTTTAAAGGAGGCTTTGGATAGGCCCCAAGATTGTAACTGGGAAGTTAATGTCTGAGCCTCTTTACTTGTTTAATAAACACTTTTCCTAAAGATGGTGATCTAAGTAAATTAACCCTTAAAAAAAAAAATCTTTGCCCCCGGGGGAAGGGAAGGAAGAAAGGGGCAGGGAGGGAATAAGTATTCTATGGCACCTACTATGTGTGCTAACACTGTGAGTGCTAAGTGATTTTACAAATATCTGATTTGATGCTCTCAACAACTCTGCTAGGTAAGTATTGTTATTTATCCCTGTTTGACAATTGAGGGAACTAAGGCCAACAAGTTAAGTGATTGGTTCAGTAGCACACGAGGAGAGTGTTTGAGGTCAGTTAAGTGCTTCTTGCCTCAAAGGCCAGAGCTTTATCCAGTGTACCTCCAGCTGCTTTCCCTCTCCTTCCCCCCCATGTCACCACAGTTTCTTTGTTTCATTGGTACTAAAGGTGACCATCACATAAAAAAGGCACAGCTTCCAGGAATAAAGATCACAATAAGAGAACTCTAAGTATAGGTTGTCCCAAAAGTCTTGGTGCTGTTTTAACATTTAATAGCTTACATAGCTTTAATGGCATAAAATTATGCTAAGATTTTTGGGGCACCCATATTAGAGACCTAGGTTTTAGAAGGTGATAGCCTGCCAGGGTCACACCACATCTGCGATACTGTGTTCAGTTTCGGGCACAATGATTTAGCGATCAGTAGTAGGATAAGTTGGAAAGAATTAAACGGAAGACATTAAAGATGGTGAAGTATCTTTCTTTCCATAGCACATAAGGATTGGTTGAAGGAAATGGGAATATTTAGCCAGAAGATAAGAAGCCCTGGGTCATAAGGGAACATGGTAAATGTGTATAATCTATACCCAAGCCCAAATCTTTCTTCTAGGGAGATAAATCCCTTTGTTCACTATTTGGTGATCCAGTAGATACATTTCTGTCCATGCAGTCTAGACAGCCTAAGACCAAATTCTTCTGCAGACATTTATTATTCACTATGAAAAATTTGACAAAATTGCTGTCTCATCAGTAAAATCAGATAGTTGGAATTGTTGATTTCTAAGATCTCTTCCTACTTTTAATCTGTAATTATATAATCTTCTGGGCTTTCCTGTTCAGGTGCAGGTATACAAAGGATAGACTTGCTATTCCATGAAATCATATCCTTCACATCTTTTCAGGACCGTCCTTTAAAATCTGCCTTTTGGAGCAGCTAGGTGGCAAAGTGAATAGAGTATCGGCCCTGGACTCAGGAGGACCTGAGTTCAAATATGGCCTCAGACACTTACCACTTAAGAGCTGTGTGGCCTTGGGCAAGTCACTTAACCCCAATTGCCCTGCCTTCCCCCCTCCAAAAAAACAAACAAACAAAAAATCTAAGGCTTCCTCAAAGCCTTAATCTTCTCACTTTAATTGGGCATGGCCCCCAAAGCTCATTGTGCCCAAGCCTTTCACTAGCTCCACCATATATTTGCACATATTTGTTGATTGAAAGTTTATTTTATCCTTACTTATTAAAAGTGACTCTTAAATAAAGGCACTATTTTAACAATAATTGTTAACATCCCATATTTTTACTTACAGTGGTTATACAATTTTGCGTGTGCAATTTTAATGAATTTGGTCTAACACACTGATGCTTTTGAGATCCTGGATATTAAAATGGAGATCATATTTGAGGGTTGTGGAGGATTTGCACCCTTTTGGACCTGTAGTTAAACTACACATTTTGTATATTTTGATGGTCATGTAAAATAAGACAAGCTAGCCCTGCAGAAAAATTCTGTGGAAGGTTTACAGAAACAAAATTAAGGTTATGATTATGTGTTTAAATTAATTTGCAGTCCCTAAGCAATTTTAGTTCATATTAATGTGTTTGATGTTAAGTTTTTAATAAAACATGAAATAGAGAAAAAGAAAGAAGTGGTTTATGTATAAAGTACTTCATAAATGGCAGACTTAATGGCACATAATAGTATTTGGCACAATATTTTATTTGTGCACTGGTGAAAATACTCTATTTTTTGTTACTGAGTTTATTGGTAACAGAGTTGCTGATGTATTCAGAAATTAATTTTGCTGCTAACTCTAAACAATGCTGAAGTAGCTACTTTGTTTACTCGAAGAATAGGATTTCATGAAGGACCTCTAAAAGAATAACCCAATAAAGAAGAGAGTTAGTTTCTATACAGAACTAGCAGATTATTAAACACGTCATGGTTATGCACTGGAAATACAGTGTTCTTTAGTAGAATGCAGAGGGAAGAGAGAAGGAAGAAAGAAGGAAGGAAAGAAAGCCATCTCTATGTTTTATTAATAAGTATGACCCTATAACCTATAACCACAAGCTTTGGAGTTATATGTACCAGGTTCGATGCTGAGGATGGATCCCCCAGTTATTTCTCTGTCCTTCATTTTGCTTCTACCTACATATTTCTTTTGGAACTTTAGCACATATACATCTTTACAGATGTGGGTTAAAGGATATCCAGCTCCCATATCAATACTCAAGGCAATGATGGATACCAGGAATAGGATAGCCTTTACTTTATTCCAGGAAAAATGCAAAACAATGTAAATAACTCAGCACCCCATAAGAAATAAATATAATTCTCTTTCATCTCTTCTAAGAAGTTAACTCTCTCCCCTGAAAGGAAGGATTCCCAAACTCTCCAGGAATTTTACATTGTTCAGAAATTCCTCCCTTCTGTAGGTAGGAGACAACCTATTTCTCAGTCTTTTCTGAGAGTCACATTGTTGAAAGGATTTGCCACTTCCTCTCCTCTCTTTGCCATTATTAACTTCATTGGCTACCTGCCCCCTCTCCTCCCCCCCCCCCCCAACTAGTTCTGCTCTTAGCTCTGCTGCCATCTACTGTACTTAAATTGTTAGGAGTTCTTCAAAAAGGGACCCACTTTGCATTGAACTCAAAACCAAAGGGAAGTGTGGAAGCACAATTTATCTCACTGCAAAAATCTAGTCACTTATCTTCAATGATACACAAATGTCAATACAAGCCTTAGAAATTTAGAAGATATCCCTAATCCTCTCAGATGCCAATGGACAGCCACACTCCTTATAGAAAGATGCATCTCCCTCATCAAGTGGATCAGGATACTGCCCTGGTAAATATAAAATTCTTCTGTACTCAGAAATAAGAGAACTGGAGCCACAGGCTATACCATTGGTTGAGATCATTCTCCTAGGGAAAAGAAGGTAGATAAAAGAACTTTCCAAGAGAAAGTAAGGATTATCGTGTAACTCCCTCATTTTGAGCTTAGAAGAATGATGGTATCATTAACATAAATAAGGAATTTAAAAGAATTATCTTCCTTCTGTGGTAAAGAGTGGAAATTCAGTTCAAGATCTCCAGAAAATAGTTGAAAATGTGGTACTCGATCTCTAGAGAGAGTTATCAGTAGTGTTTAGGAATACAGACTTGGGGATTATCCATATAGGGGTGGTAGTTTAAGCTGTGGGGATACATGTGGTCACTAAGGGAGGGAAAAACAAGATCAAGGAATGAATAAGAATGCTGCCAAATTCATAAACCATCTCAATCCTGAAAGAGAGGTATTCAAGAGAAAGCTGAAATTGTAAAATTTGTGATCGACTTAAGGGATCTTTTCCTCATTAACATCTTTCCCCTGAAGTTCTTCAGACTTAATATTGGTTGTATACCACAGCCTGTTCACAGCCTTCCCAGCTCTCTGTGTTCTATTTATTTTCCATTTTTTTGAGACTCGTGTTGCATGCCTCACAGTCACACTGGTAGAATTTCAATTTTCATAAATATGGGCTTTTGTTGTCTGGAGAAGTTTAGAATCATGAAAAAAGAAGAGGAATAACAGATTGCAACATGGGAAGAAAGGATTGACTGGCCTCGTGATGAGATACAATAGGTGGGTGGTCAAAGTGTTCCACTTATTTGAACTAAAACTGAGGAAAGTGAGAAGAACCAGGAGAACTATTTATAAAATAAATAACATTTTGAAGAAAAACAACTCTGAAAGACTTAAGAACTCTGATCAAGACAATGATCGACTAAGACTCCAGAAAACAGATTGATGAAGGAAGCATGCTGTTGACCTTCTGACAGACGAATGATGGACTCAAAATATGGAAAAGGACGAAGTTTTGAAGGAGGCAAATATATGAATTTTTACCCCTTAAATATTCTTATTTGCTACAAGGATGTTTTTCTTTTTATGTTTGAGGTAATAGCAATAGAGAGATAAATATATGATGAAGTGGAAAAGAGTGTGGGGCCTGGAGTCAGGAAGACATCTTCCTGAGTTTGAATCTGGCCTCAGACTCTTACTAGCTATGTGACCTTGGGCAAGTCACTTAACACTTTTTGCTTGGAGTAGGAAATGGCAAATCACTCCAATATCTTTGCCAAGAAAACCCCAAATGAGTTCATAAGGAATTGCACATGATTGAAATGACAGAACAGCAACAAAACTAGCCATAGAATCGCACAAAAAAGGAGCAAAGAAAAAGTGTCATTGAAGCATTTTTTAAAATGCAAAGAAATCAACAAGCTAACAAGCATTTATTAAATACCATCTAAGTGCCAGGCTCTGTGCTAAGTGCTGGAGATACAATGGAAATATTTCAAAATCAGTAACTTCTCTCAAGGAATTCCCTTACTGTTGAAAAATTAGAGGAGAGACCTGACAGAAGGAAGCTGAGAAAAGCAGAGCATTTTGAAAGTAATGGAGCCAAGGGCAGTGGATGGAAGTTGCCATGTCACAAATTTGGGCTTAATGGCAGGGAAAGCTTGCCAGCAGCTGGGGTTGTACACAACTGGGAAGGCTGCCAGGTGTGGTGGTGGGTCTCTTATTGACAATCTCAAAAGGAGAGGTTGCATGACCACTTTTTTTTTTTTTTGTAAATAGTATTTTATTTTTTCCAATTACATGTAAAGATAGTTTTCAGAATTCATTTTTTTTTATAAGATTTTGAATTTCAAATTTTTTCTCCTTCAAATCCCCCCTCCCCAAGATGGTAAGCAGTCTGATATAGCTTATACATTGCACAACCACTTCTTAGCCATATTGTGGCAGGGGGTGGGGTTATTGGTTTGTGGGTATGTATTGACACTGGCTAGTTAGTTTTAACATTCTGGGAATCTGTGATAGCACTGTAACTTTGTCAAAGATTTACAGCTTATAAAACATATGCATATATGTTCTCAAGAAGTCTGCAAGCCAAGTAACTTGAGAATTATTGTTTCCATTTTTCAGATTAAGAAAAGAAAACTTTGGTTTGTCATTTGTCCAAGGTTACTTAGGAAATGGCATAAGTGAGGTCAGACTATATTCTGATTCTAATTACATTAAAACCATTCCAATGGTCTTTCTGCTGTTGCCATCTACATACAGATGCAGTAGAATTATGTTTTGCTTTTTTTCTTCCTTGGGCTTACAGAACCATCTTGATAAAGTTCTTTTAAATTACATCCTTTGACTATGTCAGCTACTAAATCTGTATAAATAAATTTCAAAGGGAGTCAGTTTTATATTATAGTTGATTCATTGCTCAATGAGGCTAATTGTAAATTTCCATTGTATGTAGAATATTGAAAAATAGCTATTTCATCATGAATGCAGATATTGATACTTCAAGATAATGTGAAAATAATTTTTTTTCTAGGATCTGTTTTCCCTATGATATTTAAATAAGAAATTGCTTATTTAAGTTTTCTAGGAAAATTTTTTTTTTCCTATTTTTAGAATAAGATGTTCTAGGCCAAGATGGCTGCCTCTAGAGAATTGAAATGGGAGTATAGTAACCTTATCTGTCTTGATGAAGCTTGTAAATAGAATGGTAGCTCAATTCATCACATGCTTTCCTTTCTGCTGAGACATTCTTTCATTATCTTGATTTCTTGCTTATACAGGAATAAATTTGTGAATGGCTTGCATTTGGGAGTTTTATCAAAACTTTTTACATGCAAATCTTTTGAATTTTCATTTTGAATGAGGAAACTTTTGAATTTAATCTTTTGTAAAGTTATGGTACCATGTTATGCTGCTGCTACAATTTTATTTTTATTCTGTTTCTTTTATTCTAGGATTAGCTGTTTCTCTTCAACTCCTACATGGAGATATTGAACAGATCAGAAGAGAGTATTCATCAGTATTTACTCATGGAGTGTCCATTACAAGGAAGCTGGGGTTTTCCAATATTATTATGCCTGGTAAGTAGAGGGAAGAAGCAAAAGTGGTGAACTGTTTTTTGTTTGTGTATTGTTTTTATTGTTTTAATATCATAGAAATATCCCTGGTTTGAGGGCAGGGAATGGGGTGTGGTTCTTGGATTTTTCTCTTTTTTTTTGGTCTCTGTGCCAGCATGGTGGCTCAAGCACTTAGTACATGTTTGTTGAATAGAATTGGAGATGCAAATGGTGCAGTCTAAAGCAATGGAATGAGTTGTAGCATTGAATGACAAAAGTAAAACTAGCAAAGCTTCAGTATAGATTCTTTAGGTTTAAAACGGAGAAGAGTAATTTCAAGATCTTGGTTTAGTTTCATCTCTAAGCAGACAAATAGAAATGGGAGGTCCAGCCCTGGGAATAATTTACCTCCTGGTGGCTCATTCAGATGAAAATTTGATAAGAGCAGTTTATTCCCATAAGACTTCTCCCACCTCCTTCAGCATGTGTGTGTGTGTGTGTGTGTGTTAGGGAGGGGATTATCCACATACCTGTAGCATATGACAGTATACATATGTGCCCACATGTTATTCTTGTTAAAGGAAGTAAATATACTCCCGTACCCCTCCCCAAAATAAAAACTAGATTGAGTTCTGGGGAGGGGGTAGTACAGGTTGAAGGCACAAAATAATTAAATGAGTGCTATTTTCTGGGGGAACCAGCAACTTAATCTTTTTCAATGAGGAAGATAAGACTGTCTGACAGCTTTTGAATATCAAAGGAATTTTCAGGGTTGGCTAGAAAATTGACACCTCTAAAGTTACCAGGAAAATTTTTAAGACTTGGTACCTTTATAAAACCTTTTGAATTCCATAACAAAATAAACCTTTTAAAAATTTTCAGTCTTTGAGACCTGAAAATAAAAGCTGAAAACCTGTTTCCTTGTTTCAGACTGAGAATACTGGACAGCTAATTAAAGTTCCAAAAGGTAGTCATGTCACTTGAATACTTTACTTGGGTGTTAGCTGCTCCAGGGAATAAACTGGAGGATGATTGAGGATGGGAAGATGGTTCACTTCAAACTGACACCCTCACCTTAGCACCTAAAAGCATCTCTGTATTTCCCCTTCTCTATACATCTTTTAATCTCCCTTTATATGTCTGTCTTTATTGCTCATTCCTTCTCCCCCTTCTCTTTCTCTCTTTTTTCTTTCCCTTTTCCCACTTCCACGAGTTCTTAACTTTGTATGTGTGTGTGTGTGTAAATATCATGTTACTCTTTTCAAAATAATATTTTTAAAAGAATAAAATGAAACACATAGGATTACAATTATTTACAGTTTTCAAAATCACTTTTTAAAAAAATCACTGAATCCCGGTTAAGAACCCCTGCTCTATCCTTCTGATTAACTTTAATAGAGAATTTAAACGTATGTAACAACTAACATTTATAAAGCATTTTGAGGTTTGCTAAAGTGCATAGGACTTTACTGAGGTAGCTGGGTGATGCAGTGGATAGAATACATCTCAGTGATGACTTCTTGTCATCATTGTATATTATATATATTTGGCAACTAGGTGGAAAAGTGAATAGAATTCAGTTTTCCTGGTGTCAGGAAGACTTGTGTTCAAATTTGACCTTAGACACTTGCTAGCTGTGTGACCCTGGACAAGTCATTTAACCTCTGTCTGCCTCAGTTTCCTCAGTTGTAAAATGGGGTAAATAGCATTACCTCTCTCCCTGGGTTGCTGTGAAGATTTAATGAGATATTTGTAAAGCATATAACAGAAACTGAAAATAATAGGAACTTAATTAATGGATGTTCCACCCCCATGGAGAAGCAGGTTGATAGATTATGAATTTTATGTAATTTCACATATAATCTTAAAGACATGAAATGATTTTATGCACATCCAAATTTAAAAGAACAAAGAATGGAATGTTTTAGATTTTTCTGTTCAACTTGAAATACTTTTCTTTGGAAAAGAAATATAAAATGGCTTTTTATTTGTGTGTGGACTTCAGGAGTGTACTGAGAAATATTTAACAACCCTAGGGTAGCCAGCATACTCAGTACACACAGTTAAGTTTAATCTCCATTATTAACACTTTCCTAAGTCTAAACCATCAAAAGAACAATAAATCAAGCTCTGATCCAATTTCAGAGGTGTAAATGCTCACACTGAAAATTTAACAAGCCATTACGGCAGAATCTGGTGTACTGCTGGTGGACTTCAAACATTTTAGGCATGTGTGGGCCCGTGGCTCTCTGGAGAAACACAGATTCCCCAAGACTGGTCTCATATGTCAAGAACAAGGATTCAGAAGAGAACTATGGGAGTTTGCAGATAATTTAGTAGGTGATTTTCATTTCCAAAAGAGTAAAAATGAGATGAAGGATGAAATCTTAACTAATTGACAGTATTTTCAAAACAAGCATCTGAAAGCTACTATTGAAATTCTCTGTATGGAAAAAGAATAGGTGCAGCTGTGTGTGCTGTTGTATTTGAAATGGTGATAGGATGATGGGAAAAGAAGTAGAGATGATATAAAAGCTGACTGGCATTGTGTGTAATAATCTGTTTTGATCCAACAATTAGTGGTCTTTCAAGAATGAAAACTTAAAGGCTGCAAAAATGTTTCCAGAGAGGCTAACCTCTTTGGAAAATACAGTTTAGTTGAATTTACACAGTCCTACTATTATTGGAAATCATTGTTTACAGTACTGTTTACTTCTGGCTTCAGTGACTCTTCCAACTGTTCATTGTTTCCTTCAGTTGCTAAAAATAATGGGTATTTCCTCCATAAAAACAACAAAAATCTTCCCATTGAGACATAAACTGATGTGTTTGGCTGATAGGAAAAGCATTCTAGAGTGGTATGTAACCAGCTGTTGCTAAAATTCCACAGCTCAGTCTCTGGTCAGACTCATTGGAGAGTTGGAAAAAATATGGAGAGAGAATCTTTCAGCATATCACTTCATCAGCTCAGTAATTGTCTGGGCTGTGCTATTCTGATGCAACTCTTGTCTGGCTTTAATGATGGAAATGAAATTTCTCCAGAGCTACCATCAGTCTCCTCATCTTTTTTCTTCTCCCTCTCCTAATAATGAGGAGGATTCACTACCAAAGAGAACAGTTTAGGAAATAAAATGACTGCAGTCCATAGGCAGCAAATGAGGGATTTTTTTTGAGGCCATTCCTTTGTTTTCTTTTCTCCTTTTCCTCTTCAGCCACTTATTCTCCCAGAAAAAAAAAAAAAAAGACTTGTGGTTTTGTGTTTATGTGTGTTTTAACAGCTGGAATAAATTAGAAAACTGACTAGAATTTTTCAGATGGGGAAAATCCAAGAGTAAAAATATTTTCTTTTGTTATAAATCCTACTTTCAACCTAGATTAGTTAACTCTCATCAGTGATGGTGAAAGAATTGTAGCTGACACCTTGAATAAATGAATTTCACTTAGACCAAAAGCCTAACACAGAACATGCAAGCCCTAAGTTGTTGTTTTTTTTTTTCCATTCTCCTAGTCTTTTCAATTGTAATTGTCCTTCAGTTTCAATCTGTGCCATTAGCATTCTGATAAGGTATAGGGTCAGGTCCAGTTGGTAGTTTTAAGAACAGGAATGAGGTTTTCCTGTAGAATGGAATTCTTCTTTCTCCAAAGTTGGACAATAAACAGACACTGAACTCTTTCATGCGATCTCACAATATAATGTAAGGCCAGAATTATTATTATTATTATTGTTATTATTTGCCTTTTGGAGGGCATTTGGGTTTAAGTAACTTGCCCAAGATTACACAGAATTATTTTTTTTTTATAGAAAAGTCAGTGGACAATGAATCAGTCTTTCCTTAATCTTATTTGACTCGTTCAGGACACTAGATGGCAAGAAGAGTCAGCCTCATTTCCTTTGATTATCTGCATGGCAACTACATTTGTGTGTCTTGATGGAGCAGTCTGGTTCAGTAGCAGTCTCACGGTAGCTGTCTCAGCAGACATTTATTTTCCAGGATGTATTTGTAAGGGAACAAATGCTCTCTTTTTTAACTTAGACTATATCTCCACTGCCTGACAGCTTAAGTAACATTGATCTAAGCTGTGCATTAATGGGTGGTAGTGCCACATAGTTGCTATTTGAATTGGAATATATTAAAAGACAATAAAGATACTTTTTTTTTATTGAACCCATGACTTTATTGATGTGGGGAAGCTCGTACTGAGAAACTTCCTCTACTAATACAGATCAACATCTTTTTTTTTTTTTTTTGCAATTTGGAATTCTTTGGGGGCACTGAGAGATTAAATTACTTGTCCAGGGTCACATAGACAATATGTGTCAAAGACATTATTTGAACCCAAGTCTTTTGGGCATCAAAGGCCACAGAGCCCCACTACCTCAATAATAGAAGATAAGCATATAAAGTATAAAACAAGAAAAGCTCATGTTTGTGTGAAGGGTTGGCCTAGACAAAACTGAGGTATGGGTAGTTAGTTGTTCTTTGGCCTTTTTGGCTCCTCTCTTTCAGAGTTTCTTGTTTCTCTTCTGATTTTCTGATTCCCTAGTCCTAGACTTTGACATAGAGGTTCTCAATCCTTTTTGGGTCATGTGCTCTTTTGGCAATTTGGGAAAGTCTCTGGTCCCTTTCATGGACTAATGTTTTTTTAATAGTTGAAAGAAATCTTAATTTTCAGCTAGAAGTTAGTAAAAATATAGAAGGATTTTTTTTTCCAGTTTAATTTCAAGGATTCCCTAAAATCTATCCATGGATGCCGGGTTAAGAAGACTTATTTTAGCTTATGCCATGTTCTTATATATTCTTGCTCTCAGATGGCTGCCAACTCAGGTATTGGGTGATAGAGTACCAACTTGGTTAATATTTATAGGAATATTTAACAGGGTAAAATGTAAATTAATGAAGTTTTTGTGGTAGTGTACTTTGTGGCCATTGTGTTAACACAGAGTGGAGGAAGTGGTAACCTATTGGGTGCTCCTCAGGAAGAAAAATCACACCATGTAAAAGGTCTTGCTTCCTTCCTGTTAAATGTCTTCTGTCATTTGGAACTCAGTGAATAATTTCAAAGATCATACTAAGGTCTCTTTGAAATTTAGTGTTGAAAGGAACCCTTAAATGTCATGTGGTCCATCCTCATTACTTTATGCTTGAAGAAAATGAGGCCCAATGATTTGTGTAGTGGTTTGATTGAAGGGCATAGTGATACCCTAAAAATCCCCCAGCCACCCAAGACTGCATGGTACGTAAGATGTTAGCTCAATAAAGGCCATGTTTCTTAGTTATATAAGAAATGGATTGGGGTGGCTAGGTGGTGCAGTAAATAGAGCACCAGCCCTGGAGTCAGGAGGACCTGAGTTCAAATTCGACCTCAGACTTACACTTACTAGCCTTGTGACTTGCCCAGACGTCCCCCCTCCAAAAAGCAAAAACAAAAACAAAAAAACACAAAAGAAACGGATTCAAATTTATAAGGAGTCATTCCTCAGTCAACAAAAGGTTAAAAGATATAATTAGGTAATTTGCAAAGGAAGAAACCCAGACTATCTACAGTCATAGTTAAAAAAAAAAAACAACCCCCACACACAAAACCACTCCAAATGACAAATCATTAGAGATAATGGAGATTAAAACAATTGTTAGGTTTCATCTCATACCCATCAGATTGGCAAAGTTGAAAAAGAAAATCAAACCAAAGTAATGACTATTGCAGGGATTGAGCGGAAACAGGCTTATAAAGTCTCTTCAGTGTTGGTGCAACAACATAAATTGGTTCAGCCATTCTGGAGAGCAACTTTGAACTATGCTCCCAATGACACTAAACTGCCTATATCCTTTGACCTAGTTTTATTACTATGAAGCCTATACCCCAAAAGATCAAAGAAAGAAGTAAAGGACTCATGTACAAAAGTATTTTTAGCATCTCTTTTTGTAGAGTAAAATAACAGAAACTAAGGAAATGCTCATCAGTTGGGGAATGACTGAACAAATTTATGTAAGTAATTTCAGAGAAACCAAGGAAGAATGTGAACTGACAGGAGAGTGAAGTGAACAGACCCAGAACAGTTTATGCCATAAGAATATTATAAAGATGTAAGATGTAAGAAAAAGGTAAGAACTATGATCTTTGCAGTGACCAGCCATGATTCCAAAGGGGAATGGTAATGAAGTAAACATGCTGCCTACCTCCTTCTTGACAGGGCAGTGATGGATTCAGGGTGCAGACTGAGACATATACATATATTCATAAAATACAGCCTTCGCCCTGTCCCCTCCTCCAGAATAAATTAAGAAATAAAAAGGAAAGAGTCAGGATACCCCATTACTATCTTAGTGTTCTTATCAGTAAATTCAGGTCACTGTACACTATGACTTCTGAGTTCTCTCCCAGCTTTAAATCTATGAGCCTATGACCTTATTTTGTGTTAATCTAGTTTGATTTTCTAAAAGAAATCACTAGTTGAGTATAAAGCCCTGAGGAAATATGATGGAAGACTGTTATGTTTTAGAAAGTTTAAAAAGTTGGAGGGTCTAGATTGTTATCATTGGTAGGGTAGGGGAGTTAAGACCTGGATGGTGGGAGTGGAGGGGAGGAGATGACCTTAAGCTTTGAGTAGCCACAATGTTTGGAACGTAAAGGCGACATAACATCTCCTGTCTTTCTTTAAAGGGAAAGGCACAGAATCACCTGTTTACATCAAAATTGCAACACTTATGTATTTTGAATATAAACATGGCAGGAAGATTATTTTCCTATCAAGGCTACCTTTCCATTATGTACTAAGACGATTCTGTTTCTTCTCCTAATTACCTGGTTAGGTTTCTTATTGCTATCTGGGCTTATTCATTCTCTTCAACACCAATCTCATGTGTTGATTTTAATTAGCACTTGTTTCAACTCCTGAATGTTTTGGCAAAAATATGGCACTTTGCAGTAGTGGCAAATAACAAGCTGTGAAACTCCTAGGAAGAAGCATATGGAGGAAAGTACCAGGAGCTTGATCTCATCACTGATGTTTTCCTTTGAAAGAAATCATATTTTGATTTCTTTTTTTAAAGGTTTGAAGTTTTCTAACAGGTCTTTCTAACTGTATTGCCTCCTCCCTTTTTTAAATACTATCTTAAAAAAAAAAAACCTGGCAGAATAATCTTTATATATGAATCTAGTCATGTAATTCCTATGATCAGAAATCTTTAGTGGTTTCCCATTGAGAACTGAGTGGTTTGTATTCCTTCACCTCGCATTCAAGGCCCTCAGCAATTCTGAAAGCTTGTTACCTTTCCATGTTTACCCGCCCCCCTTTTTTCCATGTGCATGCGCATTGCTTCAGACAAACTGAGACCTGGGGAAGACCTTAGCTTTAAAAGGCCAAGATCTCCCACTGCATCCTGGGCCATTGCCAGTCATCTGAACTTAACGTTTTGCTACTAGACTCAGATGACTCTGGAGAAGAAAGTGAGGCTGGTGACTTTGCACAGCCCTGCCTCGCTTAAATCCAGTTCACTTGCAAGTCAAGACAAGACCCTCCTGATGGCATTGGTCCTTTTTGAGAATGAAGGATGAACCACAGCAATAATCCCCATGAATTCTGCACCATAGCTAAACTGAATTATCCTACATCCCCCAATAGCCCCGTGTTTTCCTTACTTGATGCCGATCGTTTGGGATTTTATAATGGGGATTAATTTCATGTATAAGTTGGGCTAGATATCTGTTGATGTCTTTTTTAACTTACAGATTGTGTGCTTTTGCTCCCTGCTTAAGCTTGAACAACCCTTCCTAATTCTTCTTTACCTGTTAGAGTCTTGCCTATCTTTTAAAACCCAATTAAAATGATAACTCTTTCTTTTATGAACCTTCTCCTTGTTTCCCCTTTTGGTAATGGCCTCTCATGCCTTTCCCCATTCCCTAGCAGTCTTACATAACACTTTGTTTTACACTTTTCTGAAGTACTTGCTGTTTGTTTTGTACTCTGTCTATCCATGTTCCTTATCTCACAAGTGTGTTTGGAAGACTCTGGTCCAAATCATGTCTTTACTATTTATAATTTATTTCTGTGGTTGTGAAGTCATTTCATATCTTTCCTCCTCAGTTTCTTCATCTGTAAATAAGGGGATTGTACTAAATAGATTTTAAGGATCCTATCTGACCCTAAATTGTATTTTTTTATAATCAGTGATTTGTTGTAAACAATAGAACAAACATTCTTGGTAGGACATTGCCTTAATGTTCTTCTGTTGAATTTGGTGACAAAGAGAACTCACTTCTTTCCATCAGAAGCTAATATTGACCAATTCTCTGTTTATCTCAGGTATTTTCAGTCCTGGACAATCAACCAAAAAGCATTTGTTGCAAATGTACTTATTATGTACCAAGTGCAAAGGATGCTTGATGGCTGGAATTCCCATTTTGAAGGGGAAGGAAAGACATAGGGTATGGTGTAAGTAGGGATGGAGTTAGGGAAGGGAGAAAATTTAATTGATACTAGGAAGTATGTGGACTTTAAGGAGAATTCTTAACTGAGAATAAATGTTAAAATCCTCCAAAATAGTATCTGTGAATTGACAATATAATTTTTAACAGTGACTGTAAAGGAGTAAGATATGAGAATTCTGTAAATAAGATGAAAGTGGATTCCCTTTCCTAGGCCCAACTGGATTTGCCTTGTCATAAGTCCAAGTATACTAACCACTTAACAGCAGAGAGAGAAAGAGGGAGCAGGAGATGGACTGAAATTTGCTCTCTTCTTCCAAGAAAGCAGTGAGAAAAATACAAGTGAGGAGCAGACTACTCATCAGTAGCTGCCAGGAAGGCCATCTCCAGAGAAGATAAAAGAGCAGAGCTTCTCTGCCTTCCAAGAAAAGTGAGAGCCTTCCAGAAAAAGTCCTCAGAAAGCCTGTGTGTTTTCCTTTCAGTTCCTTCTGGGGTAGTTAGGACATGTAGCTTTCTTATGCTTCCCCTCCCCCCCATTTGGAAACAGTTTATTTTAGTTTAGACAAATGTGTTTCTTTTTAGTTCATTAAAGCATTTAAAAATATATATGTTATTTATGTCTTTGTTTTTCAAGAGGCAATGAGGGAGGCATGATGGAATGGCTTTAGAGGCAGGAAGAGTTAGATTCAAATTTTCTGACAAATACTAGCGCAGTGACCATGGAGAAATCATTTAACTTCTTAGTGCTATAGGCCATGATTTCTCAAACTTTTGGTCTCAAAACCCTTTAAAGATTATTGATCCCAAAAAGTTTTTGTTCATGCGATTTATATCTATTAATATTTACCATATTACAAATTTAAATTGACGATACTTTAAAATGTATACTAATTCATTAAAAATAACAATAAATCCATTTTGTATTGGTATAAATAACATTTTTTAATGAAAAATCACCATTTTCCAAACCAAAACTAAGAGGAAAAGAGTGGTATTTTTCCATATTTTATAAATCCAGTGCCTGGCTTAATAGAAGACAGCTGGATACTAATATCTGTTTCTGCATTTAATCGGTTGCAATATGCTATTTTGGTTGAGGAAAGTCTGGCCTCATACAGATATGTAATTGGAAAAAAGGAGTGTTTTAGTATGCACATATTGTCTTAGTCTTGTCATAAAAATAGTTTTGACCTTGTGGAACCCCTGTAGAGGTTTCTGGGATCCCTGGGAAACCGAGGACACACTTTGAGAACTATTAATGTAGGTAGAAGTGCCCAGAGGTGAAGCAGAGAGAGCAATGGAGCCAGAGTCAGGTAGATTTTAGTTCAGTTATGTCCTCAAGACACTAAAAAGCTATGAGATCCTAGACTAGGGTGGGAAACCTGGGGCTCTGTGTGACCTACACAAATAGCTTCTTTTAAGCCAACCACCTAATTTCTGTCTACCTCAGTTTCCTCATTGTGAAGTTGGCAATAATAATAGTACCACCTCATAGGAGTTTTGTGAGGACACAATGAGATATTTATAAAGTGTTTTGAACACATATTATGAGGCAGCTGGCTGGCAAGACCAAGAGTCAGGAAGACCTCAGTTCAAATGAGATCATATTTCTGAAGCTCTTTGCAAATCTTAAAGTGCTGTATAAATGCTGTTATTGTTATTTTAGACAAATGTAGTCTTGCAGAGAACATGCCTCTACTCATTGGTAGGAGTTCCCTCATGTCACTGAAGTCATAGATTCAGTCCTTCTCCTGTTTTGTCCTAACATCATGTATTTCAAACCTCACCTCATTCTAGATTCAACTCTCTTTAGTGGCAAAGAAAAAAACTCTGATAATGTGTTCTGTGCTGGGAGTCTTTCTACTAGGACTCCTGCTAAGTCTGTGCTTGTTCTATAGCTCTTTACCTTGCAGGTTGGAGGCAACATCATACCTCCTACATTGCGAGCTCTTATTTTCTCTTTGTATCTTCCATGTTTAGCTAAGAGCTTTGCTTATAGTAAGCCTTTAATAAGTATTTTTTTCACTCATTTGTCATGATAGGAATGTCCTTGGAGGACATTTTCACAGGACAAGGGACAAAGTAGCTTCTAATAAGGGGATCAGAGGGTACCCTTTTCAATCTAATCACTTTGTACTGCATCCTTCTCTAAGACCTATTGTACTGGCCAAGTAATGCTTCTCTCCTTATTCAAATAGCTGGGAAGGTAACTTGGCATCAAATATAATTTTGCTGTTGATAAGGAAGTCCTTATCATTCAGGCTCCTTAACAAGGTTTGAGTTTTCTTTAAACTTTGAATCTATCATAGACTGCACTGCAAAGAGTAGGCACTCATTGAATATTCCTCATTGAATTCAAACCTTGAATTGAGGTTGATAAAAGAAGTTGCTTGAAAGATAAAGTTTCATCAGTAAAGGATGTGAGTAAGAGTAAGGCAGAACAGATGTAGCCCTGGTGCCCAGCGGATGTTAAAACCCCTAAGGGAAGGCTTTCTGCACATTGGATATATCCAACCCTGGAGTATTTATGGGAGGACATGGACAAGTATGGCACAGGGTCACGGGACTTGAATGACTTTTAGGTGGTGCCATCCACTGGAGGGAATGTCTCATCACATTAATGGAGTCACAAATCTGTTGAAGGATTGAAGCAAAAGGGATAGCATAACAATAAAACACAATCACATGCACATAGAAAATCAGCTATTGATATTTAAAAAGTCACTCAAATGAATAATTAATGAAAATGAATTTGTAATCATGTCTATTTAAGAAGGTCTTACAGTGATGCAGAAGGCCAACTATTGATGCCGCCTGCTTTGTCCACGTTATGCCATAATCCACCTGATACACAAGTACCTTGTGGCTTATGTGTTGTGGCCTGCCTCACAACCTCCATGAGCCTTTTCATTGCCCTCTCTATGATACTCATTTTTGTTGCTCCACAGGCAGTGATATATGAAAAATTATATTCAAAAAACTCCTTTTTGAAGTTAGTTGGTTGGAACTTGGAATGTGTTGAGTTCAGGTACATAAATAGTTGGTTTAAGATGCAGCTCACCATTTATAACATGGTCATGCATCTCTACCTTTCAACAGTCCTTCCCAACCAGAGTGTCCATAGCAAGCTTAGAATAAGAGAGGAGGAAGAAAGACTAGGAAAATGCATTTATGTAGCTCCTAATGTGTACCAGGCATTGTGCTAAGTGATTTACAAACATTATGTCACTGGATCCTCACAACAGTCCTAGAATTAGGTGTTATTATTTTAATTCTCATTATACACTTGAGGAAACTGAGGCTGAAAGAGTGACTTGCCTAGGATCACATACTGTTAAATGAAGCCAAGGTGAACTTAAATTCTCCCAACTCCAATCCCAGGGCATTATATGCTGCATGGTCTAATTGTGGCTAAGTGGGGTACCATCAATATTTCCTCATCTCTTCATTTTCACACTAAAACCACAGTAGTGATTCTCTGACTGGCAAGTGATGAGAAAGGAAATTAGTGGTTGAAAGAATACTTCTCACTCTCCTGAGATTCAAGGGAACTTCTTCCAGGATGGTTTTGGACTGACTAAATATGTCTACGTTTTTGGGTGATGCTGGAGATAGCCAAGGAATACTTCAGCATTTCAATACTTAACCCCTTCAGCAATCTGTTATTTCATTGGTATAACTACTTCCTTCACTAGTAAAGAGCAGAACCCCCCAATATGCTATAATAGACCTCTTCATAAGGTGTTAGTTTAGGCCAGGTCTAACTTAGGCAAATCCAGTGATTCAGCCTTGTCATTAGAATGAAATGAGAAACTCCTGGGCCATAAAAACAATAAAAAATGTATTTGCTAAGAATAAAGAGTAAGAAGGAGTCAGTTTCTAATGTTGAAAAGATATTAATTTAGACAAAAAAAAAGACAACTCCCTTCCATCTGCATATTTAGCACAGCAACCATTGGTTCTACTAAAGAAAGTCATTTTCTAAGAGAAGTGGGAATTCCACCAAAACTTCTTCCACTTCTTTCATATAGTATGGAACTTCTATATCAGGGCATTGTTATGGGAATGGGAATTTAAGATCTTCCCTTCCCCTAGGCCCTTTGATAGGCTTAAGTGTCTCTGAGAGCCTTCCTTGATTTGCAAATATACTCTGCCCCCTAATAAGCTGAATGTGGTCACATGGAGCCTGTGCCAGGAGGCTTGTTTTTAATTTTTGACTGGGCAGTGGGTCAAGAGGATTGTGACATTCTCTGAGCCAAGAGAAGGCTATATATACCCTGATGTGAAGCTTTGTTTTGGGGCTCACTTTGAGAAATGTCATGTAATTTGACCAGATGAGACTCTGGGCAGCCGTTGAGCCCCGCCGGCTTTGAAACCCCAGATGGTGGAGCTTCTCTCTCTGGTAACCGTGACTAGGTAGGGATGTAATGGTCAGACATTTGGAAGCCTGTCTGCTGCTTGTAACTTCTGCTTGTAACTTGTTTGTATTTTGTTTGTATTTTTTGAAATTCGGGGTGCTGATCTTTGTCCCCTGAACTAGGTAAATGACATATGTTTGATTAAAGCAAGATTGTTAACCCATTTTGAGTTGCTTTACTTTAGAAAAGCAGATCTAAGAACCTGTGTTGGCAGCCACCCTGAGGATGCTGGGGTGCTTGCTGCTACAGGCATCAAGGAAGCCAAACAAGTGATAATATCTGGTTTCCTTGAGGATTCAAGTGCCCCTTCCTTAACTAAACTTCCCCTGGTCCCACCAGCTTCCAGTGCCTTCCTTCTCATAATCAATCACCTTGTATTCATTTTGTACAAATTACATATACACTTATATGTATATGTATTATGCCCCTGTTATAGTAGAAGGAAAGCTCTTGAGAGCAGGAACCAAATTGTTTCTCTTTGGCTTTGTGATCCTAGAGCTTAACAGAGTACCTGGCCCATATAGCAAGTGTTTAATAAATACTTTGTGATTGATCAAGTTAAGTCAGCTAGCATTTTTTTTTTCATTTTTCAAATGCTTTATTAACTTCTGATTGACATCATTAATTTCTGCCAGATTTTGAGTTACAAATTTTCTACCCATTTTTCCCCTACACACCACCCCAGAATAGCAGTCGCACAGGATATCCCCTCCTCCAATCTGCTCTCTCCCATATCTTCTCCCATACCCCCTTAGACTTTTCCAGTAGGGCATGGTGGATCTCTATGCCCCAGTACCTGTATATCTTCTTTCCCAATTACATGTAAGATAGTATTAATAATAGTATATATATAATTTTAAACATTGATTTTAAAACTTTGAATTCCAGATTCATTCCCTTCCTCCCTTGTCACCCACCCTTACTGGGAAGAGAAGCAGTTCAGTATAGATTGTAAATGTGTAGCTAATGCAAAATGTTAATATAGTAGAAATATTGTAAAAGACTGACTATATTTCCCTCCCTCCTATCCCACCACCCACTTGTTCTGTTCTCTGCTTTGATCCTATCCCTTTTCAAAGGTGAGTGCTTCCAACTTCCCTCCCCCGCAGCCTGCCCTCCCTTCCATCATCCCCCCTCTCATCCCCTTCCCCCTACTCTCCTATAGGGTGACACCCTATTTAGTGTGTATTTCATTCCTTCCCTGAGCCAAATTCAGTGAGAATAAGGTTGACCCATTCCCTTTTGCCTTCCTATTCTTCCCCTCCATTGTAACCCTTTACCCTTGCCTCTTCTTTATGATAGTTTACTCCATTCTGTCTCTCTCCATCTCCTCTCATTATATTCTTATCTCACCTCTTAATTTCCCCTTTTAAGTATCATCCCTTCCTATTAAATTGGTCCTGTGCCCTCTATCTATGTATACCTGTAAGCATATATATTCATGAACACATATGTATTCATATATATGTATATATATGTCTATTCCCTTCAACTATTTTCATACTGAGAAAAGTTTCATCAATTACAATTATTGTTTTTCCATATAGGAATGTTAATAGTTCAACTTTGATCTGTGGCTTATGATTTCTTTTCCCTGTTTACCTTCTCAAGCTTCTCTTGCTTCTTTTATCTAGATGTCACATTTTCTATTCAATTCTGGTTTTTTCAGAAAAAATGCTTGAAAGTCCTCTATTCCACTGAATGACCATATTTCCCCCTGAAAGATGATACTCAGTTTTGCCGGGTAGGTGATTCTTGGTTTTAAACCCAGCTCCTCTGCCCTCCATAATATTCTATTCCAGGCCCTTCGATCCCTCAATGTATAAGCTGCCAGATCCTGTGTTATCCTGAGTGCATTTCCACAATATTCAAATTGTTTCTTCCTGGATGCTTGTAATATTCTCTCTTTGATCAGGGAATTCCAGAACCTGACTATAATATTACTAGTTTTCTTTTTGGGATCTCTTTTAGGAGGTGATTGGTGGATTCTTTAATCCTCTCTTTTGCCTTCTGTTTCTAAAACACAGGGCAATTTTCCTTGAGAATTTCTTGGAGGATGATTTCTAGGTTCTTTCTTTGATCATGGCTTTCAGGTAGTGTAATAATTTTTAAATTATCTCTCCTGGATCTATTTTCTAGGTTAGTGGTTTTTCCCATGAGATATTTCACGTTGCCGTCTATTCTTTCATTTGTTTTTTATCTGTTTAACATCATCTTAATTTCTCTTAAAGTCACTAGCTTCCCTTTGCTCCAATCTAAATCCGAGGGAACAATTCTCCTCATTGAGCTTTTGAGATTCTTTTTCTTTCTGGCAAATTTGGCTTTTTAAGTCATTCTTCTCCTCATTGCCTTTTTGGGTCTCCTTTGCCATTTGAGTTACTCTGTTTTTTAAGGTGGTATTTTCCTCAGTCAGGTTGTTGACTCTCATTTCATAATTTTCTTGCCTCGTTCTCATTTCTCTTCCCAATTTTTCCTCCACTTCTCTTATCTGCTTCTTAAGATCCTCTATGGCCTGTAACCAGCTTGTATTTTCCTTTGAAGCTTTTGGTGCAGGAGTTTTGACTTCACTGTCTTCCTCCTGTTCCATGCTTTGCTCCTTTTTGTCCCCAAAATAGGAGTCTAATGTTGGAGTCTTCTGTTTGTTTTGCTTCCTTTGCCTGCTCATGTTACCCCTCAGTCACTTGACCCCTGGGCTTTTTTCCACAGTAGGACTCTGCCACCAGACAGGGGAGCTTTCGTCCCAAACGCTGGGGTTTTCTCAGCTGTTGGAGGTATTAGATGGGTGCCCTCTCTGAAGCCTCCACATGCTCTGGCAAGCTAGTCACACACCCCAGGACCTCCACCCTATACTGCAATCCAGATCCAAGCAGGTTAAAGCAAGAGCGATTACCCCTCAGACTGGTAGCTTGGTCCCCCTACACTGTGTAGGCCAGGAGCTAAAGCTGCCACGTGGTGCTGGCTGTGTCCTGTGTCTCAGCGGCTTCTCGCCCTGGGGGCAAAAGCCAAAGCTCTCCCAACTACTGGTCCCAAAGTCCAGACTGCATTGACCTCTCACTTTGTCCTTCGCATCTATGTGTTGATGAATCTGGAAATGGCCACAGCTGCTGCTGATCTGAAATCCCTCTGGCCAGTGGTTGGTCAGGCCCACCCTGGGGCTAAAACCTCTGGCTCACTCAGGCCTAGGCTCGGCTCCCAGAGCGCTGCGCTGGCTGATTCCTGATGGCCTGCCGGGCTGTCCTCAACAGGAGGTTAGCTTCTCTGTGTCATTTTGTGGGTTCTGCAGCTCCAAAGTTTGTTTAGAATCCCCTTTTACATTGATTGGGGAAGGTGAAAGCCAGAGCCACAGAGAGGTCCAGCTTCTACTCCACCATCTTGACTCTGCCCCCTCAGCTAACATCTATTGAGTGACTAAGTGACAGACAGGCTCTGTGCTAAGAACTGGGAATACAAAAAAAGGCAAAACCAGCTTCTACTTTAGGCTCATAGTCCAGTGAGGGAGGTAATATGCAAACAACTGTGTCTAAAAATGTTAGGGGTTGTCTCAGAGAGAAGGTAGTGAGATTCAGGAGACGAGAAAAAAGGCTTCTTGCAAAAGTTGGTATCTGAGACTTGATTGGAGGTGGGGAGGCTTCAGACATGTGGGACAGTCAGAGAAAATGCATGGAATCCAGTGTTGGAGTGTTGTGTGTGAGAGATTTCAAGGAATCCAGTGTGCTGGAACACAGAGAATGTGGAGGGGAGTAAGGTGTCAGAAGATCATAAAGTAGGAAGGGACCAGCTTAAGAAGTGCTTTGAAAGCCAAACAGGGTTTCATATTTCATTCTAAAGGTCAAAGGGAATCCACACAGGTAGGTGAGAGAGTGGGATAGCAAGCCAGGCCTAGAGTTAGGAATATCTGAGTTCAAATGTGGCCTCAAATACTTAACTATATGTGTCACCCTGGGCAAATCACTTAACTTCTGTTTATTGCCTCAGTTTCCTTAACTGTAAAATGGGGATGATACTAGTACCCTCTTCCAAGGGTTTTTGTTAGGTTCAAATGATATGATATTTTGAGGTGCCAAACACAGTGATGTGGGAAGACCTGTACTTTAGAATCAGTTTGACAGCTGAGTAGGGATTGATTGGATTGGGGAGAGTTGCAGCAGGGAGACCATTCAGTTGGCTTTCCCATAGTCCAGTTATGAAGTGATAAGGACCAGCAGTAGGATGCTAGCAGTGTCCAAGAAGAGAAGGGGACATATGTGAGAGATGTTGGAAGAATAGAAACAGGGCAGCTAGGTGGTGCAGCGAATAGAGTGCCGGTCCTGGACTCAGGAGGACCTGAGTTCAAATCCGGCCTCAGACACTTAAAATTTATATAATAGCGGTGTGACCTTTGACAAGTCACTTAACCCCAACTGCCTCCCCCCCAAAAAAAAAGCAGAAAAGAAAAGAAAGGGTAGAAACAACAGGAGTTAACATTTGATTGGATGTAGGGAGTGAAAGAGATGGTGAGGAGTTGAGTCTAACATGTAGCTTTTTTTTTTTTTAAAGCAATCAGGGTTATGTAACTTGCTCAAGGTTACATGTCCAGTTATTTCTGCGTGTGGTGTTGAGTATCTGAGCCTGGATTTGATCCAGGTCATCCCGACACTGGAGCCAGTGCTCTTACTCACTGAGCCACCTGGCCGCCCCTAAGCAATTGGTGTTAAGTAACTTGCTCAAGGTTACACGACCAGGTGTTTCTGGGTGGGTGCTAAGTGTCTGAGCCCGGGATTTGATCTCCAGGTCATCCCAACACTGGAGCCGGTGCTCTTACTCGCTGTGCTACCTGGCCACCCCTAACATATAGCTTTTGAGGCCAACTGGGTTAATGGTGGTACCCTCATTAGTAATAAGGAGATTAGGAAAAGGGAAAAATTTGGAAGAAAGATAATGAATTCAGCTTTGGAAATGACTGAGTTTAAGACTGTCTATAAACTATCTAGTTTGAGGTATCTAAAAGGTAGTTGGTGAAATTAGATAGGTTCCGACTAGACAAGTATACCTGAAATTCATTTGCATGGGGTGAGAGATAATTGAAACCAGGGGAGCTCATGGGACCACTTGTTTGCTTTACAGTTTGCCAGAACTTTCAGTCCATATCCTAGTTTTCAGGGACCCAGGGTTACCTCTTTGCCTCCATGAAGCATCAAAGTAGGTCTTTAGTGGTGGGAGTCACATAAATGCCTACTTATTAATCGGTTTTACATACTGTATCATATTTATTCTTTTAAATAGCCATTTTCCAGAGGAACAACCTTAGTGGGGATGAAATCTGGCAACCTCCTTTACAGGTGCCATAGCCACTACCTTCTCAACAGTCAACATTAAGGAAGACCAAAAAAAGAGTTCTTATCTCCAATGGCACTCTTAAATGATTCAACAACAGAATCTCATATAGTTTTATTAATGGAAATGACATTCTAGAAAATGCATTATTATCTACTTTGCTGCTGCTGAATCCTAAGGAAAACAGTCTTTTTCCATATATCTTAAAACTGAGACCTCCTGTAAGTGTTGTCTTCTCTCATTAGAATAGTGAATTCTTAGAGGAAAGCAACTTTTTTCTTTCCTGGTTTAGCAGAGTGCTTTGCATAGAATGAATACTTAATGAGATTTTTTTTGAGTTTTTTTCATTTATTAATTCAAAGAATGCATTAATATTTAATACATAGTTTACCTACCTCAAGGAGTATAGGAAGTATATTAAAATAGCCATTTATTGGGTCTACTGTGTGTAGACACTGCTAAATGCTTAGGGGAAATAAGTTTAGATAAGAAATGGTCCCCATCATTGGGAACTTTAGAGCCTAGTAAAAGAGATTTAACACCTATGTAAGTCACTCTTTTTTATGACTCGTAAGTCATTGAACTTTAAACAAAAGGAGGTTTTTATTTGTTTGTTTATTTTCGGGTTTTTTGCCCTAACATAGTGGAGGTGAATGGTGGATAAAGCCCTGGATAATATTAGGAAGACTTGAGTTCAAATCCAGCCTCAGACACTTACTAGCTATGTAACCCTGAGCAAGTCACTTAACCCTGTTTGCTTCAGTTTCCTCATCTGTAAAATGAGCTGGCGAAGGAAATGGCAGAACACTCCATTATCTTGGCCAAGAAAACCCCAAATGGTATTGTGAAGAGTTATACATGACTGAACAACACAACAGCAACATAGGGCAGGTATTCGGTGAGGTTCCAGTGACTCTTGCCTGCTTATCTGCTTAGCAGGTTAAGGTGTGGTGCTTCAGAGTGACTGGTGGGGGACCTTTTATGCCTCTGAATGATCAGGAAGCCACATCTACACTTCCAGAGGCCACTGGGAAGCCTATAGTAAGGGATGACAGTCTGAGTCTTGGCCTACTCACAGACCATTCAAGTCCTGACCTTGTGGCTTTTTTCTAATCCATATTGAGGGGAGGAATTCCAGTAGATATTAGTTCTATCACAAGTGCATAAGAAGGGTCCAAATGAAGTTTTATGTAAGGGCTTTCAATAAGGAGCACTGGGATCAGGGTAGGGTTTATACACAGAGAAGATGATATTTGAGTTGGGCTTTTAAGGGTGAAGAGAAATCCAGATGCCTGTAATGGTTAGAGGGAGGATTTTCCCAGCATATCATAGTCCAATCCTTTATGCCATAATATTTGTGCTTAATTTTTTTTCAAGTACTGATTTGAGTGGCAAAATTATTAGATCAAGAGTTACCACTTAGGCCAAAATGTAGAAAACAGTATTGCTAATACTCTCAAGGCTGAAATGTGTTTATTGAAAGGAGACATATGTATAGATCTTTAAATATGAAGCTGAAAGAAATGATTTTTGTTATTCACAGGAAATTTTTTTTTTAATTAAACCAGATTCAGAGAAACATTCCTTTTTTGTCTGGTTTGTGTTACCATTTTTTTTTCTTTCTGATTGAATTCTCTTTTTGGGGGGTGCTTTTTTTTTTTCTAAATCACTCCTATATTTCTAACACAATGCTAATTTTACCTTGGAAACTCACCGTGATGCCTTCTTTTCTTTTCTTATCTTTTTTTTGGGGGGGGGGGCGAAAGCGGGGCAATTGGGGTGAAGTAATTTGCCCAAGGTCACACAGCTTTTTTTTTTTTTTTTTTATGTTGTGTCTGAGGCCAAATTTGAACTCAGGTCCTCCTAACTCCAAGGCCAGTGCTCTATTCACTGTGCTACCCAGCTGCCCCTGATGCCTTATTTTCTGGATGGTTTGTCCAGTACTAGAGGTAGAATCAGGAAGACCTGCGTTCAAATCTTACCTCGGACACTTACTTCTAGGACCCTAAGAAAGTCATTTAGACTGCTGTTTCTTTACCTATAAAATGACGAAGTTAGACTTGGGGGCCTCTAAGATACCTTCCAGCCCTGAAGCTATGTTCTGTAACCTTCCTTTAGCAACAGTTACGGAGTATTGAAGTAAAAGCTCCTGTCTGAACAGGAGGCTAACAGTAAAAATTGCAGTCCTCTTCTTTGAAAGATTTTAAATGGGAAGGAAAAAAAAACATTTGGAAAGTACACAAGCACTTCTTTGGGAAATGACAATGATTTCGGAGGAAAGAAATGTGATTTGCCAGTTCACAGGGTATTATTGTCATTGACTTTTCCTTTGTCATTGTCATTTCCTTTCTGACTGAGTTTGGAGTCTATTCTCCACCTTTTTTGTGTTAGCAATAAAGGTCTGTTCTATATGGTTTATTCTTTTGTATGACATGGTCATTTTCCCTGATTGATGAGCCATCTGTTTCCTGGTCAGCCAGACTCATGTTCATACCATAGGAGTGGTATAGTTGGATTTTATTTTTTGTTGTGGATGAAGATACTAGAATAAGCTGGATGTTCATGGAAGAAGGTCACCTGATTTATCAGGATACCCCACAACACTCTCTAACTAATACTATCCTGGCTGTGTGATTTTGCTGGTGCCCCTGTTTTTGCTACTCCAACACCCAAAACACTGATAATTTGCTTTCTCATTAGTACATTATTGCTAGTAACAGGTAGGCAGAGTCTTGCTCATTTACAAAATTATAATTCACACAGTTGCAATTGCTTTGAATACAAATAAATAAAATTCTGTCCATCTTCACCATCAAATAATTTTAAGTATACCTCAGGCAACTCTCTATGGCTAAAAATTGCAAAGGAAGTGCCTATCTGGCACTGGTAGAGGAAGTTTCCCACCAAGAACTCATAGGTCAGGAGAAAAATGGCAAAACAGAGCATCTGAAATAAAATGTGAGTGTATGCCATGTACCTATCTGTGGTTACTGGGTATCTGTGTTTTCCAGTGACAAGTTGAGGTGATTAAGTGAGATAATCAAATATTTAACTTTATTCAATAATCTTTTTTTTTTTTTTTGCTTTTTGGAGGGCAATTGGGGTTAAGTGACTTGCCCAAGGTCACACGGCTAGTTTTTGTGTTAAGTGTCTGAGGCTGGATGTGAACTTATGTCCTCCTGACTCCAGGGCTGGTGCTCTATTAACTGTGCCACCTAGCCACCCCTTTATTCAATAATCAACTGAAAAATAGTGAGCTCTCTATCTCTTTGTCTCCCCCTCTTTCTCTTTCCCTCCCTCTTTTCCCTTCCTCTTTCCTTTTTCCTTTCCCTCTACTTCTCCCTTCTTCCCTCTTCTTTCTTCATTTTCCCCTCTCCCTCCCTTTCTGTAGCATGTCACTTTGAATTTAGAGATTTTTCTCTTTTTTGTTTGTAGCCTCATGGTACTCAGAGTACTAGAATGGACATGATTGCATGGCAGAATGTTTATTACATCTTACTACCTATAGCCTAATCATAGAATGTTAGGACTGGGTGGGACCCCAGGTCAAATCTCTTCTTTTACATATAAATTAAGAGCCAGCATTCTAGCAGCAATGAGGTTGTTTTTAAAAAGAACCAAAAAGACTGTTAATCAAGCAGCTGTTATATTCAAATTGTAATGTAATGAGATCAGTCTTCATAAGTCTCATTATTTTAGTCACACCTTGCTAATGGGGTTGTGACATATCCGAAGAAAAATGGAATGTGGGAATATTTTTCTAGTCATTTTTAGGTAAAATTGTTGAGGCAAGAAATTCACCTTTCAGCATTGCAGATACAAGCCAGCCTTTGGAGAGCAGTTAAGTGTATTGGAAAGAGCACTGGTGTTGGGAGCAGAAGACCTCGTTGTTCATCCTGGATTTGACACCTACGGATAACTTTGTGACCCTGGGCATGTCACATTATACTAGTAATTAATAACAATAATAATAGCTAACATTTACATAAGTACTACTTATTACATGCCAGGCACTGTGCTAAGCTCTTTACAAATATTTTCTCATTGATCCTTACAACAACCCTGAAAAGTAGGGTACTATTATTATCCTTCTTTTATAGAGGAGGAGGTGGCTGGTTTTGAATTCAAATCTTCCTGACTGCATAAAGCCCTGGGCCCCTGGCTGCCTCTGTGAGATGTTTATTGAATTAAATTGAATTTTGTACATGAAGAAATTGAGCCCCAGAAAGGTAGTTATTTTTTCAAAATTGCCCAGCTAACTCGTCACAGTAATATAGTTTTTGGTAGTAAAACACTATATAAATGTAAGATTCTATTTGAGGGGAGAGAGGACTAGGTTTTACATCTTTCATGGTTAAAGTGAAGCTAGAGTGCCTCCCTATGGTGTGATATGTGCCAGATTGTGTGTCTATTAGAGTAAATATGAACCCTCTTCTCTCTGTGACATCTAACATTCTTTTGTTTTGCTTTGTTATCTTTTCTTAATAGGTGAAATGAGGAATGATTTATATATCACCATAGAAAGGGGAGAGTTTGAGAAAGGAGGGAAGAGTGTGGCCAGGAATGTGGAAGTGACCATGTATATCATTGACAGTAATGGCCAGAACTTAAAGGTATGAGGTCACCCTTCTCTTTTTATACAAACTGATTTCATTCTCATTGCTTTGAATTAATCTCAGTTTTTAGATTTCTAGAACTCTACATCTTTAACTCTGCATTTTTTTATTTACATCATTCATAAAATAAGGTTAAAATAAGATTTCCTCAATTTATCTTCATAATTACACATTGTATATTAAAGTATTTTATTCATGTTGTCAGGTTTCAATTTATATAGCAAGCATTACTTAAACATGCCTTATTTTTAGTTATTTAGGGGCATGCATTTCTTCTCTCCCTGACTCCATTCTGTCTTCTCCTGCATTTATCACAGATAGACACTTGACTCAACTTTGTAAACCCAGAAGAACTATTTTTAAAAATCTATTGATGTTGCTCTTCTGTACTTTTCCCAAACAGACAGGATGATCTGTCTCTTTTTATTACAGAGTTTCTTTAGTGGCAGAAACATTTACCTGGACCCTTGTAGTGCCCATGCAATATTCATAGTGCTGATGGTGACTGTAAATATGCCAGCATAGTTCTCAATCACAAAATATAAAAGACTGTCCATAGAGCAGACAGAAACAAAACATTTATTCAGACACCAGAGAACTGGATCCCAACACCAGGAAACTGAATACATCATAGCAACATAGAAGTTAATATACCACAATACAGCAGAGAGCCACACCATCCTTTAGGCGTCCCACAAACCAACACTTACAAGCCTAACTGCTTGCTTGCCTGCCATCTTCTTCCTTCCCTCCTTCTAGCTGCTCTGACTCCCAGCCTCCTGTGGGATCTGCTCCACCCTTTGGCAAACTCCCCACCCCAGGCTCCATGTGATTACATTCAGCTTCTTATGGGGCAGGGAAGATCTTCAAATTCCCTTAGGCTTATTAAGGGGAAGGGAAGATCTTCAAATTACTGTTAAAACCCTAAAAGCAGTCCCTATGAGATTAGAGACTGTAGTTACTTGTTCATGTGATAGAACTATTCCAACCTCTTACTAATTCCCCAACTGAGGCACATCATCAATTTTTAAGCATCTCCTTTAGAAAATTACATACTACACATACTTAAGTTCCTAGTCAAACACATTATTGTCTTTTTTAATATAGGGGTTCTTCATCGGGAGTCTATACACTTATGAAAAACTTTTAAAAATATTTTATTTTTTCCCCAATTACATTTAAAGACAATTTAACTTTTTTTAAATTTGAGTTCCAAATTTTCTCCTCTCCCTCCCTTCCCTTCCTCCTCCTTGAGACAGTAAGCAGTTTGATGTAAGTTATATATGTACAATCATGCAAAACATATTTTTATATGAAATTTTTGATAATTCTATTTTAGTATCATTGATTTTCTTTGAAATCCTAGGCCTTTAAATATGTTATTCTCGATAATAATGTGTAGGCTTTATCAGCCAAAGGGAGACAGATAGATGGCTTAGTGGATGGATTGTTGTAGGCCTGGAATCAGGAAGACCTGAGTTCATATTTGGCCTCAGATATTCACTAGCTGTGTGTTCTTGGGCAGGTCACTTAGCCTGTGTTTGCCTGAATCCACTGGAGAAAGAAATGGCAGACCACTCTAGTATCTTTGCCAAGAAAACCCCTTGGACAGTATGGGCAAGGTATGGTTCATGGAATCATAAAGTCGGGCACGACTGAAGGACTCAGTGACAACAACAATAATGAAAGGCTTTGCCAGACTACCAAAAGGGTTTGTGAAACCAAAAAGAGTAAGAATCCCGAGATTAATATGAGTAAATGAGACACATCTTTTAAAACAATGAGCCTTTATTTGCTAGGGTTAAGCAGATGCTGCTTGCTAGCAGCTATTACCTACAAAGGAAGAAGGTCACTTTTCATGAAAGGAGAACATGGGGAACAGACATATACATAGAGAAAAGTAATTGCTCTGCTGACTTCAAAGTAATTTGAAAATGAAGCTGTCTTTAACCTGTTTGTTTCTTTTGTTAGGATTTTATCTCCTTTGGCTCTGGTGAGCCCCCAGCTAATGAGTTCCACTCCTTTGTACTTTACCACAACAACAGTCCCAGATGGTCTGAGCTTCTGAAACTCCCCATTCCTGTGGATAAATTCAGAGGCGCCCACATCCGCTTTGAGTTCCGACATTGTTCCAGTAAGAATTGAGTATAATTAATTATATTGGCTTGTCTTGTCAGGGCAGTCTGCAAAGTGAGTAAACTGAGTGGGTGTTCCAAGGTAGGGTAGAAAGAAGGCAAGTATTTTGTGAAAAGGATCTGTATTTGGAGTTCTTTATTTCTAGGTGAGATTCCCAAACTTTTCAATCTGTGGAAATACCAACATTATGGAGGGGTTCAGAGAAAACTAGATATATACAGTCAGGTCATACAGAGTGATAACTCCAGAATTTTCAAGAAGCAGTTTGGAAAAGTGAAATGAATGATACTCTGGAGTGGGGGAATATGAATTCAATCTATCTTTGAAACTTATTAGCTGTGTAACCATGGGCAAGTCATACAACTTTTCTGAACTTGTTTCCTCATCTATATAATGGAGATAATTGGAAACATAGACTTAGAGCTACAAGGTACCTTAAAGGTAATCTAGTTCAACCTCCTTATTTTATTAATAAGTAAAATAAGTCCCAGATAATTTTATTGGCTTTCCAAGGTCACACAAGTAAATAGGTGTCAAACCCTGATTTAAACTGACTGCTGATTCAGCATTCTTTTCACTGAACTATATATATGGCTCTGACTAGAATAGCACCTAGTTTCCAGGGCTGATGTGAGGATAAAATGAGACCATATCTGTAAAGTGCTTTGCAAACCTTAAAGCACTGCATAAATGCATGCTATTATAACCAGTACCTCCAAACATCTTACAAAAAGAAACAAATTCAGTGCAAAATAATAAGGCAACAAGACTGGTATTGCATAGTTCTTCATAATTTTATAGATGCCAAGGTAAGTGCTCATGCAGCAACAATGGTGATTAGTGTTCTCTACTGAGGTTTTTATGAGCATCTTTTCCAGTGTATAAGGCCATTAGGAGAGTCAGAGCCTAGATGGGTAAGCTTTGTATAGGCTTTATGTAGAGTAGACAGTCAGGGTGCATAGTGAACTTGTCGTCAGAAAGAACTGAATTCCAGTCCCATCTCAGAGACTTAGGAGCTAGGTGAGCTCAGACAAGTCATCTAAATAAACCCAAGTTCAGATGGTTTTCTGTAAGATGGGGATAACAATAATACATACTTCATGAGAATGTGAGGATAAATGAATAATAAACATATTGGGCTTTGAAAGTATAAAATGTCACATAGTTGTTATTACTACTATTACAAGTTCTATTACCATTACTACTACTACTACTACTATTATTATTATTGCTACTACTACTACATCAACATTGCTCTGCAATTTTTCCCTAGCCATTCTGGAAGCTGAAATGATAGAATTAGGGAATATTAGGATTAGAAAAGTCTTTAGAAATCTAATTGTCCAGGGCGGCTAAGTGGCGCAGTGAATAGAGCACTGGCTCTGGAGTCAGGAGAACCTGGGTTCAGATCTGGCCTCAGACACTTAACACAAAAACTAGCCATGTGACCTTGGGCAAGTCACTTAACCCCAATTGCCCTCAAAAAAAAAAAAGAAATTTTGTTGTCCAAACACCTGAATTTATAGATAAAACCCAGGAAGGCTGAGTAATTTGTTTCTGTTGCTATTATTGTTGATTATTTTCTTCTGTTTTCATAATCCACACACCATTCTGCTTATAGTCCATTCCTCCCTGCCTTCCCTGACATATACCAGGGGTCTGTGTGTGTAGATACAAACACATGGTCATGATGAATTTTGCTTTTGTAAAATAACAAAACTAGGGAAATTTAAAAATCCATATTCTTAGAGATGGATTCTTTACCCGAGAGCCACAGATTTCCCTAGAGGTTTATGGATAGATTTCAGTGGGTTCATGAACTTGAACAGTTAAAAAAAATACATCTTTATTTTCAGTAACCTCTCATCAGAATTAAACATTTTCTCAAATTATTTAAAAACATTTTGTGGAAGGGTCCGTATGCTTCACAGGTTGCCAATGGGGTCCGTAACATAACAACAATGTTAAGAGTCCCTGATCTAGTCTATAGGAAAAGAGAGCATAAACAGCAGATTCACTTAATGCTGTTCATCTTTTATATTCTTTCTTCTCATGGATTTTTTCCCATTTTACTCCCCCTGGTCTACTTCTACCTCTCTTACCACTCCTTTTTGGTCTCTTTCACTGGGTCTTCTTTTTCCTGAAACTCACTAAATGTGGATGTGCCCCTAAAAATGCCCTTGTAGATTCCCCCCTTAAACACTGTTTCTTGGTGAGAGTCTTCTACTTCAATGATCTCCTCCATGTAAATGACTCCCAAGTCTATATGTCCACTTAAAACCTCTACCCTGAGCCCCAGCCTCATATTTTCAACTGTTCATTTGGTGTCTTTACCCTGATGTTCTACTGGCATTCAAATCTCCCTTTTTGTAAACCTGAGCAAACACTTTACAGAATCTCAGAGCACATCCAAAGAAAGAAAACTGGTTTGCTATAACCGCCATTTTCAAAATTTCAGTCTCACTCCCTAAGAGGAGACTAGGAGTATGGTAGAGTGTGGCATAGTGTATGGAGCCCTGGACTTGGAGCCAGGAAGAGCCAAATTTGATCTCCACATCAGAAACGTATTAGTTGTGTGATCCAAAAGTAAGTCACTTAACCTTTGTGCCTCAGTTTTTTCATCTATAAAATGGGCATGTATATTTATATTTAACAGTTGTGAGCAACAAATCAGATAAGATATGTGAAATACTTTGCACTATATAGTGTGAGTTATGATGACAGCATGATGGCAGTGATGATGATGATGATGATGATTATAAAAGGAAAACATGTGCCTCTAGCCTTTGTTTAAGGAAAATCCTTACCTGGTTCAGTCCACTGAAGATGTGTTAAGTACCCACTATTTGCAAGTCAGGTTGGTGGTATGGCTACAGAGATAATATTGAAAAAGCTTCTGCCCTCAAGGAATCTTCATTCTACTGAAGTTGCCCAGGTAGCAGTACATAGCAATCAGTTACCAGAGTTTACTAACAATAGGAAGAATCGAGGGAGATTTGGGGAAGATGAGGATTTTAAGAAGCAGAAATGAGAAAGGGAGAACATTGCAGCTATTAGGCAGCAGCACATGGATATAGAAATGTACAGAAGTAAGAGACGAAGTTTCAAGTTTGAGACAAAGAAGAAAACTCCTTGTGTCCCCCCCCACCCCAGACCTTTCCTTCTTCCTAATTTCTCTTTTACTATTGAGGGCCCTACCACCTTCCCTATCACCCAAGCTCATAACCTCAGTGTCAGGCATGATTATTCACTTTCACTTGGGGAAGGAAGGAGTTCCTATCATCTAATATATTATCAGATCTTGCCATTTCTCCTTTCACAGCATCTCTTATACTCCTTTTTTTTTCTTTTTGGAGGGGGAAGGCAGGGAATTTGGGGTTAAGTAACTTGCTCAAGGTCACCTGGCTAGTAAGTGTTAAGTTTATGAGGCCGGATTTGAACTCATATCCTCCTGACTCCAGGGCTGGTGCTGTATTTACTGCCCCACCTAGCAGCCCCACAGTCCCTTCTTACCATTCGTATGACCACCCCTGAATTCAGGTCCACATCGCTTCATCTGGATTGAGGCAATAACTGTTTGGTCTCTCTGCCTCAAGCCTCTCTCCTCTCCAATGTCTTCTACATAGTTGCCAAAAAGATGGTGCAGCTAGGTGGCGCAGTGGAGAGAGCCCATGCCCTGGAGTCAGGAAGACTCACTCTCCTGAGTTCAAATCTGGCCTCAGACACTTACTAGCTGCTGTTATCCTGGCCAGGGTCTAACTACATCACTCTCCCCCTCAATAAATTCTAGTAGCTCCTTATTAGCTCTAGAATCAAATAAAAAGTCTTCCCTTTGGCCTTTAAAGCCAAACATAACCTGGTACCTTCCTAACTTTTTAGTTTTCTTACACTATTCTCCTTTACATGTACTTAATAAATAAGTTATAGTAGCCTTCTTCCTGTTCCCTTTTATGATACTCCATTTTCTGTCCCCATGCTTAAAGTCCTCCTTCTCTGTACTTCTATCTCTTAGAATACCTGGATTCCTTTAAGATTACTGAAATCCTACCTCCTATAGGAGGCCCTTCTAGGCCCCCCAGTTGATGTTTCTTCTCTAAGATGATTTCCATCTCTTCTATGTATATCTTATGTACATGTTGTCTCTCTTATTAGAATGTGAGTTCCTTGAGTGGGAGAATGACAAATCATCCAACTGTCCTTCTCCCCTTAGCCCTCACCTGGCAGCTCACTGCAATTTTGGAAAAACTGGGGGTGATCCCTTCTATATTTGAACCCAGTTTCTGCTTAGCACCTCCTGACTCTTGATTCAGTTCCACAGCCAAGTAGATTTCATTGCCATATAATACCATCCCCTTGTATTCCAAAATTTCAAAACAGGCTTTTGAAGTTCCACATATTAGATTGGAACCAGGCAGGGAATATCTGAACATGTTCTGTAGAACCTGCCAGGAAGAACTCTACCCTTAACCACTTACCCTATCCCCATTTTTGGCTCACCAGTCTACACTGGATGACATGCATCACCTCCAGTATTCTCCACTTTCAGGCCTTAGCATCTGACAGCCATTGAAAGTAATCATATACGAGTGCTGACATGGTCCAATAAAAAGTCATATCATCTAATATTCTCTACTGCAGATATGTTTATGATATTCCTAACCTCTTCTTAATCCCCTCTCCCCTCCTACCAGCAGATGTCTTTGCCTCCTGCTTTCCTGAGAAATTTCAAGCTATTCATTGTGAATTCAATCATATTCCTTTCACCACCCCTCAAAACTCTGTTTTATCTTTATCCTGATCTCCACTCCTGTCTCCAGGGAAGGATTGGCCCTTGTCTTTGACTTACTATTTGTGCCCTCAGTTCTATCCCCTCCTATCTTTTTCCAGGAGCTTGCCCCATCAGTTATTCACTCTCTTTCATCTTCATTTTCTACCTTGCTGGGATATCATTTCCTCCTGATTAGGTAGGAAAGAAGTACAGAGATAATGCTGCAAAAAAGTTTATAATGATTCAGAAATTAGGAATCTGGATTCATGCTACCTAAAGGAAAACAAGAGTGCCTCTTTATCCCTCATCCCTCAAGTGGTCCTCATTTATTGAGACCTCATGCAACTGGGCAGAATGAAAACCCTGTTTTAATGTATTTGCTTGCTTAATTTTGTTTGTTTCAAAGAATGGATGGTAAATATGAGGAAGTCATTTATAACCTTGATGTAATATCTTAGCTAGTTTTCCTCACTTTGATACCTTTATTATAAAAAAAAATCTGGATTAAATGCATGTCATGAAAGACAAAAATGATAAATGGTGGAACACATTCTTAAAATCACTTCTCAGTAAATCTTTTCCTTTTAAGTCAGAAGTTCTATACCTGAAAATATCATTTGAAATAGAAATATCTCCCCAGAGAGCTTTGCTCTTGTGGATCTGGTTAACTTTATTTCTTGTATTTCTTTCTGATCCTGTCTGTCTTGAATGGGGGAAAATTAGTATTTTGGTTTTTAGAGCAAAACCTCCTTTCACCTCTAGTTTTCTAGTGTTTCTTAACCAAAGTCAACCTTTCAAAACGACTGCTTAATAGAATTGTGCTGAATATTGTGTGAGAACTTTTCCCCAAAGAAGTAGATAACTTTTGTTACACGGAGTTCTACTCTATGATTAAATGGGGCAGCTAGGTAGTATAGTGGATAGAGTGCCAGGCCTGGAGTCAAGAAGACTCATCTTCCCAATTTCAATTCTGGCTTCACACACTAACTGTGTGACCTTGGGAAAGTCACTTAATCCTGTTTGTCTCAGTTTCCTCATCTGGAAAATGAGATGGAAAAGGGTATGGCAAACCACTGCAAAAACTTTGCCAAGAAAACCCCACTAGGGATCACAAGTTGAACACAACTGAAAAATGACTGAGCAATAGCAATGGTGAAATATCAAGGTTGTAGTGAACCATGTCACTAAAGACTTGCTAAACCCTAAAGAAACAGTGTCCCTACCTCACTTAGCCATGGTCTTAGGAAGAGAACAGCAATGGGACCAATGATTTCCTTGACACAGCAACTCTCTACTGTGGAAGCTCCTTCTGTCAATGTGGGTCTGCATTTTCTCTACAACTCACAATCTTTTTTTTCTTTTTTATTAAATTAAATATTATGTTTATTTTTAGTTTACATCATTCATCTCCACAAGATTATGAGTTACAAATTTTCTCCCCATCTTTCCCCTACCCACCACCCCAAAACAGCGATCCCACTGTATATACCCTCCTTCAATCTGTTCTCTACTATATGCTTCCCCATGCCCCCTCCAACTTTCCAGTAGGGCAAGATGTGCCTGTATATCTTATTTCCCAGTTGCGTGTAAATAATAATAATTATATATATATATATAAACATTTTATTTTAAAACTTTGAATTCCAGATTTTTTTCCCTTCTTGTCACCCACCCATACTGGAAAGATAGGCATTTCAATATAGGTTGTATACATGTAGCTACACAAAACTTTTCCACAGTGGATATATTGTGAAAGACTAACTATATTTCCTTCCATCCTATCCCGCCCCCCACTTGTTCTGTTCTCTACTTTGACCCTGTTCCTTTTCAAAAGTACGTGCTTCTAACTTCCCTCCCCCCTAACTGGCCCTGCCCTTCATCATCCCCCCTCTCATCCCCTTCCCCCTACTCTCCTGTAGGGTGAGATACCCTATTTATTGTGTATGTCATTCCCTCCCTAAGCCAAATTCAATGAGAGTAAGGTTGACCCATTCCCTTTTGCCTTCCTGTTCTTCCCCTCCATTGTAACAATTTTCTTTTACCTCTTCTATATGAGATAGTTTACCCCATTCTGTCTCTCCCCATCTCTTCTCATTATATTCCTCTCTTACCTCTCAATTTCATCTTTTAAGTATCATCCCTTCCTATTAAATTGGTCCTGTGCCCTCTATGTATACCTGTACACACACATATATATATATATATATATATATACATACTCATATATGTATTCATATGCCTATATAACCTCCTATATAGACATATACATATATATATATACATACATTTATATTCCCTTCAACTATTCTCATACTGAGAAAAGTTTCATAAGTTACAATTATCATTTTTCCATGTAGGAACATAAATAGTTCAACTTTGATAAGTTCTGAAACATGATACTCAGTTTTGCTGGGTAGGTGATTCTTGGTTTTAATCCCACCTCCTTTGACCTCTGGAATATTATGTTGTAAGCCCTTCAAGCCCTCTCTGTAGAAGCTGCCAGAATATGTGTTATCCTGATTGTGTTTCTACAATATTCAAATTGTTTCTTCTTGACTGCTTGTAATATTTTCTTCTTGATCTGGGAACTCCAAAACCTGGCTATAATATTTCTTGGAGTTTTCTTTTGGGGATCTTTTTCAAGAGGTGATTGGTAGATTCTTTCAACATCTATTTTGCCCTCTGGTTCAAAAACATCAGGGAAATTTTCCTTGAGAATTTCTTGAAGGATAATTTCTAGGTTCTTTTTATGATCATGGCTTTCAGGTAGTCCAGTAATTTTTAAATTATCTCTCCTGGATCTATTTTCCAGATCGGTGTTTTTTTCAATGAGATATTTCACATTGCCTTCTATTTTTTCATTTGTTTGGCTCTGTTTAATAGTATCTTGATTTCTCATAAAGTCACTAGTTTCTATTTGCTCCAATATAATTCTGAAGGAATCATTCTCCTCAGTGAGCTTTTGAGATTCTTTTTCCATTTCGGCTTTTTAAGGCATTCTTCTCCTCATTGGCTTTTTGAGCCTTTTTTGCCATTTGAGTTAGTTTATTTTTTAAGGTGTTATTTTCTTCAATCAGGTTGTTGACTCTCTTTTCATGATTTTCTTTATTCATTCTCATTTCTCTTCCCAGTTTTTCTTCCATTTCTCTTATTTGGTTTTCAAAATCCTTCTTAAGCTCCTCTATGGCGTGTAACCAATTCATATTTTTCTTGGAAGCTTTTGTTACAGGAGTTCTGACTTCATTTTCTTCCTCCTTTCCCATGCTTTGATCCTTTTTGTCCCCAAAATAGGAGTCTAAAGTCAGATTGCTGTGCTTGCTTTGCTTCCTTTGCTTGCTCATGTTACCACTCAATTACTTGACTTTTGAGCTTTTTGATACAGTAGAACTCTGCTTCTGGAGAGGAGAGCTTTGACCCAAATTGCTTGGGTTTTCGCAGCTGCTTGAGCTATTAGTTGGGTGCCCTCTCTAAAGCCTCTGCGAGCTCTGGCACCTGTTTACACACCCTATGACCTTCACCCTACAGAGCAATCCATATCCAAGCAGGTTAAAACAAGAGAAATTACCCCTTAGAATGGTTGCTTGGTCCCCCCACAATCTGTAGGCCAGGAGCTCTGAAGCAGCCATGTAGTGGCAGCCATGCCTCAGCTGCTTCTCCCTCTGGAGGCAGAGGCCAGACCATACTCCCATAGTTCCTGTTCCCAAAGTCTATACTGACCTTTCACTTTGGCATTTATGGGTTGATAATTCTGGAAACTGCCATAGCTGCTGGTGATCTACTCTCCTGACATCCTTCTAGCTGTACCTGGTTGGGCCACCCTGAGGCTAAAACCACGTGCTCAGGCGGGCCTGGGCTCAGCTCCCAGCGTGCTGTGATGAACCCTTCCTGCCGGCCTGCTGGGCTGTCTTTAGTGGGAGATTTGTTTCTCTCTGTCACTTTGTGGATTTCATAGCCCTAAAGTTTGTTTAGAGTCATTTTTATAGGTATTTGAGGTGGTTATGGGAGGAATGCAGGGAATTCTCCTGCTTCTATGCCGCCATCTTGGCTCTGCGTGTAACTCATAGTCTTAACCACCAGGAGCACTGAGAGTTTAAGTGACTTGTCAAGGGACTCGAATAATGTCTTTCAGAGAGAAGACTTGAACCCATAAACTCCTTGGCTCTGTGGCTAGTTCTCTAATCACTACACTTGATTCCTCTCTAGACTTTGTTTTAAGGCCCTTCATACAGTCAGTGAGCTGACTTCACTCACATATTTATTGACTGTTGTCTTTTTACTTCTCTTTTTCTCTTTCTTCTAACATTCATTCATCAAGTTTGATATCCTCTATCTTCATGTCTCCTATCTTTCCATTCTCATTGCCACAAATGAAATTCCTTCTTACCTTCTATTGTCTCCCTTACTACCTTGTACTATACTGTAATAACCTTTTAGCTGGCCTCTCCTTCCTCGGTCTCTTTCCCAGCCAAGTTGTCCTTCTAACTGCTGTCAGAATATCCTTACTAATGTTTAGTTCTGATCATGCCATCCTATTGCTTAAAAATCTTCAATGACCTGCTTTTGTAGTACTTAAAAAATGCATAATTTCTTCAGGGGTGGGAGCTTTTTCCTCCACTAGAGATTACCACTCGTCACTTTGTGGTCTCTGTGAAGATAAACTGTGAGCAAAGAGACTCTGAATTAGCTAAAATGGCCACAGGCTTGAATTTGTCAGTGGGCTTATAATTTTCAGGTTAGCAGGGGTTGACAGAACTTGCATTTAGCTAGAAAAGCCTTCAGGAACCCAAGGTAACTTGCATGAGGCATCAGTGCAAGACCTTGGTGGAGCCAATGATTCCTTAGCCTTCAAATCCTTCCATAATCATACTCTAACTTACCTTTTCAGTTTTATCTCATGTTATTTCCTTTCACATGACCTATGCAAAAGCCAAATTGAATGCCTCCACATCCCCCAAATGTGCTCCACACTTTTCCAATTTTGTGGCCCATCATGGTCCCATTGCCCATGATGTTCCTTCAACCCAGACTATCCTCCACCTATATTTCTACTATCTTAAATCTCACTCATCCAGCTCCAATATCCCTTCTCCACCAAAGTCTGTTTTGGTTTTTGTTAGCCAAATATTAGCCCTTTCCTCTCATGAACTCCCATAGCACTTTGTGTCTCTCATGCATTTGCCATGTTTTTCTGTGACCATGATTTATCCCCATTGCTAAATTAGTAAAAAAACAAAAACAAAAACGTGAGCTGTGTCTTACTCATCTTTAATTCTCACCCAGCTGTCACTGTGCTCAGTACATATTTAGAGGCAGCTAGTAGCATAGTACATAAAGTTTCTGGATTGGAGTCAGGAAGAGCTGGGTTCAAATTTGGCTTCAGATACCAACTGCGTAAATCTGGACAGCTCTGCCTTTGTTTTCTTATCTATAAAATGGGGATACTAATAGTACCTGCCTCTCTGGAGGTTGTGAGGATCACAATGAGATCATTGTAAAGCACCTAGCACAGGGACTGGCACATAATAAGCCCTATATAAATGTTAGTTGTTATTACACTAGTTAAATTAAATTATGTCTACAACTAAACTTGAACAGGATAACTCTGGGAATCATTCTTCTGAGAACATCTCATGCATTGGAGAAGGAAGAATCAAGGCCACAAAACAATATTCCAATCCTTGTTTTATCTTGGGGAGTAAGTTTGGCATGTTTGGAAAACACATTGATCCTTTCTGGCCTTCAAAGATTGGTTAGAGTGATCATAGGATCATAGATTTAAATTTTCAAAGGGACGTAGAGATCATTGAGTTCAACCTTCTCATTTTACAGATAAACAAAGTGAGTCCAGCAAGGTTAATTGACTTGCCCAAGGTCACATAGGCAGTAAGCGGCAGAGCAGGGTCTTTGACACCAGTCCTTAGGCTCTATCCATATTGCCTCAAAATCATTTACTAAATGACTGGAGCAACTAGTTGGTATAATGGATAGAGTGCCAGAGCCTGAAGTCAGGAAGACTCATCTTCCCAAGCTGAAATCCAACCTCAGACAGTTACTAGCTGTGTGATGCTGGGCAAGTCATTTTTAACTTGGTTTACCTCAGTTTCTTCTTCTGTAAAATGGACTGTAGAAGGAAATGCCAAACCACTACATATCTTTGCCAGGAAAACCACAAATGGGGTCACAAAGAGTCAGACACAACTGAAATGACTCGACAGCAACACCAACTGTGGAACTGATGAAGCTTCCAGGCATACTTAACATATTATGAAAATATAATGTCTTTCTGCCAACAATCTGTTTCATTGTCATTTTATGTTTCCAAGTGAAGGAGAAATTCTATGCCCCAACCTAGGCTAGCAGCAGCCAACCTTGTCGTGCCTCAAGGCATTGACATCATTTACTTTTGTTGTCACGACCACTCCATACAACAGCTAGGGGGCAGAGTTTAGCTAGGTAGTCTCCATTTCTTCTTAATGATTCTGTGATCGTTTTTTAAAATGATGTGTCCATGAACATGAAGTTTGGATACATAGGTATTTACTTATACTGAATTATTTAAGTATATAATTCCTTTTAATTTTTTTTTTTACACAGCAAAAGAGAAAGGTGAGAAAAAGTTATTTGGCTTCTCTTTTGTTCCTCTGATGCAAGAAGATGGTAGAACCCTTCCAGATGGCACGCATGAGCTCATCGTACATAAGGTAAAGTCGATTAGAATTCAGTAACCTGTGACGAACTGTAAAATCAACAGAGTAGATTAAAGCTTTCTGCAATGCCATAGTAAATAATTCTCTTTTGTAATGTTTGGAAAAATGGAAAAAAAGTTACAAAAATTTTCTAATATCAGGTTTTCACGTTGTTAATCAGAAAGATTATTAGGAAAAACAGAATTTAGTAAAAGTATCTTACATTCAACATCATTTAAAAAAAACAGTACTAATGTTTTATCTTTATTTTGAGGGTAGGATATTGGTCTAGATCAGTGGTATCAAATTCAAAGTAGAAACAGATCCTAGCAAGCTGCAAATTAACTTAGAAAACCACAAATGAGGGGGCAGCTAGGTGGCACAGTGAGTAAAAGTGCCTGCCCCAGAGTCAGGAGGACCTGAGTTCAGTTCTGGCCTCAAAGGCTTAACACACACACACAACACACACACACACACACACACACAACTAGCCCTGTAACCTTGGGCAAGTTAACCCCAATTGTCCTCCAAAAGGAAAAAAGAAGAAAAGAAAACCACAAATTAACATTATTTATTTTAATCTGGTTACTGCCAAACTGGGGATTGGGTCTCTGGATTAGATGACAACTAAGACCCCTTCTAATTCTAAGAGTTTACAACAGGTTTTAGGCGGTGTTGCACAGTGCAGAAAGCCCTGAGTCTAGAATCAGAATACCTAGGTTCAAATCCCTGCTCTGCCATTTACTTCCTGGTTGACTTTGAACAAGTTACTCAACTATGAAATGAGGAGGTTGTACTCACTGATATCTGAGGTCCCTTCCCGATCTAAATCTATAATTCTGCAATTGTTCCAGGTAAGCTCTGGATCTGTGATCCTATAAATCAATCTGGAAAATACCTAACAAATATTACCAGCAATCCACTTTTTCTCAAAAATTAAAAAAAATTATGTATTTTGTTTCAATACAGAAGATATTTTTTAACAAATATCTAACAACCCCTTATAAATAATGTATTATTTTCAAAACTATTTTATCATTTGTGAAATGAAAAAGAGGAATGTATCCTTTAGCTTTGAACAGAGGATGCTACCATTCACTGTTGTATCTGACTAGGAGTTTCTTGCCTTTTAGTAATGACTCATAATCATCATTATATGCTATATATTAGGCAGGTAGATGGTAATGGGTAATGTGATGGACCTGTAGTTAGGAAGACCTGACTTCAAATTCAGTGTAAAACATGTGATAATGCTATCACTATTGGTCAAGTAATTTCTTTTTGCCTCAGTTTCCTCAACTGTAAAGTGCGGGAAATAATGGCACCCTCCTTACAGGGTTATTTTGAAGATTAAATGAGACAGCACAGTGTTTGGTACATAGTAGATCCTAAATAAATTCTTGTTTCCTTCCTATTGTACTTTTGATACTAGTTTCTAAATTTGTTTTATGTCCCTCTTTGCAACTCTTACCATATGTTTTTTAATTCTTTTTACGTCATTCATTATGTTCCAGAAATATTCCATTGCATAATGTCCTATAATTTCTTTAGAAGTTCTCCAATAGTTGGAATATTCTGCTGGATTTTAAAGAAATCATTATTACTGCATCTCTAAATATTTTTGTTCACATGGATTTTTTTGTTGTAGTCAATAGCCTCCTTGGTATATAATCCCAAAAAGAAAATCTCTGAATAAAAGAATATGGACAGTTTGGTAACTTTTCTTGTGTGATTCCAAATTGTTTTTAAAACTTTACCCACTTTTGATTAAAATCCATTAATAGATAAATTAGTTAGATTCCAGATTTAAAATTTGTCCCCCTGATATGCACACTTTGCAAGTGAATGAATAAGAGAAAAGCAATAGGTATTTCTCTTCTTGTTTTGTTTTGTAGTATTTCTAAAATAATTGGTCAGAACTTTAGAAATGATTCATTACCTTCTTACATGTCAAAAACAAAGAGCAAGGGAAGAGAAGGTATTTAGAAATTTTACTAAGGAGATTATGTAAATGTAGAATAAAAATTGAGACTAGCCTCCATCCTGGCTCCAGTGACTTTCTTCAGTCTTCCTTTAGTGTCCAGAGGAGTAAGATTTCTTTGAGTTGTAAGAAAATCCATGAAACTGTGGCATTCTTTTTATTGTTAATCATGCACAGGAACAAATCTTTAATTTGAGTGCTTTTGTGATGAAATAGGATTTCATATTTCATTGAATGCTCGTGGCGTAACCATGGATTACTTCTTCATTTCTGACATCCAGCATGTTTAAAAAAAAAAAGACAGAAAAGAAAGATGTTTGTCCCATGAAAATCCATCTTTTGGCTTCAGGCCCTGCTTCTCTTGCCTCAGATCTCTTTCCCCCTCTCCCTATCCTTTCCTTCACTCTTGTTCCCTCACCCTATACTCTTCCCATTTACTCCTGTCCTTCATCCATCCTCCCCTTTATCTCCCTTTCTTCCTTTCCTTTCTGACCTTCCCTTTTTCACTTGTATTTGTATTCCCCTCAGTTAGTGTAGTACCTATCATACAATGTGAGCTTAATAAATGCTTAATCTGTCTGCTTCATTTATCCCTCTGTCCTCTGCCACTCTTCTTTCCCTTACCTTTTCCAGCAAACCGACAATTTTGGTGCATAACTAAACTTTACTGTAGCATGATGAACCACTGACGGTTACCATAAGTATGGTTTCATGTTGTTCAGCCAGCTTAGGCTGAGATTTGCAAGCACTCTCCAATACTGGTCCTGCTGCATCTCTGAATGATCATGTTTAGAAGTATGAAAAATTTTCCCATATTTCCTACCTTGTCTTCTTAGCTGAACCTCCCACTAATCTCTAGTCCTAGATTAATCTGTTTCTTTAGTAAGTTTTTTAACGTTCAAGGGGCAAGCTTCTTTGGGTTCCAAAGTCATTATTGTGACCTCTGGTTTACAACCTCAGTGATATGTCCTCCTTCATGCTTATAGCTCATTTATCCCTGTCCCTAATTCCTGACAGTCCTATCATCTCATCCTCTCCTTGTTCCCTGTCTTGTGACATAATCCATGCTTTTTCTTTAATGCATTTTGGATTTTCTTTTCTTCTTTCAGTCTTAAGAATTATGTGACAATCCCTATGGTCCTTTCCTCTTAGACCTACCACTTTAGGTTTCTGTGTTGCTCTCTCCCTACCTTTATTTTTCATTTATCCTTATTCACCTTTTCTAGTTTTGCCTCTCCACTTCCTACTCTCCTAATCTGTTTCAGGTTCTCACTGTTCATTTGCCACTCAACTATTCATCCCTACTTAGTTTGACTCCATGTACTTCTTCATTTTATATCACTTTTGTGACTTCAGAGTATACATTGGCACTTGCTGGGCAGTTTTCAGATTCTTTTCTCCCTTTTAAAATTTGCTTGAGACCGACATCGTCGTTCGGATATAGGCCACTCTAGCCCCTGATGTGCATGTCTGTTTCAAAATCACAATTCTCTCTTTGGGTCAGGAATATTTTATCATGACCTTCCTTAATCACCCAATACTGGATGCGTATCAGTATACAACATGGATATTTTTGAAATGTAGATCATCAACTAGAGCCAAAAACATGGAAAAACTGTGTTATTGGAGTGATTATTAATAAACTTCCAGTGTCTCCATGAGCCATTTAGGAATCATATTCAAGTATAGCATGAGTCATGTTACTATGTTTTCTGTATATCTTGAAATTATTTTACTCATACCATCCCTCTATTATTCCCAGCTGCACTTCTTGCTCTCTGTCATTACCCTCTTGGCACTAACCTTTCCACCTTGAACATGACTCCATGCTGAAGCTTGTTGTCTTAACTAGTGAGTCTCTCTAGCCAAGATCACCGTTTAACGGGGTGCCCAGGATATGGTCATGGCACTACTGACTCCACTCTTTTCTAAACTTCTCCCTTCACTTGCTGACAGTCTTTTTTGAGTAACCTCCTCCCCTCACTCCTACCTTTACTTGTCAACTCTTCTGTGTTCTCTCTCTCTTCAATAAATAAATGTAAGCTCCTTGAACATAGGGATTGTTGGTCTCCTTTGCTTAGCACCTAGCTTTGTGACTGAATCATAGTGAGCACTTTCTAAATGCTTTATCAATTAATGTCTAACCTTTATCAATATATTGACCTTGCTTACTATTCTTGATGTCCTCATTCTGACTAGCAATTTATTATTCAGCCTTTGGTCTCTAAAGCCTCGCTTAATATGCCCAGAGGGCTGTAAAACCATGCATACCCTTTGACCAAGTAATACCACTATTAAGGCTATAACCCACAGGGATTTAAAAAAAAGGACCTATAAAAAACATTTATAGCAACTCTTTTAGTGGTGGTAAAGATTTGGAAATTGAGGGGATGTGCATCAGTTGGGGCAATGGATAAACAAGTTGTATATGAATGTGATGGAATACTATTGTGCTATGAGAAATTACAAACAGGGCAATTTCAGAAACATCTCGAAAGACTTACATGAACTGATGTAAAGTGAAATGAGCAAAACCAGGAGATCACCATATACAGTAACAACAATATTGTATAATGATCAATTGTGAACAATTTAGCCATTCTCAGCAATACAGTGATCTAAGATAATTCTGCAGTATTTATGATGAAAAATACTATCCACCTCCAGAGAAAAAACTAATGGTGTCTAAATGCAGATCAAAACATAATTTTTCTTTCCTTTATTTTTCTTGTTTTTTTGTCTGTTTTCTTTCACAACGTGACTAATATAGAATTAAAAAAAAAACAGTTAAGGGGCGGCTAGGTGGCACAGTGAGTAAGAGTGCCGGCCCCAGAGTCCCAAGGACCCAGGATTGGTTCCAGCCTCAGATACTTAACAACCACACAAAATAATAACTGGCCGTGTAACCTTGGGCAAATTACTTAACCCAATTGCTTTTAAAAAATAAATAAAATTTTAAAAAATAGTTAAACCTCAAAAACAAAATGAGTATTTCATTATATTCAGTCTTCGCAGCACTGAATTCTCTTTCTGCCACTATTACTCTTATTTACATTCTCATTCTTAGTCTCATCATGCTTACCAGTTCTATGGGATGATTATTTTCACCTAAAAGAATTGTTTTATAATTTATAAAGCCATGAATAAAGTTTGTAAAATTAGTAGGAAATTATCAAGATTTTAGGACTTTGGTTGTGGAAATACCCAAGGTAGGTGAGATTTTTTTTTTTAATTATCTAATTCAGTGTCATTCTGAATGGGTCAATTTGCCCCTTGTAGTTTGAAAGTACACAGAGTATTTTTGGAGTTAGTTTATCATAGCTTTACAAAATAGTAAGTTTTCTTTCTTATGGGCAAATTTTCTGATATACAATGTTCTGAGTACAGTTTTTGAAACTAACTAAAAGATTTAATGTTCATGATGAACTGATGAAATAAATTTTAAAACATGAACAAATGTTCCAGAGACATTTAGTGGATTCCATTTTTAAACTGTTGTTGATTCTATTGTGACTGAATGTTTCCAAAGCAGTTATAATCTACACACAGATGTGCTCTTCTTATAAAGTAATTGGGCCTCATTAAAGAGCTAGTCTCATTACAAGCCTGTAAAATTTACACTTGAAATCATATAAGTTCTTTCTTTTTAAATTCAACTTTATTTTCAGCTCCAATTTCTCTCCCACTTCCCTCTGTCCCCCATTAAGAAAACACATAGAACATATTTCACAAATTTTCATGTCATCCTTGCTCAGAGCCCATACTAGTCTTCTCTGTATTGTTCATATTTTAGTAAAGGTACTGCCAATCCAAGCATGAAATCATTGAAGTTTCACCAAGTCAGCTGTTTCAGGACAGAAGAATTTTTTTAGGAACCCGTTATGTTAATTGTTGAAGTCATGGTAAAACAAGCTGTACTTTTTTGGGGGGAGAGGTCTTTTTTTTTTAAGCCAAATGTCATTCATACTTCTACTTTTGGAAAAAAAATTATTTGGTTTCTTTTTTTTTTCTTTTTAAACAGTGTGAAGAAAATACAAACCTTCAGGATTCTAGTCGCTACCTCAGACTTCCCTTTTCCAAGGCCAGTCTCCTTGGGACCAATAATCAAGCAATAAAGGCCACTAAAGAGTCCTTTTGGATCACATCTTTCCTCTGTTCCACTAAACTCACCCAGAATGGTAGGTGGGTTCTTTGAAATCTATTTGTCTCAGTGAATTTATAAATGACATTTCCAAATAAACACTGAAATATTTAAAGATTTGGCACTAGAAAATCTGGTTGCTCCTTTTGTCTGTGCCTTTTCTAATAAAATGGAAACAACTGGGACTCAATGATCCATCGGGTGTACACAATTTAAGAATGGCTCTAAAATTAGCTCAACACTGGAAACCAAATGTATAACCCTTAGACTGTCATCAAAACCCAGCTGCTTCAGAACAAGAGAGAACAAAGGAGGCATCACCTTAATCTGTTGTTTTATGGTTCCTTATCCAGTGCTTATTGCAGGCTTCTGAATAAAAGGCTGGTTTTGTTTAATTAAATGGATATTGCTTTTCTGTTCTAACATTGCCTTTTATGTCATTGATTGTTTAGCAAGTTATGATTAATAAAGCAAGCCCATCTTCTTGGTAGATCATTATGGAAATAATGTCTATGCTGAAGGAGGCAAATGAATTTTGGGGGAGAGCTTTTTATGTCTGGCTTGCATTTCAAATGGCAGACTAATAAGGCAGATTCATTACATTTACAAAACAACCCACATATTGTAAGACATGGTTTCTTAAAAAATACTCCTGTGTACAAGTATTGGTATTTTTCCTTTTATCTTTTTCTTGTCCCATGATCCATCATTTATTTTGAAAAAAAAAAAAAGGTTTATCTGTTTGGTGGGGCGAGGGGTATGGGGGATGAAACATAATGCTACAGTATTGAACAGCTTCAAATTGCTTTTCCATTTCAGTGCGTAATATGTGTATACAAGTTGAATTCTCAATAGTTTTCCCATTTTTATTTGTTTCTTTCCAGCTCTGATGCATGTTTTTATTTTCATTAAAGATGAAAAGTGTCTGCTGTCTATCTGTCTCTCTCACCTCATCTGTAATTTACAATGTTCTAGAGCTGCCTGGAGCCCTAAGAATTGATGTGTTACATAATTTGTCAGAGGGACAACTCGAATACAGGTCTTGCTAACTACAAGGCTAGCCCTTTATCTAAGATGCTATGATACTTTTTAGGGTCTGTCACCAATTAACTAAAATCTCCATTGGTGCAACTTTGTAAATAAGTGCAAAACATTTATCATCCCTCATGAATTTTTATGAGGGCCATCAGTCTGCCCCTGTGAAGGTTATAGAGTGAATCACCCTTTTATCTACTTCATCCATCAAAGGATATCTGTTCATCTTGGGTAAATTAAGCATGTGGCTGTCCCTTAGGCTGAGTTGGCATTTAATTAAATTGCACCACCTCCCCCAGTAAAGTGTTATAAAGTACCTCTAATCTTATACATCTTGGTGATTTTTAGAAATACCTTCACCAATAATCAATTCTCTACCATAAATAACCTAGGATTATATATGATTATTTCTAGGATGAGAATATTAACATTAATATTTTTGAACTGATAATTAACAGCTGCATTTTGTAAGATGAAAACAATATTTACAGGTAGATATAAACATAATGTAGGATATGTGGAATTAAAGTATTGGATGTCTGCCTCTGTTGAAGGCAGAGTCAATTTTTAATATAATATTTTTAGTGCAATTGAAGCTTTACCAATGCCAGATTATCATTTTTGACCTTAATTAAACTTGTCCTTTTAAGAAGAGAACCAACTGAAAATAAGCAGGAAATGAATAATATATTTTGAATAGAAGAAGGGGAAAGGGAGATTACCTTGCAGAATGTATACCCCAATGCCATTCTCTCTGTTTCATTTTAATATCACTTAAATGATAGGAATGATAACAATGTGAGCATGAAATAATTTCACATTTAATCCTACTGTGTTTGGGAAGTAAATTAATCTTATTTACAATATTAAAGCCCAAACAGGAATCTTATTAAACACTTATTATATCACTGCAATAGGTTTAGGGGGATTTAGAAAGATAACTGAAATATACCTCCTGACTGTAGGTGCTTTACAGTGTCATAGGAGGGATGATGGAATGATGTGAATGAATGAATGGAATATTAAGACAGACATTACTCTCAAGGAAGGAAAGGGAATAAGCTCCTCTTTATATAGCACCTGCTGTGTGTTGGATACTGTGCTAAGAGTGCTACAGATACCACTTCATTTGATCTCAAAGGGATGACATTGTAAGGGGGAAGATGATGCATAGAAGGTTTCAGCTGTAAGTCAGATGGAACAGTTTCATGATCCCTAGGGTACAAATGGCAGTGCATCATCCTAAATGTCACTTCTACAGATAAAGTCATATTTTTCTGAGGTAGATCCATTTGACAGTGCCAGGGAATTAAGGCAAGAAGATCCTTTTCTGGGCCTTCAGTAGTTGTGGCATCTGCAGTTGCCAGGTCACATCTCCTTGGGAGTTGCTTCCTTGGATGGTGGATGTAGGTGCTGGACTAGAAGCAGGACAATGGTTTTTTTTGGGGGGGTGGGGGGGGATAAAGGTGCTGCCACTCCCAGGGCTTTTGTGTTTGTCTTCCATCACTGGCAATTAGTATTTGGTGTTGATGAGGGAGAGGAAACTAGAGCCCTTCTCCACAGTGACTGCTGTCTTCAGTGATAGCTTTGGGGCTCAGGATGGAAATGGAGAAAGTGGTTTAGGACACTGCCATTCCTAAGGCTTTTGGGTTCAGGATCCTCAACTATCTCCATCAGGTAGTTAAGGTGGTAGTGACTTATCTGACTTACACTGCTTTTGTCTTTTCATCAGGGTACTCTGAAACCTCAGCTAGGTTGGTTTACCAGACCTACAGGTAGGAATTAGTTAGTAGTTGGTAAGGATAGCTGGCCCCTTTTCCTCATGAATTGGTTCCTCAGATGATTTTTGCAGGAACTGGGTAGACAATAGGACCAGTGGTCTGGGGTGGGGAGGGGATCCTGCCACTTTCAGGGTTTTGAGGCTTATCAACCTGTTGGTGAACGTTGGTCAGCATGTACACAAATATTTATTGTGCAAATTAAGAGAGAAGTGCATGCTCTTAATCATGTAGATTTTCAATAAATGTAATAGCTTGGCACTATGATGGAAAGCTTAGTGAAGTTTCTAGAGCCCTGGAAGTATGCTAGATGTGGTTTCTGTTCTTCCAGCAAGAAGAATAATTAACATCTTTATACCACTTAGATGTTTGCAAAGGACTTTACACACATCATCTCATTTAATCTGCATCACAACTTTCTGAGGTCAGTGCCCTTTACTATCCCTATTTTATCAATGAGGCACTGTAAAAGAGATTAAAGCAGCTTCTCCCAGGTAACATAGGTCAAAAGTGTCTGATGCCGAATGCTCAGGCCTTCCTGATTCCAAGGCTAGCACTCTTATCTGGTATGCCACCTCGTTGCCTTGATTATAAATGAAGATTGTAAGCATCTTGAGAGCAAGGACTCCATCATAATTTGGGTTTTTTTTCCTATACTGTATTAATCAATGCTGATTGAATTGAATTGATGAATTTCTGACTTGAAGTGGTAGATCATAACATCTAGTTCACAGATATCCTGTGGCAGTCACTGAGATTGCGGGTTTTGGGGTATTGTCTTAGGTGCAAGTCTCATACACTTTGCACATGTCTTGTAAAATAACTACCATTTTTAAAGAAAATGCTGCTTGATTGATCACTCCATTAGTATCTTACTTCATTGTAATATGTTAGAAAGAGACCTGAGTTTGTGTCCTGGGCCCTTATACTTGCTGAGCACATTTTCCTTATCTGTAAACAGAAGGAACTCGACTACACTGTTTTCTTAAAAAAAAATTTTTTTTATCAAACACAAATATTTTAACATACCAAGAGCTTCTTTTACATATGAATGTTTTTGTGTATACTAAGTTTAGCATTATAGGAACAAAACTGTCCCATTTATATCCCTTCATGAATTTGCTTTTGTATTTCTTAAGTGCCTTATTGATACTTGGTTTTTCTTGCATTACTATCATTATCCTCCAGTTTTCCCTTCTGTCCCTCCCTCTGGCCCCAGAAGATGATTTCCTTTGTTGGTTTTTTTCTCCTTTTTTTAGAGACTATGAATTTATGGTCATTATATTATAAATGCCTTTTTAGACATCACCAGATGCACTTACCACTTTTGTCATTTGATTTTCATCCCTGTAAGAGATAAACACACTAAAGCCTTTCTGCTCCTCCCTCTAGTGTTACCCTTAGAACCATCATAGTCAACAAGTATTTTTTAAGTGCTATGTGCCAGGCACTGGCTGGCCCATGCCCCACCTACATGGAACATCCTTCCACAGAATGTCCAGGTTGTCTAGGACAATTCTTTGCTGATAAAGAAGAGGCATTGGTAGTAAACATAAGGCACAGAAGAAAAAGGGAAAGAGACAGAGTAGTTGAGGGGGGCAGACTTAGGAAAGAGGAGTAAAGGGATATGACAGTGTGGAATAATTCTTTTTAACAGCATACTCAACAGCCAGAAGTGGAGTCAAATGTAGAAGGTGCCATAAAGGGACTGGAAGGAGACCACAGACTAGTGGAAAAACAAATGGTCTGGTTTTGTAGCTTTAGCTCTCTTGCATATTATGAAAATATAAAATACTCAAAATATGATGACTTACTTATAATTATAAAGATAATTTTAGGTCAAAGCCCCAGGATTGTTCATGTGCAGACATGCACATTGAAAATATAGCTCAGATACTTTGGAGTTCTACTCATAAATCTCTTCTTTAAAATATAGTAATTTAGGGAATGAATATGTTTGCCCAATTCCTTTGTATCCATAGGGGATTTTTGCTTCTCTTTCTCTGTGAGGGTTTCAAATTTATAGACTTTCAACTCATTGTGAAGTTGTTCACGTTTTCTATGTTTTTCCATCAAACTGCTTGAGAGCATATCTATTTCCTGTGACTTCTCCCTGAGATATTTGTGGGTTTTTTTATTCTTTCTGTTCACTACATATAATTTTCTATTTAATCTCAAGTACTCCTTTAGGTTTTTTTTCCCACTTTTCTTAGTGATATCTTTCTGGCTCTCAAGGAGTCCCCATTAGATTTCTCCTGAAACAAATGCTTTGAAGTAAATTTCTCACTTATCTGTGGGTTTTATTTTTGAATCCTAACAAATCCCTCACGCATGCTCTATGAACCTTTCTGTTCATTCAATTTTGCTGAATGCTAAAATGATTTTCTTCCCTCTTATGTTGATCGAAAGATCAGCCAGTCATACTGTAGTATTTCCATATCTGCTGCACACTGTGCATTTATACTAAATCTCAGTCATTTTGTGTGTGGGCACATGCATATGTGGTGTACATGTGGGTTTTAAACTGCTGACTTCATGTTACCAACCATCAGGTTGCCTTGCTACCACCAGAGAGGGCCAGATGATAGGGAAAAAGTTATTTATTCAGCTGTTGAAAGAATTGTAACAATAGAATGACCTGGATGCCGCTATAGTCTAACTCTCCAAATACTGACTCATGCAGACAAGGCTAGAACTGTTTTTACTCCCTACACAAACACAAGTGTGGTTGGTGAATTGATGTGCCAGTGAATGTGAGAACTGTTTCCAGTAAATGATATTGGCTACTTGGATCTTGCTACAAGTGCCCAGTTCTAGACAAAGGATGTGTTAACAGGCTCCCGGTTAGACTTGACAACATTATTACTTTGGTTTCTGTATGTGATTGTAACTTGTTTGGGATTTCAGGTTTTTAACAATTGAGTGTTTCAGGTGAAGAGACTTAAGATCTCCTGTGGCTATTTAGCTTCCTTTTATTTTTTTGTATAGGAGATATGCTTGATCTTCTAAAATGGAGAACTCATCCAGACAAGATAACAGGCTGCCTCTCCAAAATAAAAGAAATTGATGGCTCAGAGATAGTAAAGGTAAACTCTTCCCTGCCTCTCCTCCCCCACCACCTTTTTGAAGAAATTCAAAGAAAATAATATCTGTAAAAAGGGGGTGGAAGGAAGCAAAAAGGACAAAATGACATTTTATGAATTTTATTTTTATCTGCAAAACAGTTTCTGCAAGATACCCTGGACACCTTATTTGGAATTTTAGATGAAAATTCTCAGAAATATGGGTCAAAGGTGTTTGATTCTCTGGTGAGTATAAAATTTCCCCTAATTTTATATTAATCATTTTGCTTCTCAGTCATGACTGTTATAAAAGCATTTCAGAAATATGAAATTGAGAGCATAACAGTTCAATTACAGGTAACAAAAGGAACTTGATTTGCATCAATTTAATAAAGCTCAATTTTCTTTTAGGTTCACATAATAAACTTACTGCAAGATAGCAAATTTCATCATTTCAAACCTGTAATGGACACTTACATTGAAAGTCATTTTGCTGGGGCACTTGCATACAGGTAATGTCTTTTATCTTTTAATTGGCTTGAAACTATCCCTTTTTTTCAGTCCTTCTAAGCAACACCAGCTATGGATATAAATTTAAAAGGTAACATAGGAAGAAATGAAGGCCAGCATGTGTAACATTCCCAGAGTCTGAGTGTAATTGAAAAAACAACATGAAAAAATCTAATTGCATCTTATTTAAATTCCCAAAGGAAAAAAAAAAACAGCCTCCCAAATTATAGTCCTGAACTTTGTATGAGACTAAAGTTTTAAAGGTTTTTCTCTCTTAATTTTTCACTGATCACCTTATAGTCTAAGGTGGCTAATTGTTTTTCTCCTTGACTGTGAGAAATTATGTTTATTTTCAGTTCTAAAATCTTGACTAACTTCTACATGGAAAACAACCTTCTCTGACACATCTGCTTAAGTGAATTAGGCCGCTGTGAGGCGGCTGTTTCTACCTTCTCATTCAGTTAGAACTTACAGCACGCAATAAACAGAGGCCAAGGAAGAGTTGTGTCTTGGCCAATCTCTGCCCCTCACTACCTCAATGGGTAATTGCTGTCAAGTAGCAAACGCCTCCTTCAGTGTCTAGTATAGTCCCTTACGCAAATAGCTGGGCCCCATTCAGGCAGCTTGGTCTACTCACAGGTTGTGTTTGTCCCTTGTTTTTGAAGAGTACCGTCCCTCACTCACATCAGTCAATTCCAAGTCATGTTATCATTTCCCTGATGCCATGATCCTCTTAGAAAATGAAGGACAAACACAACTTGTGAGTAGAGCCAGCTGCCTGAATGGGGACCCATTAGTTGGGTAACTCAGCTCATGCTCTCTCTCTCTCTCTCCACCCCCCCCCCTTCTCTCCAAAAGAAGGTAAATTTTGATGGCCAGAAGCTGCCATCTTAACTTGGGGTTTACTGACTAGATTTCCTTCCTTTCTTCCAACCGTCCTTTTTCTCGCAGTTCACTCTGGGATTGGACCACAAGAGGTCCCTGCCCATACTCCACTTAACTGTCTAGTTTTGGGCCCTCCTGGCTTAGAGTGGATGTCAATGGTAACTGTTTTTCTTTGTCATAGTAACCCTGAGGGTCTTCTCTTCCCAGCTTGATTTTTTTTTTCTAATTAAAGGGGCCATCCCTTCACTCATTTCTTACAGAGGCCTATTCACTGAATGGGCGTTACCTCACTCTAAGTGAATATATGTGAAGGCCTTAACCTAAAAGGACCAAGGTTTCCCATTGCATCCCTGATGGTCTCCAGTTGCCCTGATGAATATCTGGTCACTGGATTCGGATGACTGGAGGAGAAAGTGAGGCTGGTGACCTTGCACAGCCCTCCCCCACTCAAATCAAAGTCAGCTGCAAGTCATGTCATCATTTCCCTGACGCCATGGTCCTCCCTCCTCTTCAAAAACAAAGGACAAACACAGCAATAGTCCCTTACCCACAAACCCGCATATTGTTAGGCTGTCAGGGCTGAAGGCTGCCTTAAAGATCATCTAGTCTGAACCTTTCCCATGTTACAGATGAGGAAACTGACACTGTTAGAGATGACATGATTAACCTGAGCACACAGCTAAAATCTAGGGCTCAAACTTTTGACTCAGAGTACAATGTTTATTTGATTTTTAATACAATTTAAAGATTTACTTTCAATGTTGTTGGTGTTCAGTTGTTTTTTTTAAGTTATGCCAAACTCTTGGTGACCCCATTTGGGGTTTTCTTGACAGAGATGGTGAAGGGGTTTGTCATTTCCTTCACCAGCTCATTTTGCAGGAAAGGAACTGAGGTAAACAAGGGTAAATGACTTGACCAGAGTCACAGAGCTAGGAAGTGTCTGAGGCCAGATTTGAATTTGGGAAGATGAGTTTTCCTGACTTCAAGCCTGGTACTCTGGCACACATACAGTACCTAAGAGATTTGTACCAAAGCCAAAATTATTATCTCTCAGGTATTTGCTTCACCCACCCTACTACAAAAGGATAATTATAAATTAGAAGTCATTGTCTTCTACTCAGAATTAGAAATTCATCAGTATAGGTGGAAGGGAGAAAGGAAGAAAGGAAAAAAACATAGGGATGAAGGAGACAGGGAGAGGTAGGAAAGTAGCAAGGAAAGAAAGGAGGGGAAAAATGTACGTAGAGAGTAGGCCTTAGCCTGACCTTCTTAGCTCTGCCTTAATACAGCTGTAAGACATGAGCCCATATGACCTTGATTTTACCTATTACTTCCTAGTTTCTTTAGTGCACACATATACTGCCAGTTCAAATTATGCATCAAAATAACATTCAGAGTGTTTTGTTTTAATTGTGCTGCCTTATGGGGTATACAGTACGTTTTTGCTTCCAAAAAGAAATAATATACATTGCAAGTGGGAATACTGTGAATGACACATGAGTACCTTTGGTTTGGCCATTTCCTGGCTCATGTATGGAAATTTTCTTGTCTAAAGTTTACATGAGGTGAGTTATTTTTGTGTCTAATTGAATTGATGGGCAATGGCTTGCTCCACTGTCAGTGTGATTTTACGCCCAGGATGAAATGCAACAGCATCAGTGAGAGGTCAGTGGTGCTCTCACAGCTCTATGGTCCTGCCTAAGCGCAAATTGGAATTGGAATTTAGAGAGCAGGAGTGTAATTACCTACATTTCAGATTGGCTAGGGAGGTAGTGGGTCAATCCTTCCTAACCAGACAAATAAGTACCTTGGAATCTTGTAAGACTGTGGGTGGTCAGAGATCCCTGGAACATCATGTCTTAAAAAATAGCCCCTTCAGCAGCCCTATGGGCATCTGCATTTATTCACTCCTCACTGAGAGGGAAGAAATTGACCTTTTGAATGCCTATGTGACCTATGTATTCTCTTGAGACTAGAGAAGCCATGTTGATCAAGCAGAAAGAGCACTGAATTTGGGGTCAGAAGACCTAGCTTCAAATCCTGGCTCTTATGCCTTAATCTGTGTTACCCTCAGAAAGTCACTAGGCCATGGTTTCCTCATATATAAAATGAAGGATTTGGTCTAACAGCTTCTAAGATCCCTTCTTTCTCTAATTGTATAATCCTCTGACTGCCCCAGGTAAAGGTGAGAAGACTAATTTTGAGGGTCCTTAATAAAACAGAATTATGTCTTTGGTCAGAATTATATCTTTGAACATAACATTTTGATTCTGTAGAAATTAACTCTCAATGCACTATTAGAATTCTGTGATAAAGAGTGAGAGAGTTCTTTAGCATCAAGCCCAATATTCCTATAAATTTATAATGTGCTTTCATAAAGCCACAGAGGAAATAAATGCATTTGGAAAAATGTTGTCTTCTATACTGTGCCTAATGCATGTAGACATATACAAACTCACTAAGTACCTCTAGATTTCACTTTTAACCCTACACAGTTTCTAGGGTACATCTCTTTTCCGGGACTGGACCAGATCTTATAAGGCTATGCATCAAGTTGTTCTTCTGGAAGTTATCACCTTAATTGTTAAATTGAACTGAAATTCATGCTCCTGAGGTACCTAATTGGCCCTTTCACTAAACATTAGGAAAGTGTGTGACCTGGGGGTAGAATGGAAGGCTTCATGGAATAATTGTAATTTGAGCCAAACCTTAAAGGGTGGGTGCAATTTTAACAGATTTAGACATGAAGAGGCCTTCCCAGGCATAAGAAAATAAGTGAGCCCAGGTTTAAAGACAGAGAACAAAACGTATGAGTCTCCTTACTATCAAATTTAATTTGATAACCATTCATTAATTCATTTCTATGTGTAAGGCACTATGGCAAATATTACAAAACAAAAATGAGAAACTCAAGAGGCTTACATTACTGCTGGGTACAACATGTACACAAATAAAAATAAATTAATTTAAAGGGAGGAGAAAAATCTTAACAGAGGCAGATCAGGAAAGACTTTCAAATAGGAGGGAATAAGCTGGTCCCTGAAGAGAGCTAAACTTCTAAGAAGCAGAGGTGAGGTGAAGAGGAGGCCTGTTCCAGTTATGGGAAACAGCCTGTTCAGTAGCACAGAGAAGGGAGTAGATAACTGCGTCTGGTTAACAGTCAATTTGTTTGGGACACGTGGTATGAAAGAAAAGCTTTTTGAAATAGCTCTGTAAAGGTAAGTTGGAGATAGTTGGAGTGTTTTAATTCAAAACAGAGGTATTGGTATGTTATCCCAGATGTTTTAGGGAGCCATTGAAGATTCTTGAGTAGATGGGTAACAGTGAGAGCTTTGCTTTAGGAAAAATTTGGCAGTGTTGTGAAGGATGGATTGCAGAGGACAGAAACTGGAAGGAAAGAAACCAATTAGACCACTGTAATAGACCAAGAGAAAAGGTAAGGGAGCTGAACTAGGGTAGTGGCAGTGTTGAAAGATGGGGATGGATTGAAGTAATGATGTGGAGGTAGAATTGATCAACCTTGTAGAGTGATTAGATATTGGTACCGTGTTTCCCCGATAATAAGACCTATCCCGAAAATAAGCCCTCCCCTTACTGTGTAAGATTCCTCTAAAATAAGCCCTCCCCCGAAAATAAGCCCTATTGAGATTGCTACTGTAGTGAAGGTGATCCGCTACATTACAGTACCCTCTGTATGCACCATCCCCCCTCCCCCCCCGTGAAACGCACGCCGTGCTCCGAGCTGCATCCAATCAGAGCTGCAGCAGTGAGCGCGTCATCCTGTTCTTCCCCAGTGATTTGCTTATTGAATAAAGGTACATTTTTTTGTTCACATTTACCTGTTAAAATTGCTGTCAATGTTCATTAAAATAAGCCCTCCCCTAAAAATAAGCCCTCTGGTGTTTTTCTGTCCAAAAAAAATAATAAGACAGTGTCTTATTATCAGGGAAACACGGTATGTATGAAAGGGGAAAAAAGGTCAAGAATGACTTCTAGGTTAGGAACCTGGTTGACTAGAAGGATGGTGGGACCCTCAAGAGAAATATAGAAGTTGAAGACTGTATGTGTGAATTGAGGTATTTGAGGAGAATGTCTCCAAGAAGAGGGGAAGACAGATTCAAGGGAAAAATAGAAGAGTTGGTTTTGGCAAGAAAATGAAGCAAAGGAATAGGGATATAAAGCAATTTTGAGGTGTAGATCAAGGACCAAGGAAGTACTATGATAGAAAGACCCTCTCTTTTATTGGTCAAATAGGAGGCAAAGTCTTTCTTCTAAGAGGTAACAGGGGAAGGTTGTTCCAGGACTTGCAGAAAGAATAGAGCATTTGGATAGTCAGTATAAGACGTGTTATAGAAAGCTATTCAAGGAAGAAAAAAATGATTGTTGCATCAGGGAGGGCCCAATTGAAATTAGACTGGAGATTATTGTGAGGATGAAGAACAAGTTTAGGAGGAGGAAAGGATGTAAAGATAAGAGATTATGGTCTATGAAAGGAATTTCAGAATTCTGGATCATGAAGGTAGTATTATTATTATGGGTCCTGGTAAGATAAAAAATTTGACCATCCGTGTGGGGGGTGGGTGAGGTGGATTAAAGATATAGGCCATGGGAATTGAGAAGATTGATAAATCAGTTTTTTAGAGGGTATATCAGCATACATAAATTCAAGTCTACAACTATGATGTCAGAAGTGTTGAGGAAGAGAGGAAGACTGAGCAAAGCACTGAGTCTCCTGGAGAATAGAGATAGAATAACCTGAAGGCCAATAGATCTGTACTGAAGGATATAAATAGTGGAGACCTCAAAGGTGGGGTGTTTGCTAACAGATAACAAGAAAGGGTTGGTGTGGAATTGGCAGGGACGACCAAAGATACATTTTCTACTATGTTGGCATGGGGTGGGGGATGAGTCGGAGAAGAGGGAAGAGGTGTACCCATATGGAATAGTTGACCTGGGATGTAGGTAGATCTGGAGAGGGCCACTTTTTCATGAATACTATGAGATGAAAAATATATGAGAGGGAAATGTCTAGGACAAGGGGAAGTGTTTTAATAATAGACTAGAGGGGTTCAATTAGAGTAGTGGGACTGAGGAATAGAAGAGAATAGGGAATCTGGAGAGATGCATTTGAGGTAGATGGGCCTGACTGAGTAGTAGCTGAGGAAGGAAGGCGTTTTAGCTTTGGCAGATGGTGACTCCAAACTGCAGGGATTAAAGGGGGAAGAGGTGGGACTTTGTTAACCATAGGTTGAATGCAATAGCAGATGATTGAGGATTCTACCCTTGGATCTTGAGGTTATGGAGGAGTCAGTTTTTGTTTTTGATTTATCCCTCTCATCTGCCAGAAAAAGAAAGATGTGTCAGCAAGAAAACTGGTTGACAAATCCTTGATGATTACATTCCTAGGAGTGTAACTTTACTCACAGTCAATGTCAGTTCTTTAGTTTTATCCCCAAATGGTGGCTTAACAGGGTTAACAAGGCTCCTCCCACTCCCACAGCATTTAGGATAGTTTCCCCACAGGCTGGCTACCCTATATTGAAGGTTACTATGTGTAACTACATCCCTAAAACTGTAGCTTATGAACCCTCACTGATATTTTTACATTTAATAGACAGCCAGAGGGCACACTTGGCTCAAAGAAAGGCATTTACTGAAAAAGGCATAGTAATAAAAGTAGCATGAAAATATTTACCCCATAAATCTGGGATATTCTCTTCCACAAATACACCCCACATAAATGAGAAGATGATCACATGTAAAGGCCATAATTGGAGAGGCCCACGTGTAAGGAATATGTATGGCCAAGGACAAGATGCCCTCCATGTGGAAGATGCACTTGACTCTTAGGTCACCCAGTATATGAGACCTTAGTCCTGGACAGGGTCCTAGCAACAAGAGTCCTAGGATCTCAGTCCTCCAAGATTATAAGGCTCATTGTTTTTTGTTTGTTTATTTCTGTTTTTCCCAAATGATTCAGTGAAGTAAAAAAATAGGCAGTACTTCCACCTGTGGGAACAGATTCCATAACAAGGAAGATATCAAATTCAGCCTCTAAGACCTGGCGATAATGAAGGACTCTTACCTTACTAAAATGACGTAGAGCAGAGTAATTGCAGTATCTATGTGGTTTAGAGCACAAAGGCTTCAAAAACCTATCCATGAGAATGGTCAAAGGTCTAGAGCTGGAAGGAGGCTTACAAGTCTGACCCTCTCATTTTTATAAATCAGGAATTGAGGCCCAGCGTGGTCAAGTGATTTGCACAGGTGAGAGAATTGGGAATCAAATTCAAGTCCTTGGTAAACAAATCTAGCATTCCTTCCACTGTCTCATGTGACTACAATTGTTTTGAAAGCAATGTTTAAAAAAGATCATTTTAATTAATGGTATAAAGAAAATCCAGGAGGAAAAAAAAAGCTAAGGTATAGTTTTTTTCTCTCAGGCTTTAGAAGAAATGATGATGTTGCAGTTAGGCAGGGGAAATTGATGTTATTACTCATTGGCAACATGACAGATCCAAAATTAAGGGTCTATTAAGGCCTATAATCATCCACAGTCATCAATTAATGATATTCCTGACAGGAAAAGAAACCTTCCAACAATCACAATAGGTATTTAATTTGGATATTTGATTTTTACATTGATGATTAATTATTATGAGAATTAGGGAAAAAATCCATAATCTGCCTATTTTCCCTCTATTTTTAGAGATCTTATTAAAGTTCTTAAGTGGTATGTGGACAGAATAACAGAAGCTGAACGACAGGAACACATCCAGGAAGTTCTAAAGGTAAATACAGTGCAACTAACAAATGCCCTAAACATTGTTTTTCTCTTTGTGCAAAGGGCCTGGTGGTGATAGATTAATAAAGTTCATGCTCATGGCATTTAATTTGGGGATTTTGAAATTATGGTACCCCCAGAGACTTAAGAAATTAAAATTTTCTTTGAACTTTTATTTCTTCACACTTTTCCCAGAATCTACTGATTAATTTGGATTAGTGGGGAGGAAGAACAGAAGAAAGTGGTAATACCCACATACTGTACAGAGGCATATTAAGGGTCCATTTCTTCAATCATGACACCAGCCTCCTGTGCTGGAACCATACTGGAATCATTAGACGCAGAATTTTCGCATCAAATAGGATGAATTAGTAGGGAGAAAGAAGATCTGTGATTATCAGTGATTCCATTGGAATGTCTGGATATAAACTCACACAGCTCACTTATTAGTTCTGTACCTTAGTTTGTTTTTTCAGCTAAAAATGACATGTTGGGAAAATCTGTTTAAAGAAAATAAAGAAATAAAATCTTCAAAGTTTTTTAGTTGTCTAAAGAATAATATTCCATGGGGCAGCCAGGTGGCTCAGCGAGTAAGAGCACCGGCTCCAGTGTTGGGATGACCTGGATCAAATCCGGGCTCAGATACTCAGCACCACACCCAGAAATAACTGGCCGTGTAACCTTGAGCAAGTTACTTAACCCTGATTGCTTTAAAAAAAAAAAAAGAAGAATATTCCAAATTAAGACAAGTTCGTATTCCTAGTCATATTGTACTGTCTAACATTAGATAAAGCCAAAGGGCATTCACATTTTGTAAAGTAATTATTGTGCAACATTACTAAATTACTTTAGGAGTATTGAACAAAAAGCCCACGACTTAAATAAAAATGGAATGAGGACAAAATCATTTATGGAAGGTTAACTTCTCTTTGTTAAATATATTCCAGACTAATGTTCATGTTATCTATTCCCTTTTGATGTTTATATTCCCAAATAAAATTCAATTGAAGAAACTGGTTTTTCTAATAGTAATAGATGACATTTGCTTAGAACTTTAAAATTTGCAAAATGCTTTTTGTATATTGTACATTCATTTGAGTCTCAGAGCAACCCTGTCAAGTCAGTACTGCAGATATTATCTCCATTTTATCAATGAGGAAACAGTCACTGAGAGAGGATAGTGTGCATGTCAGAAGAGAGATTTGAACCCCAGGTCTTTCAGACTCCATAGTCAGCATTCTATTCACTCTACCAGGCTGAATCATATAGTGCTTCTGGTAATCCTTCTTTTTTCATTTCATAAGGGCATTGGGGAAATGTCCTTTCTGAAATGAAAAGGTTCAAAATATCTGTTGGGCCATGATTTTTAAAACAAGGGTTGATAAATTTCCACTCTCTTCTTTCATTTGAAAAATTCTTTTGAATGGTTTCTTGGACAGTGGAAGCTATACCATTTGTTAAGGTGCTTGGGTTTCCTTTTGATGTATGTGTGGGTTTTTTTCCTTCAATTTTAGGCACAGGAATATATTTTTAAGTATATAGTTCAGTCTCGAAGATTGTTTTCTCTTGCCACTGGTGGACAAAATGAAGAAGAATTCCGATGCTGCATTCAGGAACTCCTAATGTCAGTACGGTTCTTCCTTTCCCAAGAAAGCAAAGGGTCTGGAGCTTTATCTCAGTCACAGGTAATTTTTGTTAACCTCTGAATAGGGGGAAAAGGTGTTTGCAGTTTATTTATTTTTACGTAGAAACATAATTGAGCTTCAGCTTATAGTTGCACCTGTCATGATTTAGAATAGATTTTTTTAAATTCCATCAGTCCTAAATAGCAGAACTTGGTTGCTTTATTTGCAATTTTTTCCTACCTGAATCAAAAAGATATTGATTTGCATTAGCACTGTTTCTGGTTGCCAGAAAGAACCTTGGTAGCTGGATAACCTATTCCCATCATTGTTGTGGAAGGAATTTCATCAGAGCCAATATAGTTTTGATTATCTTCCCAAAACCCCAAACTTCTTTTTCATCTTTTGAACTTTGGCCCCTGATTATGTGGGCCTAGGGACAAAATTCATGTTGGGGTACTTACATGCTCCCTAACTATCAGGGGGCAGATTACAATGACTGCTGCCGCTACCCTGATGTCAAACTTGGGACTAGAGGAGAAGGTACTCAACCTCGGGGTATGTTGAAGTTACAGTACAGTCAGGTGATAAATGAAGATCCATCTGCAGGGAGCTCTCTCCTTAAATAGTGATTTGGATTTCCTCCAATCAGAGGGTCAGAGACAGTAGGAACTCTACCTCCCCCACCCCAAGGAAGTTAATGGGGACAAATTATAGCTTTAAAATCAATTCTTCTAGGGTGATAGGTTTGAGAGCATAATGTGCCATTACGTATTCTTGAATTGGCTACCTACCTAAAGTCATGTTTACTATATGCCTTAAGTTCGTACAGGACTATATGGTATTCTGAGTGCTTTCCTATATATTATCTCATTTCATCATCACAACAAACCCTTCAGGGAGTCAGGGCAAATACTAGATATTAAGACATTAGTATAGTTATACCTTCCACATCACAGGGGTTAGGGGGATGGGGCCCCCATGATCTTGAAAAATCCATGTAAAATTTTTTGACCCTCCCTACCAGAGAAGAAGCCTTAATTATCATGGTATTAAAAGATAAAATATGCTAACATTATACAATACTATACATATATTCTATTTATTTCTGAGTTTCTAAATGTTTTCTATGATATCTTTTGGTTTTTATGTGTCGGGGGCTTCCAATAAAACTCAAAAAAAATTCCCACTTAATTTCTTATGACAACCCATGATATATGGAAACCTCAGTGGGGGAAGTTGTGATGTGGAAGGCATAACTGTTGTGACTTATCTAAGATCATACCTCTAGTCAGTGGCTGAGCTGAAAATAGAACCCAGATCCCCTGCCTTCTGGTTTGGTCCTCTTCCCATAACCCAGTGCTGCCCCTTGCTGATGCTAGGGTTTCCCCAAAACCATTCTACTACTATGAGTTAATTTCCAAAATGTCCCAGTTCTTTTGATGTTCTAGCCACTACACTTTAAAAAAAATAGACAATAGATAATTTTATCTCTTCCTTTTAAATTACTCTACACTTTCTCTAATCATCTCCCCCATCCCCTCTTTCATTTAAAAATATTTAAGATAATTGCTCAGAACACTGAGATTTTAAAACTCATTTCACATGGTAATTTGAGGTTAATTTTAATTCTTTTTCTTTCCTCTTTTTTTTTTAAGGCTGTGTTCCTGAGCTCCTTCCCAGCAGTGTATTCTGAGCTGTTGAAACTCTTTGATGTTCGGGAGGTAGCAAACTTGGTGCATGATACTCTGGGCAGTCTGCCAACAATCATGCATGTAGATGACTCCCTTCAAGCTGTGAAGCTTCAGTGCATTGGAAAAACAGTGGAAAGCCAGCTATATACTAACCCTGGTAGGATATAATTCTCTTGGGTGAAACAAACTCTCTAGAAAACTTATCATGTCTTGCATTCACAGGTCAGCAGAAACCTATAAAAACATTCAGAAAACCCCAGTTCATAAAAGCATTATTGATGTGGAATATTGGAGCTCAATTATTTTTTATCTATGCTAAAAGCAGTATTTCTGAGAGTTTCCAGAAATAATAAGCCATAATGATGATGTCACAAAGTCTAAGCACACTGCTTTATTCTCAGTTTGTATGCCAAACTTGCATATTTGTGTTTAAAGTTTCATTTTTTAATTTAAGTAAGGGATAAAATAAGAATTTTTTTCAAAGCTTATAAAAAAAAAGAATAGGAAACTGGTATAATAACAGGCATTAGTAAAACAAAAAAAAAAAAAAGAATAGGGATTTTTTTTTTTTTTTTTTTTTTTTTCAAAAATCAACATTTTGGGGCTAATCCCATGGAAACAGCCCTCTTCCTAGGCAAGTGAATTTTTTGTTAAGTTTGGGATGCCATGTTTCTTTTGTATCAATTTAGCCATTTTGATTAGTATGGCACATTGCTGGTGCAGTCACACCAATAATCACGATTATCTTTTGATCATGAGTTGAACTTTTGCTCTTCTATAGATTGAATGCCAGTGAGAGACTAGAGACTGTTGAGTTCTCCATAGGTGACTGTACTGAAGGAGTGCTTGACACATAGGATGGCCCAACAGGTTGACAAGTGAACAAACAGGGCTAAAGCATAAAAGCAGCGCTTTTGGAGGAAGAGAATGTGAAAGATGATTTCTGAAAGAGTTCCAGGAATGTTTTTCTAGTCCACTAACAGATTATAATAGTTCATCTTGAGACCAAAATAACACTAGACCACGGAATTTGTTCTATTGACTTGCAGAGTACACACAATAAAGCACCTACTATGTCTAGAACATTAGGTCCCCCCAATAAAGTTTTTTTTTTTCCTAAGAGGTAACTGGTACCAGTAATCCCTATCCTCAAAGGGCTTATTGTCTGGTAATACAGACAACCTTGACCTGAGGTTATTACCACTTAAATTTTACAAATATAATCTGGTATCCTAAATTCTCTTGGAAAGGATAAAGATTTCCTCAACAGGGCAGAAAAAAATGAAGTAATGAATTAGGAATGCGGAATGAGGGGCAGCTAGGTCACTAAGTGAATAGAGCACCGGCCCTGGAGTCAGGAGGGCCTGAGTTCAAATGTGGCCTCAGACACAACACACACACACACACACACACACACACACACACACACACACACACCTAGATGTATGACCTTGAGCAAGTCACTTAATCCCAATTGCCCAGCTTTCCCCCCTTCAAAAAGAAAAAAAAAATGCAGAATGAGAGATACATTCTCAAACATGACCAGTGGGTTGATATTTTTTTCCTCCTGGATTATATATATTTGTTACAAGAGAGGACTTCATTCTGCATGGGGGAGGGAAAGGAAAAGAAATAAACTATTTATGACTTATTATGGATCAGGCATTATGCTAGGTGCTTTAAAAATATTGTCTCATTTGATCCTCACACCAATCCTAGGAGGTATGTGCTGTTATTATCCCCACCCCCACACACATTTTTAAAGTATGTAACACCTCTTTCATGTTCTTCATATATGGAAATGTTGGTGTTTGTTGATTTCTAATTTCATAATAAAAAAGGAAATTAATTTAAAGACAAAGAAATAATATAGAGAAGAAGCCAGTGAGAAAAGATTCCACTGGGGCAGGTGGGACTCAGAACTGGTATCAGTTCTTTAATTTAATAAAAGGAAGAATGGAACAGAAATGAGACTCTCCCACTGAAGCAATACAAGTATTCAGTTTTTTCTTAGTAGAGAGTGAAGCTGGCCTCTCTCTTATGAAACAGCAGAAGTTCATATTCAGTATATAGGCCATAGCACGTAAGAAGAATCCAAGTAATACCTCCAGGATGGGGGAAATAGTGGTTGGGGGTTCCATACTGGGAGCTACAAATGCTTTCCTATTGGAGCTGAAATCGTTAATCAGGGTCATAGAATTACAGCTATAAGGGGGCTCATAGAAAATGAAGGGTTGTCTACAGAGGTAGTATCAAAATGAGAGAAACATTAATACCCTAGTTTTGTAGAACAATGATTTATTATACCAGAATGATGAGTTGAGCTCCTAGCTAGGGTCAAAAAATGGATTTTAGGAAGACCAAGAAGAATATTCTTGGCAGAAGACTTGAGCTGATCAAGAGTGCTGAAATTTGATCAGAAAGACACACATAAAATGGCAAAAGGAGATAATGTGAGTAACAAAATGTATAATAAAGGAGAGCCATGGTCATGGGTGATAGGCCTAGTAATTCTCAGGTCAAAATAAAAGGAAAAACATCCAGGAACAAATGCTTATGGCCTCAGATGTATATCCTACTTCTACAGTTTTATAATTTGTATTATTTATATTAGTAAGATATGATTCATGTCTTCCATGTGGCTGAACATTATGTAGTAAACTCATACAAAAATATCTTTTAGGTCTGTCTTTTTCCTCAACCAAATGATTTCCATCATGCTTTTGTTCTTGGGGTCTTGGATTTCCAGAGAGGTGCAAACTTGAAAAAAAATTGACTATATGAGTTCAGAATGAGAGAAACATTAATACTCTAGAATCCAACCAAACTGGCCTTCTCTCTGGTCCTTATACATCATACTCCGTTTTCAGTATCAGTGCTATTGCCCATGCCTGGAATATACTAATTTCTTACCTTTGCTTCTTAAAATTCCACACTTCCTTTAAGATATAACTTAAACACAATTTTTCGCCTGGTGCCCCTAAAGTCTTAGAGTTTTACTTTAAATGTACGTACACACACACAACTGTACAAAAATGTACATATATAAAATGTGTTTATACACACACATATATTATATTCATATATATTTACATACAATTACAATAAAATGTAAGTTCCTTGAGGTCAGGAATTGTCTTTTTAAAATTTTTATCTTTGTATCTCCAGCACTTACTACAGTGCCTGACATATAGAATATATATAGATATATTCTACATATATCTATATACAGAATATAGCAATCCATATAAAATATCTAGTAATTGTTACCTGTAAATGAAATATGATCAAAAAGCATGAAATGAACTCCCCTCCACCCTCCCCCCCAAATGATGACTTGATTCCATCCCACCTTAATTGTGAAGAGAAAGTGGTAATCTCTATGTTATTGTGTAGAAGAGGGATTGCATTTATTCTGCTTGATACTTTTAAGGAAAAAGTAGAACTAATGTGTAGAAGTTATAAAAAGGCAAGATTTATCGCAAAATAAGTAGGAAAGAAGTAGTGGAGTGACTAGTGGGTTAAGATTGGAGTCAAAGAAACCTGGGTTCAAGCCCTGCCTCTGAGAAGTATGGGAAACCATGGACAATCCACTTAACATCTCAGTGACCTGGACAACTCTCTAAGACTCTAAGTTTTAGAGAACTTGCTAATCTGCATTGGTAATAAGTTTCTACATTAGGAATAAAATTGCATACATGGTAGAATGATGAAGATACTTAATGCTGATAATGATGAATTTACTAAAAATTAAAATTGTCCAAAAATTGAATAGGCTGCATTGGGGGGTAGTGAATTTCCTCTCATAGAAGTCTTCATGTAGAGGCTGGATGATTGTAATGGGGATTTGTGCTATGAGTAGGGATTAGAGTGGATGATGTCAAAGGTCCCCTTTCCACTTTTGAGTGTAGTTGCCTGGTAAACAGGTAATTTTTAATTCTTTTTTTTGGAGGGGGGAAGGCAAGGCAATTGGGGTTAAGTGACTTGCCCAAGGTCACACAGCTAGTAAGTGTGTCAAGTGTTTGAGGTCAGCTTTGAACTCAGGTCCTCCTGATTCTAGGGCCAGTGCCCTAGTGCCCTATTCACTGCTCCATCTAGCTGCCCAGATGAACAGGCAATTAGAGCAAAGAGAGACTAGATATCCTTGTGGGATATTGCACCCTGGCTACTGTGGACACTAATTCATTGGCTGACTCTACTATTAGATGCCATTAGGTGGCACAGTGGATAGAATTCTGGAGCTGGAGTCAAGAAGACCTGAGTTGAAATCCAGACTCAGTCACTTTATTAGATTAAATCATTAAACATTTGTGTCTCAGTTTCCTCATCTATAAAATAGAGATGATAATAATAATACATAATATGTATAATAATAAAATGACATAATATTTGTAAAGCACTGCAAAACTTAAAGCACTATATAAATGTTGTTATGACTTTAGAATTTTAGAACTGGTTGTCCAACCTCCTCATTTTACGAATGAAAAAAAAAATTGAGGCCTGAAATTAAAACAGCTTTCCCAGTTACACAGGTAATAATTAGGGAGCCAAAATTCTCAGGTGCCAAATCCAGTAAAACCACACTATCTCTCTTTACAATATAGCAGAATACAACTTTCCGCTAACTGGAGTCTCTTTCTCTCTTGGACCATCCTGGACAACCACTGACAAACTCTTTACTCACTCACCATTTTCAATATCATTTCTCAGTCAGCAAAACATCCTTATAGCATCAATTCATGATTTACCTGCTATAATTAAATTATAGCCTAGCTCACATCAGCTGTACTTTACATTGATAGTTTGCTGATTAGATTTTAAAGAGGCATCATAGGCTCGCAGGACAAGCGTTAGCAAAACACCCTAGTATTGTCATTCACATTTGTCCATCATTTTTGTAAGGTTGCTTTCTTTGGTGCATGATTAATCTCATTCATTTCATTTGAATCTTGTTAAATTCAGCTCTATAAAGGGCACTAAAAAGCATCGTCTAGATTTTGATTTTTGTCCAAATTTCCAATCATCCCTGCAGTTCCTTCCTGTACTCCAAAAGAGATAAGTAGGTTTTTGTAGGTGATTTCAGAATTTCTGGGAATTTTCTGTCTCTCTCCTTTGAGATAAATCCAGGGGGTACTGACTGGGCATTAGAGAAGGCCAGGGAAACTTTGGGTACCCAGATAAAGAGCTCTAAAACCTAATGTAGGGATCTTGAAGTTAATCTGTAGCATTTATAGGCTTTAAGGAGGAGATTGGCAGGGTCAGCCTGGTGACTTGACAGCTTTGGTAGTAGCAGTCAGAAGATATTGGGTGATAGAAATTGGTTAGAAGTGTGGGTGGGTAGATGATGGAGGATGAGGTTATGATAAACCAGCCATGATAAGGGCCTGAAACAGGGCAATAGTGTTTGAAATAGCAAGGACTTGGGTATTAGACTCACAGCCTCTGCAAGATCAGCCTGTTTGTACTATGAGCTTCACATTTATTTCTGTTTTGTTTGCACTGCTTGATGCTTGGTGATTACTTTAGCAGCTATCTGCAGGTGCAGCTAAGCTCTTTTCTTGTTAAGTAACAGTCCTGTGTGTCTGTTTAGCTTCTGAATAATTGGGTGATTGATCAAGCTGATACACAGAAGCAGACATAAGGATTCACTATACATACTAACCATATGCTATGATAAGCTTGCATTAAAAAAAAATACCAAAGCCTAAAGGGTCATATTAGTTTGTTTTTTTTTAATCTTCCCAATGAGAAAAAAAAATTCTTAAAATATAAAAAGAGTTATATTGTTTCATACCAATAAAGCCTCCAATCCTTGCTACCAGGCTGTGCAGCTTTCTTTGAGACTGTGGTAAATTTGTAAAGGTTATGTTGAAAGTACATTCCAGAGTTACTTCCCATAAATTACTGGGCTTCCCAGATTCTGTGCCATAACATGCCAGAAGGATGTTTGGTGGGTGGTATCTATTATTCTGGCAACAGCTTTGAAAATAAAGGCTTACTGCATTTGATGGGTGCTTAGTAGCTTTCCTTTCTGAGAACTATAGTTAACATGCAATTTATATTGATTTTCATTGCAGCAAGAGCTATAGAGTTTTGTTTGTACTTCCAAAACTGATTTGGGTTAAAACGTTGCTGCTATCCAGGTGTGAGCTAAAGGGGCTGATGGGTCTTTAAAAAATGGGTTTAAACATGCTAGGTATGCTCTAGCTGCTTCTGTATAGTGCTGAGTGTGATGGCTAGGGATAATATTAAGTAGCAATGATAAATATATTTTAAAGTGTAAATTAGCTAGCATTTTTTTTCATATTTGCTATAGAATATAAGAAAGTACAGAGAGAATTAATTATAATGACCAGGTTTGACCTTAGAGAAAAATGATGAAAATGTGCCTTCTACCTTTTACTGTAACAAGGGGGGGGGGGGCAGCATAGGTATTCTTATGGAATATTGCACATACTGTCAAACACAGGTGATTTGTTTATTTTGCTACATTTTATTTCTGATTCTTTTTAAATTTTTCTTTGAAAAGATGACTGACTAGGTGGGGTGGATATCTTTAGAAACAAATGAGGTATTAAAGAAAAAAGATAATTTAAAATGTATATGTATATGTGCGTATCTCTTTGCATGTGTGTGAATGTAGGAGTATTAAATAACGCATAGATATTTTCCAGTAGTCCAACAATAATCTTTGACTAAAAACTTTAGGTCAAGTTTTGATCTTGGAAACCCCTATTATTTCCTCTGCAAACTTTCTCCTTTTCGCCAGTCCCTTTCATAACATACTAACCTCTGTCTGATTGGATTCTGTCATATTGGGAAAACTCTTCCGTCAGGGCTGCCATGTTATCTTCAACTAGCAGTGTATTGAGAGCATTTGCCAAAAACTTGTCTCAAGTTCAGGTTCCTGGATTATTTTAAGGGCTTTCCCTTAAATAATAATAGTGAATAATAGTGTAAATGTTGTCAAACTCACATGTTAGCACTGATGCCTAAACGTAAGTTACTAGTTTTGCAGATGTATATGTTTGTTCTAAATTCAATTTTTTTTTCCCCTTAGGAAAGACAAAATAGGGCCAAAATAAAAGTAAACTATTCAATGTCATTTCAGAGTTTATACATAGAATCAATAAGATCAAAGTGGACAAGTCAGTACTATGCTTTTTCGTAAATTAGTTCATTTATATCTTACTATAGTTTCCCTTATGTTCCCTTGTGAACTGAAAGTGACCCTATGTTCTTGAAGGATATGCTAGCAGAAAAGAAACCCTGGCAGATCCTAGCAAGCTGAAAAGGCTTCAAATCTCAGCTCAATGACAGATTGCTACCAGAGGACCAGCATAGCCAAATTAGAAAAGGCCCATCCCTAGAAAGTCAGATACCATGGGATGAATTATTTTGAAAAAAGGCAATTGATGCAGGCCATTTACTTAGGGGCGAAGGGGTGACGAGCATCCTTGGTTAAAGGACTATCTCAACTGGTGAAATGATGATTCCATTTGTAATAATAACTCTCAAAATAATTTTATGCAGGCTTTCTGACCCTATTTATCTATTTGTAAAAATACTGTAAGTATAAAAGAGCATAAACCTTAGACTCATCGTGTTTTGGAGCAAGGAGAAGGAGGAAAAAATACTCATCTCTCTAGAAGTGTGGTATATTAAGCAGCAGTGTGAAATTCACCTCCTACGTGTCAGTCAATACTTCCAAATGTAATTGGGAATTATTCAACTAAATAAATAAAAGCACAATAGAACATACAACATGTTAATTTGTGGTTTTCTAAGTCAACATGTAACTGGCAGCGATCCTTTTCTATTTGAGTTTAACACCACTGGTATAGTGAAAAGAACGTCAAACTCCTGGTCTTGGGTTTTAGCCCCTGTTCTGCCATTTACAAGCCATGTCAACCTAATCAGTTGCCTTTCTGAGCTTGCTTCCTCAACTGTAAAATGGAGGTCATGACATTTGGGCTACTTTAAAAGAGTTGTGAGAATCATGTGAGACTGAATAATTTCATGGCCTTATGCAAGTCACTTCTTCTGAAGGCCTCAATTTCCTTGCTTCTGAAGTGAGGGGACTGGATCAGATGATCTCCAGTGTCCCTTTGGTCACTGACATTTGTGAAAAACCTTTCTATGAAGGTAATGTCTGTATAAGCATTTTGAAAGTATTTTCCCTCTGCAAGGTGGAGTTGATTCTGTTAAACATTCTTATGATGGTATCTCATTTTCAGAATATTTCCCTCCCAATCCATGTATAATTATGTATGTTTTGGTTGGGTCTACCATTGTCCATGTGGTACATAAAAAGAATGGGGGCCATCTTCAGTCATCCTGATCTATGTCTTGCCACTGGACCCAGATGGCTCTGGAGGAGAAAGCGAGGCTGGTGACGTTGCATAGCCCTCCCTCACTTAAATTCAATTCACTTACAACTCATAGCATCATCTTCCTGATGTCATGTCATCTTCGAGAATGAAGGACAAACAACCACATGAAAAGAATGTCATTTGTGACTGGCCTTGTGATCTGAAAAATAATTGATTATCAGGGTTTTTTAAATACATGTTTTATTAATGTTTTTAAAAATATTGCTGTCACTTCCCAAAGACATCTTTCTCCTCAGTAGTATCTCCCCATTTAACAAAGAATATAATGAGGTGAAACAAACCAATATCTGTACTCCAATGTATACTCCATATCAAGCTCATTAATCTTCCCACCTCCTCACTGAGAGGAGAGGGCTATGTTTCACCACATGTCTTTTTGGGTTGAAGACTGCTCATTTCATTGGACAGATTTCTACTGTCTTTCAGTTTTGTTTTCCTTTGCATTATTGGGTTAATTGTTCTCTGTTTTGCATACTACATTCTGCTTCAATTCATAAACATCTTTCCAAATTTCACTGATTTCTTCATATTCATCTTTTCTTATAGTACAGTAAATAATCCATTTCATTCATGTACCACAATTTGTTCAGTCATCCCCAACAATTGCTTTCACAATCAGCTCCTGACATGGCACAGCCAGATGGGGGAAAAAATTGGCCATCATGAAATAATGAGTCTCTTTATCACAACCTACTCTAGCTGTCTTCAAATGGGAAGATAATAGACTCCCAAACCACAGTTTAGGGGCATTTTGGCAGAACTCACATAAACAAATCGAGGCTTTCACAGAGAAGTACCCTTTGCTTGAGCAGACATTGTGTGCTGCCCATCCTGAATACCCAAGATAAAGTAGGAAGACTGATTCCATGGGCAGTCTATTTTGTCACACTGTATATTGCTGGGGTTTTTTTCCTTGTGAGGGAATTCCCATGTAGGAAACATGACTGGAAAGAAAAGTTGGTGGCCCATGACCCTTTCTAAATGGAGTACACTTGTAGTATGTTCATCCTTTCCTTTTGTAGCTATTTTTGGAGGGGCTTGATGCTAATTATGGCTCCCTCTAATCTGTTCCTAGGTTGCCTCAGTCAGGAAAACCTTCTTTCTCTGTGTTTACTTGGCCTTCCTTCTTGAATTCTATCTACTTCAGCAGAACATTCTGCCCATCTTGTTTCCAATCATCTCCACGTGAGATTCCCATGCCTCAGCTGCTGAGGTGGCTTTCTGGCATCCAACTTACTTATATGCCCTATTTGGTGAGGATGAGCTGTGGTGGCCATATGGGTCTGATCACACGACTCATTTTAATGTTACTCCTACTCATGCCAAAATGCCGATTTATGGGATCTCTGGCCAGAGTCCTATTCTTGGAAGAAGCAAAGATCAGCTTGTGTCTTTGTTTGAGTTACTCAGGAGAAAAACTTCTAAAATTCACACTTATCATACTGTTCAGTGTTGCTTCCTTGACTAAGGGTCAAGAGAATGAGTGAATATGAGATTGAATGATCATGCATTGAACCTTCCAAGCTGAATAGGAAAAATTTTTATGTTTTAGCCTTTAATTCCCACCGATCTATGTTTGAAAGAATTCTTGCTTAAATTGCATTTCTCCTGCTTGGTCAGTTTGGGATTTTTTTTTAAATTTTAAAGGCAAGTATTAGCATTTTAACCAGTCAGCTAATTTGTCCTTCAGAAAGACTGGGAAATGAAGACAGAATAACTAATGACACAGGCTCCTGATCATGGTAATACCTATGCACATTAATTCAGTAATTTGCATTGGTTGGCACCATCCCAGTGATGAAAAGACAAGAACCAGCATGATAGAATGGATGCAAGTAACGTAATTGGAGTCAGGAATACATGAGTTCAAATTTGGCTTCTAATATTCAGTAGTTACATTACTTAACCTTCTCGAACGTCAAGAATACTTTCAGTAACTACTTTACAGGATTGGTATGAGACTCAAATGAGGTAATAATATATCTGTTGTACCCCTCTTTAGTTGTCCGTCCAATTGGCATTCAAAGGATAGGTTCTCCCCTCCCCCAGCCCCCAACAAAAACAACTACCATGTTCTAGATGCCCTTTGTGTACTCCTAAAACTATAGCTACTGAAACCACATCAATGTATACCTCTCTGTAAGCAACCAGAGGATTCAATTAGTTCAAGGCAAAAGTATTTACTAAAATGGTATAATGAGAAGCACAATATCTCTCCTGTAAACCCAGATTCCATTCTTTCATAAATCTATTCACCATTATTGGGGGGAGTGTGTACCCATTGATTGCAACAGTAGAAAATAACTCATATAGTAAGTGCATAGGAGGCAGCTAGGTGGCTCAGTGGAGAGCATGCTGGGGCTGGAGTCAGAAAGACCTGAGTCAAAAAGACCTGAGTCAAAACCCGACAATAGATACTTAATAGCTGCCTGGCCCTGGGCAAGTCATTTAACCTCTTTTTGCCTTAATCCACTGGGGAAGGAAATGGCAAACTAGTCCTGCATCTTTGCCCAGAAAACCCATGTACAGTATGGTTCACAGGGTCCTGAAGGGTTGAACATGACTGAATAACAACAAGGGAATGTGTGTGACCCAGACACACGTTAGTAAGGATATCTTCATCTCTTGTTGCTGGGCCCTTGTGCTGCTTTTGCATTACTCCTTGCTAGGTACAATTTATCTGCCACATTAGACCCTGATGTTTGTCCGTCATCTCTACCATCTCCTGCTGCAGGCTAGCTGAAATCCTGGTCTAGGGTACTGCTGTATACTTCAGGAAAGAAAGAGAAGAACCAGTAACCCAGGATCAGGAGATACTTAGTTGAAGATTCCATTGCCTCTAACTTTGGACTCAACCTAAGTCTTGGTCCCTGGTAGTGCTATATAATTTTGACCTAGCATATTACTCTTCAGGAAAGAAAGAGAATCTATACTGTAGGGATCAATAGGAGTCTCTGTTCTGTTGTTGTTGTGTGTGTTGTTTGCAGTCATATCTGACTCTTTGTGACCTCATTTGGGATTTTCTTGTCAAAGATATTGGAGTGGTTTGCCATTTCCTTCTCCAGCTTGTTTTACAGAGGAGGAAACTGAGGCAAAGGGGGTTAAGTGACTTGCCCAGGATCACACAGCTAGTATCTGAGGACTGAATTGAACTCAGGTAGATGAGTCTTTCTGACTCCAGGCTTGGAACTCCATTCACTGTACCATCTAGCTACTCTGTCTTTATTCTAGGATGTGTAATCTCCTGGGCAGAATCCCAGGTCCAGGTACCAGATTCTTGTCTCCTCACTTACTGAACTCTACCCTGCAGCTATGGCCCCTCTCTTCTATTTGTGTTCCTGCCGCAAAATGCCATTGCCTAAGGAATTTAGGGCACCTAAATCCCCCTCCCCCCATCCTTCTATACTTTCCAAGAGGCTTGAGGGAAGAAAGAGGGAATTGCCCAACTCTTGCTTTTTAAAAGCTGTCAGAGGCTTATCCCTCAGCTTACCAGTTGCCGGAGTTCCAGTCATCATTTGCCTTCATCCAATAGTCAGTTGGCCACTGTTGACTGAGGAGGTTTTAAATTCTGATCAACACTTATGGCTTACATATTATTATGTTAGTTATTTTTAAAAAAATTTGTTCTTTAAGAAATTCTTCCATGCTCTGTTATTGAGTTGCTTAGATAACTTCTAAATGCTGTATTCTCTGATTCTTAGGAAAACTTGTAAAGACATTAAAAAAAAAGAAAGTTGGAATTCGAAGCTTAAAGCCACTGTGTAACTGTTACAACTATTGGTAGTAAGCAAGTAAGCATTTATTAAGTTCTTTCTATGCACCAGGCACTGTGCTAGGCACAAAGAATATAAAAACAAAATTAAGAGGCCTTGCCCTCAAGGGGCCTAGTAATAAATTCGTAGGCAGTGTAATAATATGCTTTACCTTTTCTTCACAAACAGATTTTTATTTACCTTTCTAACTCACGCTTTGCAATGGGTGTATTCTTAGAATTCAGATCACATTTTTAGAAATCATATCAGTTTCATAGTGGAAAGAGTAATGGGTTCAGCCTGTGCTGTCAACCTCTGTGACCTTGGGTAAATGACCTTCACCTCTGTGCTTCGTTGTCTACATCTGTAAAACAAATACAATGTTATACTACCTCAGGGTACTCAGGGTTGCTGTGGGGAAAGCCTTTTCTAAGCCCTGAAGTGCTATGTAAACGTATGCCTGGTTATTAGTTTCATTATTCTTAATACACAATAACAATTTCAAAGGTGATTTTTCTTACTGTCTGAATTGCACTTCTCAGTAACACCAAACACTTCGAACTTCTAGCTTCTCTTTCAAATAACTTCTGGGGACAAATATTTAAATTTATCATTTAAAAGACCCCTTCAGTAAAACAATGGATTATTCTGTAATATTAATAATCACTTGGGGCGACTAGGTGGTGCAGTGAATAGAGTACTGACCCTGGAGTCATTAGGACCTGAGTTCAAATCTGGCCTCAGACAATTAACACTTACTAGCCTTGTAACCTTGGGGTTAAGTGTTAATCCCAATTGTCCTGCCTTCCTCCCTCCCAAAAAAAAAGCCAAAAAAAAAAAAATCAACTTCAAATTTGTTTGTTCTCTAAGTCTGAATTCTCCTTATGTTTTCTTGAAGTGGAATATACCACAATTCTAAATATTACTCTCAGGTAGTAGACCTGAAACTGGGCTCTACTGAGTTGGAATCCTAAGGAAAATTTCCAAACATTGAATTTGTTCTTGGTTTCTGCACAGAATTAAACTGGATTGGTGGGATAACAGTGCATATTTACTGTAGAGACATTGTTTTGTTTTAGCCTTGTGATGTCAATAAGTAAAGAGGCAGGAGTACTAGCTAGGAACAGGATGTTAATATGTTAATACATTTTAATAAGGTCAGAGTCAAGTGTGCAGGCTAAATGAAATTGTTAGAAACTAAATGACTTATAAAAACCAGATATAAGGCTGCCAATAGGTTTCATCAGTCTATGTGATATTGCTCACATGAGAGCATTTAAAATATAGCAAGTGAAAGAAATGGTGCTGATGGGGGACGGGATCCCAATAGGTTCAGCAGGAATTCTGATCTTATCTAAGACCAGAAAACCTGCAATATTTTCTGGAAAGAATTCAAGGTCTCAGGCTTAATTGGAGTGAGAGTTGTAGAAGTTTATTGTTATGCTTCCATGAGAACCAGGCAAGAGTCCTTTAGGGGACCTGCAAGTGAGAGGGGTACATGCTTTTACCTTTAAAGGGTAGGGCTGCCATTGTCAGGGCTGACCAGAGGGGAGGGGCCTCAGTGCATAGACAAAGGTCAGAGCTGACCCAGAGGAGCATGTGAATAGATAGTTTAGATAAGATTTGGGCCAGGTCATTAAGGAGACAAAAGGCAAGGACAAAGGAGGGTGTGGGCCAGGCCCAGAAGAAATGAAGAGATTAAGTAATAACAAAGGGATCACAGGGTGTGGCCTAGGTGGAGTGTGGGATAGGGAGAAGGGGCAGAGCTCAAGGATGGGAAAGGACAAATTGCAGTTACAACTGAACAGACTGGTTTTACAAGTTGGTTTCACAAATTGATCTAGACCCCAGGTACCCCATCAGTGCCAGAGCTTTCTATGAGTGAGTATCCTTGCCCACAGGTGCCATAGCCTTAGGGTACTATGGTGGAGGGGAGAAACACAACTGATCTCCAAACAAAGAGTTCTTAGAGAGCACAAGGCACTATGTGGGAGGCCAGATTATTCATTTGTCCATTTGCAAATGATTAAAAAATACTTATGTAAATACTAAAATATTTTTATGCATTTATGTCAAAGTATTCAAAGGCGCCTGTTTGATGGGCTGATTTTTAAAGAAAATACATATGTAATTTTAAAAAAGTAAATTATATATTTTAAGAAGGGAAAAGTGGGATTTCTGAAAGAAGTAGCACTGATTACTTTTTCCTTTTCAGACTCTCGATACATACTTCTGCCCGTTGTTCTGCATCACCTCCACATGCATTTACAAGAGCAAAAGGACCTCATCATGTGTGCACGCATTCTTAGCAACATATTTTGTCTCATCAAGAAAAATAGCTCAGTAAGTAAACATTCATGGGAAGTTAACTTCCATAAGTGTCTTCTACTAATCAAATAACATTAAGACTTGGAGGTAAAAAAAAAAATGCCACCACTAAAGCATAAGCCTCTATGGCACTAGTTTTGATTTCCACTTGGGTTTACCTTTTCTTCTTTTCATACTGAAATAATTTTTGTAAGATAGTGGGACTGATTTTCAAAAAACAAAACATTGTTACTCAGTACAATTTAGATCTCCCAAACTTAGATTTCAAGAGAAGGTTGTAATGGAAAGTGAAAAAAATTGGACATCTTGAGGAATCCCACAAGTGTCTCTAATCTTGATATGAAAAATACTCTGGCAAAGCAAAGATTTTATTGTTACAAGGTGGTCTGATATAGCGGAAAAAGCACTGGAATTGGAGACCAAAGACCCAAATTCTAGCCTCATGTCTGCCATTTAACCTCTGAGTCCAAACCTTATTGCTAAAATGGGAGTAATAATATCCATTCTGCTTACATTGTAGAATTTTGGGTATCATGTGAGAAGGAATATGGCTACATTTGGAAAATAGTGAGGCACTATTGAAATGTAAAGTGTAATTCCATGGAAGAAACACTGAATCTGGGTTAAAGGACCTGGGTTCAAATTCTATGTCTAATACTCTCTGTCTAAACTTGGACAAGTTAGCTAAAAGTCTTGGACTTCAAGTCTCTCATTTTTATGATGAGATAATTTAACTAGATGGCCCCCAAGGTCTCTTTCCGCTATAAGTTTACCATCTTATAACCATTATTGTTATTGTTCAAATTTATGAAAATCTTCATGACAAGTACTTGGGTGTTTCTCAGTAGCTGGATCCTAAAAAGACTATCCTTTTGGAGAAAATCTCACTGGAGCCTGGAAATACCATATCACAGAGGTTCTTAAATAGAGAGCCACAGATCCCCAACTGTTCCATGGTTAGATTTTAGGAGGTTCATACACTTGGATAAGGAAAAAATACATTTTAATTTTCATTAACCTTTGGTTTCCTTTGTGGTCCTGTGTAATTTATTTTGTGCATCTAAAAGCATTATTCTATGAAGGGGTCCTCAGGCTTCCCCAGACAGCCAGAGGAATCCATAATACCAAAAAGGTTAAGAACCCTTCTCTTAGAGGACCACTGATAGAATCCAGTCATCATTCCTAACTTGGAAAGAGTTTGGCTATCATCTCCTACCTGTTTCCCCCAAATCCCAGGTTTCCATATCTTTGGCATCTTGAGGGTACAGTGGATAGAGTGCTGGACCTGGAGAAAAACTCAAGTTCAAACACAGCCTCAGACACTTAACAGTAGTGAGATACTGGGCAAATCACTTTATCTTCTGTCAACCTCGGTTTCCTCCCCAATAAAATGGATATAATAATGGCACCTACTTCTGAGAATTGTTGTATCAAATGAGATAATATTTGGGTTTTTTGGTTTTTGGTTTTTTGCTTTATAGAGTGGTGAAGGTAGGGCATTTGGGGTTATGTGACTTGTCCAAGGCCACACGGCTTGTTTTCTGTCTTAGGTGTCTGAAGTCAGATGTGAACTCAGGTCCTCCTGACTCTAGAACTGGTGTTCTATTCACTGCGCCACCTAGGTACCCATGACATAATATTTGTAAAGCACTTTGCAGAGCTAAAAGCATACTTACATATCATCATCTTATTGTCTTCTTTGTTGTTAGTTTGAGTAAAATTCTAGCTAGTACTTAAAAAAAACCCTTTCTTATAATGTTGAAATACTAAAATGCTTCTTGGTACTTTCTGGGAGGAAATTCTAGGTTTTAGATCACAAGTTATGGGTTTCCTATTTATGTGCATAAATAACTTTCTTGTCCAGTTTTGTAACTCTAACACCATTACTAAGGCGTGGTGCTCATTGGCAGTGATTTTTTTTTAAAAATAACTTTGCCACGAGCCAGATATATTCTGGACAGTGATTCATTTTTGTTTCTTTCTCCCTCTTATTCTATGCCTGTTATCTCCTCTCAGTTTTCCTTACTCCTTTTCTAGTAATAGTGACTTGATGATAGTAAGTGAAATTGGGTTATGTGAGTTTGACTCCTACTCTCCTGGGAGCAGAGCTATTGCTGAGGAAAAGACCAGAACTGCTTTCCTTGAGGAATGCTCTCTGGATATTCACCAAGAGAGGAAGCTGCCCAGGAAAGAATGAATGCCTTTACTTTACTACTTATTCCATAGGACACCAGACCTCAGTAGGGACTTTGAAAGGGAAAATGGGAGTGAATGGAGAAATGGGGAGGACGATAGAGTGGCATTGTGAGTGAAAGTGTATGTTCTTCATCTCTTATGAATATAAGGAGGAGAATACCACACCTTGCCTTGTTGGGTTGGTTTTTCTCAATTCCTTATTACTAGCGAGGAAATAAACAGGATTTACTGTAAGCATCAGGTGAAGTGATTTTGAATTTCAAGTTGTCACTTTTGGCTTGGAGGTGATAGAGTTTCTTGGAAAGGACAGAGTAGGATTCTGACTCACACTCTGAAAACAGGAGTCAGGGATAGCCAAGAAGCTATCTGTAATTATTCCAGGGGATATGTAATGTACTCATAACATATATTAAGAAGAACTTATCAAATAGAGGACCTAGAAGTTAGGATGACTTGCTTTCAAATCTTGTCTCTGAAAAGTTAGGTGACCTTGAGCAGGTCATTCCCCCTTTCACTCACCCAGCCAGCTCATTCCAGAAAGGACACCAGACATGGAATCAGAAAGAACCTAGGTTCAAATCTTGCTTCAGGTACTTACAGTTATATGACCCTAAGCAATTCATTTTGGTGCCTCACTTCCCTCATATGAATAGGGGGAGGCAGTTGGACTCAAGGACCTCAAAGACCATTCCAGCTCTAAATCTATAATCCTGTGAACCAGTGTGAAATTGTTGATCTGTATTGATTGGTACAGGAATTTTCCATAATGGGAGTTCTTCACATATATTAAATAACAAGTTTAGACTCCTACCCCCATGTACACATACATACACTTAAATAAACATAATATAAGAAAATGTGTTATAAATCTCTGGCCAACAGTCCTTCCAATATTTACTTTCTTTAAGGCAGAATTGCAAAAAAAGGTTTCTTCTGGTAGTTAACTACTTGTCCTCAGAATGTTTCCCCATGTAGCTGTCTTGAGTCCTAATTACTAGCAGCATGGAATCATTGTGAAACAGTGGGCATAGTGTATCTGCCCAATTTTGGTGATTTCAGACATTGTGTTAGACCTGGCTCAGCTAGATTATCTTTCACAGTCCTGACACATTTGGCCTGGTAGAAAGGCTCCAGGCTTCTTACAAGGGCACAGTTGCCTGTGTATCTCAATTTTTATGTATAGGGATTTTATTGATAATTTTAAAGAACTAGTTAACTATTCTTTTCCATTTCCTAAAACAGATTTCTGGGAAAGAAGAAAAATGTATATAGTAAAAATGTGAAGATTATTAATGTCACAATTTTAGTTGGCCTTCTGCTATCTAACTCTGTAGACTTGGGAAAATCACCTAACCTTTCTGGCTCTTTGTAGTCTCATCATCTATAAAACAAAGGAATTGGGCTAGATAATTTCCAAGCTTCTTTCTAGCTCTAAAATTTTATAATGCTCATTCTAAATTTGGAAAATCTGTTTTTCCCTTATTGTTTAGAAAGGGAAATAGAAATCTATACTATGTTGGGGCAGCTAGGTGGCACAGTGAATAGAGCACTGGCCCTGGAGTCAGGAGGAACTGAGTTCAAATGTGGCCTCAGACACTTGACGCTTACTAGCTGTATGATATTGGGAAGTTGCTTAACCCCAATTCCCTTACCTTTCCCCCTCCAGAAAAAAAAAAAAAAGGAATCTGTCATCTTCATCACAAATACAGTACATACATGTGTATATATTTATATTTTTTCTCTTTAGGAAAAATCTGTTCTGGAAGAGATAGATGTGATTGTAACCAGTTTGCTGGATATCCTTCTGAGAACCATATTAGAAATCACTAGTCGCCCTCAGCCGTCCGGCTCTGCAATGAGGCTTCAATTTCAAGATGTGACGGTAAGATCATAAAAAAGCAAGAACATTGGGAAGGAAACAGTTTGTACTTGTTAGTGCTTTGGTTTTTTTATGGGTAGGTCAAAACTGGGTAATGTGGGGGGAAAAATATGAGTGAGTTGTTTTCCTTTATGATGAGTATTACCATCTTGTAGAGCATTTCTGTGTGTTTTCAATAGGTTTAGCAAACCTGGAATGGATTTGCTAAAAGGCAGTTCAACAATTCTTTAACATTTTAAAACCTAAATTTTATTTTTTTTCTTATTTTTCTTTACATTAAATTTACTTGACATAAAAGCCCATAGCCAGACTGAAAGATTTTCATTTTAAAGTCATGAGGAATGAGAAAATTACAGAGAAGTAGAAAGAGCACTGGATTAGGAATTCTGCCTTAGGGAACTTTGACACTCTGGCTGTGGTACTATGACAAAGTCCACTAGCTTCTCTGATTTTGTTTTCACATCTGAAAAATAAGGAGTTCGACTGTATGCTCTTTGAGGAACCTTTCAGCCCTAACATTCTCCGAATCTAGGAAACATACATATGACATTTTGTTGGTCTTGTGATCTCCTTATACAGATACTCTCTTCAATGGTACGAATTCCAACTGACATAGGCCCTTTCACTGTGTGCCTCTTTTCCATGTCCTCTTAAAAATCCTCCCCAGAGATCTACCAAGTGTACTGAGGAGGCCAGCCTCTAAATGCTACATTGCATAGAAATCTGTGGAACACATGGCCAACTCAAAATAATTTTAGAAATTTATATTAACATATTTTTAAATATATTAAACTCACCTTCATTTGACAGAGTTTGGTTTGACCAACTTTTATAGACCTGACTCTTCATAGCAAATACAGTGATCTAAGACAATTCCAAAAGACTCATGGTGGAAAATGCTATTCACATCCAGAGAAAACTATGGAGTCTGAATGCAGATCAAAGCATACTATTTTCACTTTTTATTTTGTTTTTGCTTTCTCATGATTTTCCTTTCTTGTTCCGATTCTTCTTTCACAACTTGACTAATATGGAAATATATTTAATATGACCATAAATGTATAGCCTGTATCAGATTGCTTGCCATCTTGGGGAGTGAGAAGAGAATGTACAGAGGAAGAAAAAAATTTGGAACTCAAAATCTTATAAAAGTGACTGTTGAAAACTGGAAAATAAGAAAATAAAAAATGAAGGATTAAAAAAAGAGTTTGGTCTGGCTTAAAACTACTGCTACAATAGAAAATTTTATGTTCATGCACTGATAAGCTTATCATTTTTCAAATGTTACTTGTAAACATGTCTTCTCTTAATAGTAAGCCAAGCACATCTTCTTAAGAATGTTTGTTAACTAAAAATACATCATTTAACCGCTCTGAGCTTCATAATCTCTGTTTCTTTCCAATTCTATTTCCTAAAATCCTATGAAATATGCTTCCTTTGGTGCTATGTGAAAATAACATTATTTTCCTACTGGATTATGAAATTTTTCTTTGCCTTTAAATCACTTTGTGCTTAAGAAGGTTGCTCAAGAAATGAACTATTGTTAGTACTTCAGATCACCTACCTACTCTCTCAGAGCTCAACTTTACCTGAGTGGGCAGAATGAAAAAAAAACTAAGCAGCATTAAGCCTAGGTTTCCCACCTTTGTCATAGCAGGGAAGAAAAGAAAAGATCTTTCTTTTAGATTTGAAATGGAAGACACCATTGTTTACAAAGAAACAAACAAAGAAAACCAGCTTAGAGAGAAAGTTAATTTCCCTTTAATATTATTTGGTGACATTAGGGATCCTCATGACTTTTTATAATGAGAGTATATCAGCTTCCTAGCAATAGGCATCACTCTTAATCCTGAAAATCAAATATAATGTAAGATTTTTTTTAACCTCATGAAATTTTTGCATGTATTTGAAATAGCCAAAACCTCTGAGTAGAAAGGACAAGTCATTAAAAAAACAGCAACAATCCACATCTAAATCATAAAGCTTTGGAGGAAGGTAGTGGAAAGAATTCTAGACCATGCAGTCCAAGAATCTGGGTTCAAATCCTTGCACTTTGATTTGCTAGTTGTTTGGGTAAGTCACATAACCTCTCAGTTTTCCTGCCCATAAAATGGGATTGCATTACTGACTGTGCAGTGAGGTCATTGTGAGAAAAGTGCTTTGTATAGTTCTTGAATGCACTTCTACCAACTAGGGCCAAAAGCTTAAATGTAACAAAAATGAGCTTTAAGCTGTAACAGTGCAATGGATAGTGCAAAATAAATGCCTTGTGAAATATGATGTGCCTAAAAAGACAGGGTATGAGTGAGGAGAGATTTTAAAAAGAGAGGACAGTGATGGAGTACTAAGGATCTTTCCTAGCTGGGCCATGTAGCGTATTTAATTGGAAGATACACTGACCTATCTTTCTGAAGGGAAAGCTCACTCAAGGTGTAAAAAAAATGACTTTTGCTACGGAGTATAGACCTGTACCTTTTTTTTAAAATGTATCCTTAGTTACATATCTCCTTAGACTTTTATCCATGTTAATTATGTTACAGTGAGAATGATAAGACTCTTCATTCAAAATAACTTCTCCTAGGATTATAACATGTCAATTTCTTTTTTTATGCAAGATTTATTAATAATTTTTTTAAAATCTACTGCATAATAGTCCTATAGAAGGGAATAACATACACACTCAATTGGGTATCTTACCTACAGGAAAATAGGAGGGTAGGAGATAAGAGGGGGGATGATAGAAGGGAGGGCAGATTGGGGGAGAGGGTAGTTAGAAGCTAACATTTTTGAAAAGGGACAGGGTCAAAGGAGAAAATAGAATAGGTGGGGGGAGCAGGATAGGATGGAGGGAAATATAGTTAGTCTTTCACAATATAACTACTATGGAAATGATTTGGGTAACTACACATGTACAACCTATATTGAATTGCTTATCTTCCCAGTGGGGACGGGTGAGGAGGGAAGAAGGGAAAAAATCTGGAACTCAAAGTTTTAAAAACAAATGTTTAACAAAAAATTGTTTCTCACATGCAACTGGGAGATAAGAGATACAGGCACTGGGGTATAGAAATCCATCTTGCCCTACTAGAAAGTTAGGGGGGTGATGGGATCTAAGAGGGAACAGATTGGGGGAAGGGGTATTAAGTAGGCTTGCTATTTTGGGGTGGGGTAGGGGAAAAACGGTGAGAAAAAATTTTAACTCAAAATCTTGTGGAAATGAATGTTGAAAATGAAAAATAAATAAATTTTAAAACAAATAATAGTCCTGTACTGTACTACATGTCATAACTTTATCATGTTCTACAAAACTCCTGTAACATGCACACATGTGTGAACATGAACATACACAGAGCCCAGAAACATCTCAGTATAGTACCCTGAAAACTGTGGCCAAGTTCAAGGAACTTTTTTTCAAATGTTATTTGTAAACACACCTACTATTATATCTGTTTGATGTCTGTTCAAACCAGAACTCTGAAGTTGCATTCTCTTTTTCCAAACCAAACCAGGAAACCCATTAACTGAAAGCAAAGGGCCTCAGTTATACAGAATATCACAGTAAATGACAAGAAAAAAATATTCTCATATGTAAAAGAGTACTTTCTCACAGATTCCAGGGCTGTTGACTGGAGAGGGAATACTTATAGTCCGATAAATCTCATGTTTATATGATTGAGTCCTGGTTGGAAAATCTTGCTACTTCCATGTAGAGCTACTGTTGCCAATTGCTTTCTCTTCTGAGAAGCTTATCTATATTCTCCAGAGAGGTGCTGTTGCAATCCATTATCTTTCATCTTAATTCTAGCTACTATGTGACATCTTTTCTGTAAGGAAGCTAACCCATTACCTCAGAGTTATTTGAGTTCTTTTGTGAGTCAGATCCAGAGTCACTCCTAGCCAGCAGAGCTACAGCCTGACAAATTAATTCGTTTTTTGGGGACCACTTTATTTCTAACTCTGCAGGAACTCTCTTAAGCCTGCTTGATATTTGGGTTGATTTGAGTAAATTCCTTTAAATTCCCATCATCCCCCAGGTCACTAATATCAGATCCATTCAAATTACTCCAGAGCTTTACTTAGCTACACTGGAGGGACAATTAGTGTCTTTTGACCTGTACTTTTTCATATACATACAAATTACACCTTCCCCTAAATTAGAATAATAATAATGATAACATTTAAACTATACTTCAAGATTTTAAAATAACTTGCCTCACAATTGCAATGTGAGGTAAAGTATTGTTGGTACCTGGTGGGCATGTTCTATGAGAAGGAAGAATGATAAAATACAGAATACCCTGAAGCTACTAATAAGGAGCCTACTGATTGGTGTTGTTCAGCCAAATTATAAGATAGGAAAGGTGAATGGAAGGAAAATAAAATAAATAATCAGCCACACTACAGATTCTGAGGAAAACGAGGCTTGTAAGAGTTAAACAATTTGCCTGTGGTCACATAGCCCATAAGAATCAGAGCTATGATTCAAACTTGAGAACTCTGAATCTTTTCATTATGGTACATTGCTTCTCTCACTTCTATTATGAATTAAATTATGTTCTAAAAGGATTTAGGGACATGTAGTTATATCTGTTAGCATATAACATGGAAAAATCTGTAATGTGGGAGTTATACCCAATGATTAGTATGACAACAAGCTTTTACTGTATACCTGATTCTAAGTAACAGTAGCCCTTTCAGTTTTAAAGAATTGTACTTTTCATTTTTCTACCAACTATTCAAAGAACTTTAAAATGGTCCCTTGAACTGGATTAAGTGCCACTGTAATTGGCTCCTTTCAGTATTCTAATTGTACCTGGATATAGATTTTATAAAGAAGCATAAATGGCTATTTGCTTCACACCCTCAAATAATTGGACTCTAGAGTTTCTTAGAATTTACAAATGCTTTTCTTTCTTTGCACATAATTCTCTCAGAAGGTCTTTTCATATCCAGTTGACTTATCTCGGCATAGGTCATTTCTCTTCCAGATGCTTTGTGCTCATTTGTCTAAAGATTTCTTGCAGTGTGAGCTTATGACCCCCAAAGGTATATCACTTAAGAAGTTGAAAAAAATATTGTGCATATACACAGAGACAGACAAATAGAAAGATAGATAGATAGATGCACTTAAAAAGTTGATATTGCATGGTAGATAGTAGCCTGACCTGGGAGTCAGAAACACCTGAGGTCAAGTCCTATATATGACACATAAAAGCAATACAACTAGGGCAAGTCAGTAAACGCCATGAGACCCACAGAAAGGTTTCTGAGACTCTTAAGGTGCCTTTCTGAATTGGTAGAGGCAATTTATACCCTGGGAGTTCCTGCATAGATGAAATCACAGATCTAGACACCCCCCCCCAACCACTCCCAGCATCTTTAATGATAGCTTTGCTGATATATATATACATATATATGTATGTATATATATGTGTGTGTGTGTATAGTGTATGTATACATACACACAGAAGTATGTATATATATAATGTATATATACATATATTTAAAAGTCTTTTAGTATTGGATCTATAGAAATAAGTTGGATTTTTAAAAAATTATTTTAGCTACTTTGTATATTAAAGAATATCTATACTAAAAATTAAGTGACTCTCTGCCAGGGAATATTATCTTGTCTATTATGCATTTTTTTACCCATTAAGTAGGCCTTGGATTGCTTATATTAATATATTTCTGTAGTCTAGTGAAACTAAGAAATCTAGTAGTAGAGATAAATTTTTCTGCTCTCCTTTATTAAATGAAGATTGAAAAGAAGGGTGATAACTTTTTAAAATGAAAATTATCATTAGAGTTGGATTAGGATCAAAAGAATCAAGGAAGGTTTGGTCACAGTATCATAAGATTTGGAGCTAGAAGGAACTTTAGACATCTTCTAATTCAGTGTTTCTATAACCCTTCCCCCACCCCGTTCCTACCTCAACAACTCCACTATTCTACAGGCGAAGAAAGCAGTTCCAGAGAAGTTGAATAATTTTCCTAAGTTCAAAGTTCCCTGTTCATGAATCTCAGGGATTTTGATTATGGGGAATCAGATACTGATGGAGATTTTTCCCATTACACTGGAGACCCTAAAGATATTGATATGCCTGAAGATTCACATGTTCCCAGTTCCCAAAAGCCCCTTTGGTAAATTCTTTAATAAGCTTGATAAATTAGGGGATTTGCACAGTCATAAAAAAAAAATAGACTTAATAGAATTAAGTAGTCTTCAAGCTGATTTTAAACCAACTCTTCTGAGCTTGAGCTTGGATATGCCTAAAGAGACATCAAGTGCTGTCTAGCTTGAGAAGAAGAACATCCGTAATATTTCTGATCATGAGCCTATTTGCTTTTCTGAAAATCTTGTCCATCATGATGAGTGTAAACATCCTGATGAAGTCAGAATTGAACCAGTCCTTTGACTTCAGTTCCAGGATTCTTCCCATTAAGCCTCATTACACAATCTTGAAGGTTTTTGAGCACCTAAATAAAATTAATTAATAGTGGTGTTGGGGGTGAGATTGGCATAATTACATTAGAGTTAGTTTATCAAAATGAATATACAGCCTTTCTCCCAGTTACGTAGACTCAATGTGGCAGACTCATCCTTGACTCTATTTCTCCTTCACCCCCAATTTCTAGTTGTCAAGTATTATTCTACCTACAGTGTTTTTCCATCCTCTCCCCATTTATCTATTTTCCTTTCCTTCTTGACCTCACCCCTGGACATTTGTAGTAGCTTCCTGGACTCCTATCACATTTGGTTTCTTCCTTCTGTTGTCTGCTGTTGCCAAAATGAACTCCCTGGAGCATAGCTCTAATCATAGTCCCCTTTCACCCATGCCACCCTCAAAAACCTTTAGTAAGCCCACTTTTCTTACAGAATAGAGCCCAAACTCCTCATTCTGGCATTCAGTGTTTTGCACAGTATGGCCCTAACTTACCTTTCTAGACTTACCTCCTAATGTCCTCTAACAAATAATAGCCCATGCTCTGGCCTTATTGTTCTAATTTTCCAAGTGGTCCCTAAATATAACTAATGCTTTCCCTGCTACCCTTCTTTTGTTCATACAATTCCTTATTCCAGCTAATAAAATACTTTCCATCCTTTAAAAACTAGTCCAGTTATTTTCTCTCTAATAAAGTGCTATTCTTTTCCTTGCCCCCACAAACCAGATGTAATCTATCCCTCATCTAAGTACCTTTAATACATTATACTTCTGGGGTGGCTAGGTGGTACAGTGAATAGAGCACTGGCCCTGGAGTCAAGGAGGACCTGAATTCAAATGCGGCCTCAGACACTTAAAACTTACTACCCATGTGACCTTGGGCAAGTCACTTAACCCCAACTGCCCTGCCCTCCTCCGTCCAAAAAAAAATGCATTATACTTCTTTTTTTTGTGCTTTATCATTTTCTGCTTTTCTTTTGCAGTCATCTTAACCCCTCTACTAATTCTTAAAGACTTTTAATCAGTCAGCTTTAAAATATATGTGACTTGATTGACTTCTTCTTGTGCTTATATTGTAAGGCAAATTAATCACGATGTCCATAATTTTTTAAAATAAGGGCATAAAAACAAGTAAACAAATCTATAGACCTATTTACCTATCTGTTTGTAAAATTACTGTAATCTGTATTTCCCAGAGCATTTCAGATTTAAAATATTTGTATTTTTGGTGCAAGCTCCTTGCTCAACTAATCATTTATCCTCCCTTAATTAGAGCAATAACATTTAAAACAATGCAAACGTGACAGAAAACCCATCAGTGTAAACTAATTCTAGATTTACAGAATTGCAGCTTCATTGGAATTTATTCCCTGCATCTGTACTTACACAGAACATAAGTGTGATTTTTGATATAGAAGACAGAGTGAGCACCCTAAAAAGATGTACAAAGTTTAGGCAAGTTAACATCGTCCATTGTTTTTTGTCATAGCTACTTCAGTAATCCATGGAAGATGACTTTCTTTCTTCTAGCTGACTGATAATCACCTATTGCCCTAAATTAGAATATTTAATAAACTTTATCATTTTAATATCATGGAAAACCTATAAATGAAATTAGTAGTTGGTATATATTTGAAATTAATAAAATGATATGTCTTTTACCATGTCCTGAAATTCATCAGACTGAGTGCTTTACTGAGATTTTTTTGTCAAATAATTTCATGAATAAAAATGCCCTGTCCTTAAGGTCCTAACTTCTAGACCTTAGGAAAGAGTTCTGGTTGGTCAAAATTGGCATGACTTTGTGACATTTAAAAAGTTTTAGAGGTATAATTTCTAGGTAATTATTTTATTAATAATGTTAGAATATTACCAATAAAATGGGTCAGTGACATTCTCCAATGCCAGAGACCAGTCATGGTTGGTAGGTTCATAGTTTATATGCTCTTGGAAGAGTGAGTGTTCCTGAGGGTGGCAATCAACTCCGATTGGTTAACAATTAATGAGAGAGAATTAGTATTACAATGAGAGGTGGACCTATTCTAATAAGGGGCTGGAGAATGTAACTTTGGTCATGATATTTACTTCTCAATCACCCCCACCCTCAGGAGCAAATATACTCAAAGGGTGTATATCCCCACCTTAGCCTGAACCAAGAAGACTATAGGCCGTAGTTTCAACTTAGATCAAATTCCTTGTAAGATTGGTTAGGGTAGCGATACCTAGATTGAGGAGAATGTTATCATCAGTCCTATCCTTTAGAGGCTAAGTCTTAAAATGAGAACTTTAGAAAAAGGGGGAGAATTCTGGATCTCCTCAAATCATTGGTTATTAATAATCATTTTTTCAATTGTACAGAGGGAGAACTGATCATTAAAGTAACTAAACCTTAAGCCATTTAATATATATATATATGTATACCATAGCTAAGATCTTGAATTATACTTAGAAAAAAATAGATTACAAAACACTGTTAAAAATGAATTCTTTATTTCACTTAGAAATCAAGCTATTTTGTTTAATAACAGCTGAAATTTTCTAGATGGTCTTCAGGGAATAGCCCTGCTTAGCACGTGTCTCATTAGTCTTAGCCTAGAGATTACTATGGCAAGGTTCATTTTTTGAAAGGAGGGATCATCTTCTTCAAAAGACATATATAGAAAAAAGCAGTTTTGAGTCATAGCTGTTAAATAATATTCCAGAATCAGCTGTGAATATCTAGCATTTATGTAGCACTTGAAGGCTTTAAAATACTTTACATTTATTATCTCATGTCATCCTTACAACAACCCTGTGAAACAGGTGTTGTTATCCCCATTTTATAGATGAGGAAACTGAATCTGGAGAGGTTAAGTGAATTGCCCAGGATCCCACAGGTAGTGACAGAGGCAGGATTTCAATCCAGGAGTTCCTGACATCAAGTCTATTATTCTCTGCCAACTAGTTGCCATTAGCTACCATTGTGAATGTAGAGTCTGTGAACATCAGGGATAATCAATCGTTTTTCAGTCATGTCTGGCTTTTTATGACTGAATTTGAGATTTTCTTGGCAAAGATACTTGGAGTGGTTTGCTATTTCCTTCTCCAGTCCATTTTACAGATGAGGAAAGTGAGGCAAACAGGGTTAAGTGGCTTGCCCAGGGTCACCCAGCTAGTAAGTGTTTGAGGCTGGGTTTGAACTCAGGAAGATGTCTTCCTTACTACAGGCTTGGCACTCTACCCACCATGCCACCTTGCTGCCCCATTCCTCTTGGAATTAGCAGCAAATATATTAGAAATGTTTTCATTTGCCTACTTACATAGCCATCATTTTATACAGAGTGAGTTCAGGTCAATTTTCACTTGTCAGGTTCTTTCATCAGCCATGATTTTGTTAAAGAGAATGTTGAGTAACACTATTCTTCAGACATTGAAGCTTCACATACTTCACAAGTTAAGTGCCCTCAGGAATATATAAAAGAGGAGCAGGAGAAGAGAAACCTTTCACATCAGCCATTTGAGATCAGAATCTTTTCTCTGCAGATTCTGAGGGTTCCTCCCTCCTGATAGAATAGGTCCATCCAATGTTACTATGTGTTTCACCTTGATCATTGCCTGAACACATACCTCAAAGAGGGGCCCTAAAGAGTCACCACATCAGTCAAAGCAGGAACAGAGCCATTGGCCCCAGTTCAGTCCATTTTTTTCAGAGGATGACAAATGTTCTAATACCATCCTGTACTTCTAAAAGGACTGCTGATTTACAAATGCCAACATACTGTCTTGCACAGATCTCTCTGTCTCGCTCTGAGAATGTGTCAGATCAATATGACAGTCTCTTAAAAACAAAATGTGTTATCTCACCTTCTTATTCTTGGTATGGTATTGTGCCACAGAATGCAAGGCTGTGGACAGTTGGGGCTAGGGGGGAAGGGAGAGAGCTAATTTGAGCTTTAGGTACCATTGTTCAAGATGAGCATACTTAGAAAGTGATGGATTCATTACTTTTTGAAAAAAGATATACATCGAGTTATTTGGAATTCACCTACCCAGCAACCTCAGCTGTCCAAACACAGTGAGAACCAAAAATTCAACTGAACCATTTTAAAGCACCTACTAGATACAAGAAAACATGCTAGGTGTTAGAGATAAAAAGACAAAAAGAAAACAATCTCTGACCACAAAAAACTTTCATTCTACTGGAATGGAAAGGAGTGGGGAGTAGAAGGAATAAGAAATAATAAAAACAGATTTCTGAGAACTTAGAAAAACAAAAAGGTTCATGTACTTTAATTCATGTTTTCTTTTTTTAACTCATGGGAAAGCCCTTTAGGATCTCATCTAGAACAAGGCTTCTTAAATTTTTTCTACTAGATACCCCTTCAGCGTTTCTTAAACTGTGGGTCGCAACCCCATTTGGGGTCATGATCCACATTTCTAGACCTTATTGACTTATTTTGGGCTCAGTTATAAGCTTGATTGCCTGGCTTGTTAGCTCATAGCAAATCAGAGAGGAAGACATGGTGCAGTTAAAGACAGGCTAAGGCACACCAAGAATATCAGGAAATGACAGTCAACTGTGTTAAAGCAAAAGTGGACACAGGCCAACTGGAAAAAGCTCATGAAAGAATTCAAAAAGGGGGTGGCTAGGTGGTGCAGTGAATAGAGCACTGGCCCTGGTGTTAGGAGGACCTGAGTTCAAATCTGCCCTCAGACACTTAACACTTACTAGCCATGTGACATTGGGCAAGTCACTTAACCCCAATTGCCCTGCCCTTCCCCCTCCAAAAAAAAAAAAGAATTCAAAAAACATAAGAATTTGGGGACAAAAAGTCCAATACCTTCAGGCTGTCCAGCCCCTGAGGCCATCATTGTGTTACAGCACAGTGTAACCATTGTCGATACCAGATGCTACATGGGTATCCGCATAATGTAAACTGACCTAAGAGAAATATCCCCTATATGTAGAGTTGATCTTCTGTTAAAACATCTGTAGAAAGACACATACAAGAGACAAGTGGGAAAAGGAGTTGTTGGATGAGTGGTGATCTCTTCCTGTGGAAGGACAGCTACATCATTGTGATCCCAGATCCATTGAAAAAGAATTATAATGAGTTGGAGTGATGAAGAAATTGTTTGATTATGCTGTGTCTTCTATATAAATAGGAAGGGATGTTTATAATCTGTTTCTGGAAGGGTCCTCATTAAAAAATCATTAATGCTTTTTAAAATCTTTGGTACTTAATAGAGGTGATAATCTTCATTAAATGGAAAATATCTCATTTTTTGATGATGCCAGTCATTATTTTAACTCCTCATAGGTAGGCAGAGTGTCACTAGGGTTAGTCTGCTATTTAAGAAGTAATCCCTAGAGATAAATTTATTTTTAACAAATAATGGTAACTTCCTCTGAATCTCAATAGGTTTAAGTGAAGTAGATGGTTTCTTCTTACAATGAGAAAAGAATCACTTGTTTATGAGATTGTAAACCCTAATTTAAATCAGGAATTCTTAACACATTTTGGTGTCATGGACCTGTTTGGTGCTCTGTTGAAGCATATGGGCCCCTTCTTAGAACAATGTTTTTAAATGCATAAAATAAGATACATAGATTTACAAAATAATCCAATCATATTTAAATATTTTTAAAAGGTTCATGGACCCCTAGTTAAGAAAACTTAAAGTTTAAATTAATTAGGCCCATGACCTATAATATCACTTCAGGTTATATTACATACCACAATACTTTGTGTTTTCAAGTTTTATAAGGTATATTTAAGGAGAATATAGACTGTTTTGATGATGATAATGATAAAAACTCTAACAATGTAGGTAGCGTCCTGTTTTACAAAATGCTTTACAAATGTCATCTCATCTTATCCTCACAATAGCCCTGAGAGAAGGGTCTGATTATTATTACCATTTTACAATTGGGGAATCTGAGGTTAAGTGAGTTGTTCTTGGTCACATGGCTGGGAAATATCTTCAGCAGGATTTGAATTCAGATTTTTTCAACTCCAGGTTCTCCTTAGTGAGGAGCTTTGCTATAATATATGGTTTTTTTTTTTTTAATTAGGGGGAGTTTGTTGCCTGCCTCCTGTCCCTGTTACGGCAGATGACAGACAGACATTATCAACAGCTTCTTGATGGCTTCAGCACAAAAGAAGAACTAAGAGTAAGTGACTCTTTTGACTTTTCTCTCCTTAATATCTCACTGTTCTCTCTTTCCCCCTTATCATAATTAAAGGAGGATTGTTTATTTTTACTGATGTTAAAAATCTGAGTTGTTTCTCAGCAGATGGGGATATGGGTATTTAATCAGTAGTGTAGACTTTTTAATTTACATTGGCTCTTGGGGTTTCTGGGAGTTGAATGAAAGCAACTCCCTCTTGTTTCCGTGAAGTGGCCTTGGTAACACTTGTCCTTGCTAGAAAATGATAGAAAGGGCAAGCTAAGGAAAGTCTTCTTTCTTTCAAACAAGGGAAAGTGGACCACAGTATTATTGACAAGTTCCAGAGCCCACTTTTAGGGGTAATTTGGGTTGTATTTCATATCCTTTGCCACCTTAAGTTCTAATCAATATGACATTTTAGTCTGACAGTTTGACATTAAACAGCACAAATTTCAAGTTGGTGCAAAAAAAGTCTTTGTATGTGACTTGGGCAATATTTCTGTATTTCTCCTAATGTCCACTAAAACCTTGTAGGGTCACTGTTTCTCTTTAGTGACCAGAGCTGTCGGCAATTTTCTGCCCTTCTTTACATTCATTTCACTGTACTGTTAGCTGTCCTCACTTGTCTAGCTAAATCAATATGGCACATTGACAAATACTCTGCTTGTTGATGGATTAAGTACTCTGGTCTACTTTGACAGTGGAGAAACTTGCCAAATATTAGAGAAGAGAAGGACTTTAGAGCTCATCTGGTAGGGAGGGAGGCAGAAATCCAAATATGGAAGCTTATCTGTTTAGAACAAGCACAGCCCCTTACCTTAAAGAATGCATTTTGAATATGTGCTGAGAAGGGGCACTAGACCTATATCACTCATCCGTCTCTTATGTCTAATACTGTGGATTAAAAGATATTTGGGTAACTACAGAAGGATCTTTTAGGGATGTCTGTGCTATTTGGGAGCTCTTGCCTAATGAAGCACAAAGCAGATTAGGATAATGCTTGATGGAGAGACTGCTAAAGGATTCACAAAACAAGACGTGTGTGCATGTGCATTTCCCCTGAGGCTAGAGTCAAGAAGTGAACATGTGAATTTCAAATGTGCCTCTGGAAACAGAGAAATCTGAATTTCTCAGATGAAGAAGGCTGTACAGCAGCATTCACGGAATTCCTAATCTGTAACATTATTTATGCTGACAAAGTTATAAGGTATATGAAGATGTCAAGAGTATAGGCATTTATTAAGCACCTTTTATACACCAAGAACTCTGCTAAGTGCCCAGGATACAGAGAATGGTCAAAACAGTCCCAGTTGTCAGGGAGCTCACAGTCTTATGGGAGAGACAAAATGCAAACCACTATGTTCAAACAGGATTATAAGCAAAATAAACTGGAGCTAATCTCAGAGGGAAGGCAGAAGCCTTAGGGGGGGACTGGAAAAACCTAGCAAATGATGGGATTTGAACTGAAACTTGAAAGAAGTCATAAGGCATAGATGAAGAGAGAGAATTCCAGGTAAAAGATAAAGACAGTTGGAGATAAGGAGGAGGCTTTGTTGTATCTAAGCTTTATACATCTTCCATTGCCGGAAGATGAATTGATGAATTGAATTACTCTTGTTAAGCACTGCATTTTAATGGAAGAAAGACGTGCCTGTGTAGTTTTATCAATCAACAAGCAATTTAATTGTTTTAATAATAATAGCCATATGTATATATTAGCACATTAAGGTTACAGATGTTTGTGTGTACATATATATGTATATATGTAAAAATCTTATTTTATCCTGACAACTGCCATTTAAGATAGATGCTGTCATTATCCCCATCTTCCAGATAAGGATACTGAGGCTGAAAAAGAATGAGTGGCATCTTAGGACTTCCTCACTTCAAGCCCAGCCTTCTATCCATTATTCTACCATCTTACTGCCTGATTATCATGTTCCAAGCAATTGACTAAGTTTTGGGCATATGAAGACAAAAGTGAACAGTCTCTGTTCTCAAGAAACTTAATGTTCCAACATGGAAAGCAGCATGTGTGTGTGTGTGTGTGTGTGTGTGTATTAGACATGCAATGCAGATACGTGAGAACCTTAGATGAGGAGGCACTAACAGCTGTGGTAGGGTAGGAGAGATAGATAAGGGAAGGCCCCTGATAGCAGTGATATTTGAGTTGATTCTCAGAGGTGCAAAGGTATACACCTGGAAAATGGAGCATTAGAGCAGCAATTTGGACAATGTGGTGGTCTTATAAAGTATAAGAGAGAGAGAGAGAGAGAGAGAGGGAGGGAGGAGGAAAGGGAAAAAGAAATGTATAAGAAGACTGATACAGTAGGATACAACCAGATTGTGAAGAGCTTTAAATTCCAAGCAGAGGAATTTGTATTTGATTCTAGAAATAAAAGAGAGCTGATGGAATTTTAGTAGGAAGGTGATACTATCTAACCTGTGTGCACTTTTGGAAAATCACTTTTTTGGCTTTTTGGAGGATAGAATGGAATGTGAAGAGACTTGAGACAGGGAGACCAAATAGAAGACATGAATAGTCACAGCAAAAGTTGATACAGGACTGACCCACGATGGTGGCTGCTGCAATATGTGTCAAGAAAAGGTGAGATAGGTGAGAAATATTGTAGGGAGATAAACAAAAAGATTTGGCAACAATATGTGGGATGAGAGTGAGAAGTTGAGGATGACACTGACATTGCAAAGTTGAGTGATTGAAAGAATGATGATGGCTTTGATAGGAACGGGAAAGTTCAGTAGAAGGGTCATTTTTTGAGGAAATAAAATAAACTCTATTTTGAACATGTTGAGTGTGAGATAGCTATGAAGCATCCATTTTGGAAAATACAATATGCTGTTGCTTTTTTCATGCTAGAGTTTAGAAGAGAACCTGGGCTAGAAATATGTAGATCAGGGTGGACATGTTAATTAAATTCCAAGTGGAAGAGTGCATAGAGAAAAGAGAAGATTGCCCACTGGAATTTTGTGGGTATGTTCATAGTTAGTAATATGAATGAGGACCCAGAAAAGGAAACTGTGAAGGAGCAATCAAAAAGATAGGAGGAGAACCAAGAGAGCATTTTGATGAAAATCCAGAGAGGAAAGAATGGTCAGAAAGAGGAAGTAGGCAGTCTGTGTCACAACTTACAGAGAAGAGAAGTCAAGAAGGATGAGAATTGGGAAAAGTTCATTAGATTTGGCATTTAAGATATCACTGGTAGGGGTGGCTAGGTGGCGTAGTGAGTAAGAGCGCCAGACCCAGAGTAAGGAGGACCTGGGATCGGTTCCAGCCTCAGATACTTAATACCCATGCAAAAAAACTGGCCATGTAACCTTGGGCAAGTTACTTAACCCCAATTGCTTTAAAAAAAAATTGATCAATACATCATGGGGACACAAATACAAAGGATGAAACAGTCCCAGCTTTCCTGGAATGTACATTGAGTTCAAGGAGACAAGTTCATATATAAGTGTATAGAAATGGGGGGTTTCATTGATACAAGAAAGGCACAGGTCCATTTTACCAGTTTAGGTTGGCCCTTCTCTGTAACTCCTTAGTCTTAGAAAATTTCCTAGACCACTGATAGGTTAAGTGACTTGACCAGGGTCACATAGCCAGTTTGTGTCCAAGGCAAGACATAAATCTTCATGGTTCCAAGGTCAAATCCATCCATTTTGTAATCCCATATCTATTTTATATAAATATCTACAGAATAAATAGGGCAGCTACGTGGCACAGTGGATAGAGTGCTGGGCCTGGAGTCAGGAAAGATCTGAGTTTAAATCCAACCTCAGATACTTATTATCTGTATAACTCTGGGCAAATCACTTAACCTTGTTTGCCTCAGTTTCCTCATCTTTAAAAAGGACCCTAAAAAGAAAATGTCAAGCCAATCCAGTCTCTTCGCCAAGAAAACTCCAAATGGGGTCACAAAGAATTGGATATGACTGAATAAAAGCATAGAATGAGTATGAAGAGAATAAGTTTAAACTTTCATATGCAAAAGTATACAGATGATCACAAATGGCTGAATGTAAGTAAATAAAAGTTCTGTATATTTTTTATTTAAAAACAAAAAAAAAAAAAGAGAGAGATCACTGGTAACCCTAGAGAAAACGGTTTCAGTTGAGTGATGAGATCAGAAGCCAGATTATCAAAGGTTTAAAAGTACAATATAAAACCCTTTTATATATTTCTATAGACTAGGAATGATGTTGAAAATAGCAACAAAGCATAAGTTGAAAGAAATGACCGAGACTAGGTTGTTGCTTTTGAATGCTTTAACATACCCACTAACAAGAATAATATATGTTAAAAGCTCTGAATAAAGGCATGCACTTTTCTCATTGCAGGCAACCAACAGAACTTTCTCCAAAATCTTATGATGATTTCCTCCTCAGTGATAATTTACAAACATATATCTAGGAGAAATCTACAAAAGTTCTATACATGCCTTAACCACTTGAATCATGACTCCTGTGTGTAGGTTTTCTGCAGAGCAAAAAAAAAGTCTGTTAAATACTCAGCAACCCTGATCATTATAGCCATTTTCACTATGAATAATGGAGATATTTAACAAGTATTTCTGAGAAATGAACATTCAAAAACAGTCAATAGTAGTTGTGGGAACTCAGTACATTGACAATAATAAAATTGGAAGTACTTGTTAAGTTATGGGAAAATGTAAATTAGAGATTTTCAAGTTAAATGCAAAAGTTATTTCTACTACATGTGTATGGGGGAAAAAGGCCTAGGGGTTTTAGCAGATTTTAATGTCATTATGAATCAATAATATATGTCATGATTGCCAAAAAAAGATACTAATATAATCTTTTAGTCTCCATTAAGAAGGCCATATGATTCAGAATGATAAAAGTTATGATTTCTGTCTGTACTGTCCTCTGCAGTGACTGCATACGGAATATGGTATTCAGTGCTACATGTCATATTTCATGAAGAATATTCATAGTCTAGGAGACAGCTCTAATGGGGTAACCAAAATGGTATAAGGGACTTTAGACTGTGTCATAAGACCAGTTAAAGGGGTGGCTAGATGGCACAGTGAATAGAGCACTGGCCCTGGGTTCAGGAGGACCTGAGTTTAAATCCGGCCTCAGACACTTGACACAATTACTAGCCATGTGACTTTGGGCAAGTCACTTAACCACAATTGCCCTCCAAAAAGCAAAAGCAAAAAAAAAAAAGATCAGTTAAAGAAACTGAAACTGAGAGTGTTTAATTACAAAAATTTAGTTTTTGGGGTGAGGGAAGAATGGGGGAAAATATGAAAGCTGTCTTTAAGTATTTGAAAAGTTAGAATATGGATATCCTGTAGTTATCATGTATTCTACTTGGACCCAAAGGGCAGAAAGAGGGGCAGGGGATAGAAATAGCAGAAGTATGGGTCAAAGTTCAATGTAAAGAAAATTTTCCTAAAGTTTAGAGCTGTCCAAAAGTGTAATGTGCTGCTCCTTCTGGTGGTGGTGGGTTCCCCATAACTGGAAGTATTCGAATAGAAGCTGAGCGATCACTTATTGATATTGTAGAAGGGGATCCCTGCTAAGATACAAGTTGGAGCTAAGTGTCCTCTCACATCCCTTCCAGCTGTGAGATTCTGTGATTTCATAATATTTATTTCTCTCATGTGGTTATTATTAACAAGTAATGCGGAGACAGGATAACAAAGATGTCAGATCTCCAGCAAAAAAGACACTAAGGAGTCTAAGGAAATATTGTCCAACTTACAAACTTACTGTATTCTAAAACTTTCAAGAAATCAGTAGGAAGTTAGTGAGCTTATACTGTGTGTCAGATTCTGTGCCACATGCTGGGAATACAGAGACATAAATGAAACAGTCCCTGCCTTCAAGGAGCCCCTTCTGTGGAACTTGTTTATTTTGGATCCAAAAATGCATTTTCCCATAAAAAGAGTGGTAATGAAGTTTCTGAACCAATCCATGAAATTCTTAACCTCTGAGATAGTTAAAATGCTTTAAGACTTCTTTAAGAATTCATTAGTGTGGAGGAAGAGCATTCTAGGCATGTTCCAGGGTAAAAACCACAGGCACAGGAGGTGGAACATTAGGAATCTCAAATAGGACAGTATGTCTGCTCCATGAGTGTATAAGAGAGAGAGTGGTCTTTTGAAGTATTTAGTTTGAAGGTCTATACTTTTGAATTGGGGGCAACTAGGTGGTACAGTGGATAGCGTGCCAGATCTGAAGTCAGAAAGACTGGCCTTTGTAAGTTCAAATCCAATCTCAGACACTTACTAGCTGTGGGGCCCTGGGCAAGTCACTTCACCCTGTTTGCCTGAGTTTCCTCATCTATAAAATGAGTTGGAAAAGAAAATGGCAAACCACTCTAGTATCTTTGCCAAGAAAACCCCAAATGAGTCATGGAGAGTTGGACACAACTGAAACAACTCAGCAACTTTTGAATTGAACTATAGTAGGAAAAAAATGCTGCCATGACAACTATTACTAAACACATACTAAATAAAACCTAAAGAAAATAAAGTTGGATAAAGAATAGTTTAAACTTTTTTTCTTGAATACTAGTACTTGAGGGAAAGGTAGGCTTAATTAGAAAGACGATAAGGAAGTAATTGAGACTTCTGTAGTGAACGTAAAGGAGATTTGGAGACACTTTCAAGGGATTTAGAGGTTAATGGCATTGATTCTTTTGTCTAATTAAATTTCACAATTACCAGCTTTTACTTAAAATAGGTGTATTGCTAGCACTATCCTTGTTCTCCTTGCCCTTAAATAGGGTCCTTTTTTTCCCCTTAAAAACAAATAGAAAAACTGAGGGGAAAGTGAAAAAAATGTTCTTAAAATGATTGAGCAAGAATTAGGAGAGAAGAAGAAAGAAGGTGGGGGTGAGGAGTGGATGAAGAAGAATGCCTAAAGTGAAACTGAGTAGTATAGGATGGAAGAAGATGGGAAAATACAACAAATATTGAACAATCATGTGCAATAACATGTGAGGGCAGTGTGGAAAACATGAGTAGGAGCCTTGGCTCTGTGCCTCATTAACTGTGTGATTTTGAACAAATCACTTCACTGAGTCTTGGTTTCCTCATCTGTGAAGTGATGAGATGGCACTAGACAGTCTTTAGGGTCCCTTTTACATACAAGCCTATTGATCCTATGTGTAGGATCTCCAGGAGGGGGAAAAGTAGAGAGGAATGATGATGGTGATGATTATAATGACAATGACAACATGAATAAGATGCAATTATATAGTTATTTAAGGTTTGTGAGTCACTCTTCATATATTATCTCACTTAACAAGATAAAGAAAAAGATACTTGGTGACACGGTTCCCCGTTTGGTTATTGTTAAGGTTTAGTGGAGATGGATAAGTTGACTGAGTGGCCTTGGGTTTGGTTAAGGGAACATGTAGGTAATGTGTGGCCCATTGCTGGTAACATCTTTATTACTTGTGAAATGACTCAAATCATTTTTTCGCTATGCAAAAATGGTAAATTGAAATCAGTTTTCTGTGTATTTTGAAAATCCAAATTAATTTATTAGCCTGAGTATAAGTTAAAAGCTAACTGATTTTAATAAACTCAAATTGAGCATTGCTTTTTTATTATTTGCGTTTTGGTGTGTTCATGCCACAGTTTCCTCCCCTGGTATAAATAATTAGAAGCTGATTTTCTTTAAGCTCCTTATCTACAAAGCTAGACATATCAAATAGATAATTGAATTCTTCCAGTGTAGAAGATTTGTGGTTTCTGTAAACCACAAATACATCTTTAAAATATCTTGTTATACCTTACAGAAAAAAATGCTAATGACTCTGCAAAAAAAGAAAAGAAAAACCCAGGAATCCCTATATAAAGACCCTAAAATGTTAGTATAACTAAAAATTGCCATCTCAGCCAAGTAAAGGCAAACCACAGGCCTTGTAGCTAGCTGGAGATTGTTCTTTCTATTTACTAGTGTTAACTTTCTCAGTTTAGAGACTTTTAGCCACCAATGTGGCTGAAATGGATCTTAAGATAATACAGAGATCAGTAGGTACTATACCATCACTTGAAATTGTAATTAATTCTGGCTTGTATGAACTTAGGTGGTCTTATCCTTCCCCAGGATTCATCAGAGAACTACAATCTCCTGAGTTTTGTTTCCCAATACTATAGGGCCTCATCATTTGACCGCCGTCAGAAAAGTAAGATAAGACATAGAAGATAGACTCTTTTAGCAATAAGTCTTATAGGCTAACTGTGTCCCTGGAGAGTACCGGATCTGCAATTCAACTAAATCCTTAATACAGCAAAGCATTTTGTAATGGGGTTTAACTGTATTAGAGCCCTTACAAAATGCATTTGTTTCAATACTGGTTTTTCTGATGTTTAGTATTCAAAGCCATGAAAAGCCTTTCTAGTTCAGTAGCTATGAAAGCACCTTTGAGATTCTAGGCAAATTGCAGAAGCCATTTCCGATAAGTATTCTGAAGGCCACAAATATTATGTGGCAAAATGAGAGTTGCAAGAATGAAGACATAAGAGATTCATGTGTTGGTCACAAATAACGTCATAAGGAAGTCATTTGACTGCAGTTGAGAGGGATCAGTTGATATTTTTAAAAGGTGGATTGTGAATCAGCTTTGTTCAACAATGCAAAAGGGAAACATGAAGGATGACAGTGATATTTCAATCTAATAGAACTGTACATCTCTAAGCTGCCCACATAGCCCTATATAATACTTGAGGGCCTAGCAGATACAATGGTCCCAGGAAGACTATCTGAGAATGTATAGGAACTACCATGCTAGGCCCCTACTTCCTCATTGAAAAACCTGGCAGTGCAGGCATTTACAGCTTGTCATCAGAAGCCTGGGACTATGAAACACAGCATTAAGAGAAGGTAACCAATAGTTATCCACTTACTAAAGATCAGTTCATCTGCTTATTATTAATGTTAATCAGCCATAAGGCTGTAGTCTTTCTTCAGTAATGGTAAGAATGGAAAATAGTACTAAAGCTCCACCTTCTCCATTTTTTCAAACATGTAATACTGGCAAACAGTCTTTATATAACATTTTCTTGGGGTTAAAATTTCCAACAATGCCACAGACTCCCGCTCCCAAATTTTAAATGATTTAACAGACTTGTTGATGGGAGCAAGAGGTAATCATAATTCCTTTTATTATTTCCTAGTCTTTCCCAGCAAGGAAACTTACTACATGACTCAGAAAGGGTAGGTATCACACTGCCAGGTCTGGGCTTCCTTGGAAGCTTGGGATCAGTGTGTGCAACTGTGGCCCTTGGATTTTCTTACATTATAGAATTCTGGCTCATTGATTTTTACTCTCATTTCAACTAATTATGTTAATTAGATGGGGAGGAAAATACCAGTCTCCCTCACTTGGCTATAGCTGCTGGTAACTTTCTGTCTGTTCATTTGGGGTTTGTATTTATTTGTGTTTATTCTCAAAAAGATTTTAATTTTGCAAGGTAATAATTAATTCAGGGGCTTGGGAAATGACTGTAGTATGTGTAAATAAAAATACCCTAATGCCTACAAAGTATAAAGACTCATTGCTCAATGTCTATAGTCATTTCATTTTGGTTTTTTTGTTTGTTTGTTTTTTTTGCCTTTTGGAGGGCAATTGGGTTTAAGTAACTTGCCCAAGGTCACACGGCTAGTTTTGTTTTGGTTTTTTTGGTTATTGTTTTTGTTTTTACTGTTAAGTGTCTGAGGCCATATCTGAGCTCAGATCCTCCTGACTCCAGGGCTGGCACTCTACTCACTGTGCCACCTAGCTGCCCCATCTATAGTTATCTTAAAAATACTTTTCAGCTTGATTGGAATATGTTCAATACTTATTTGAGTATTTTCTCTGGGCCTTTCCATAGCCTGGTGCCTGTTATGTTCAGACAGATAGGCACCATCTAAACCCGCACCTTCCATGGACACTTTGAAGTTCATTGTTTGTCAACTGTGAAAACACATGATAATAAAGAATGTTTACAATGTGCCTGTCATAGATCCCAGTGGTACATGCATCTTTTGATATCATTTCAGAATATATTGCTCATTTGAATATTATATGGAGAAATCTTTAATTTTACATTTTGGAAATGAAGAAAATGAAATTCAGATAGGTCAAACACTCGTCCAAAGTTATGGGCAAATGGCAAGTACTGAACTAGAAGTCCATGTTCTGATTGGATCCTTTCAAATATTCCACCTCGTCCTTCTGCTGTAGTCACATCTAGATTTTATCAAGGCTTTTGATGAGGGTTATCATGAAAACCTTGTGGCCAACCTGAAGAAATGTGAGCTAAATGATGTTACAGTAAGGGGAATTTGTAGCTGATTGAACAATTATACCTAAATAATCTTTGATTCATTGATTGAAGTCAAAGTGTATGTGTTTCTTGAAGTCACATGCCATAGGGCCCTGTCCCGTCAAATTGTTTTATTAATGATTTAAGACTTAGAAAGTATACTGATCAAAGTTGTGTACAATATGAAAATGGAGAGAGAGAGAATATAGATAGCTTATATGCCAGATAACAGAAATGGAATTCAAAAAGATCTCAATGGGTTGAAATAAAAGGCCAAACATAAAAGATGAAACAGTACAGGGGACTCTGAGGACTGGCTACTAGGGTTCACAAAAGCAGTTGCTCAGATGTTGGATTGAAGAGGTGTGGCTTAGCAGCTGTTTATGTGAAAAAGATTTAGAAATTTTAGTTGACTGCCAGATCAATGAATCAGTAATGTGATGTGACTGCCAAAAGAAAAAAAAATCAGTCAGGCTGCATTAATTAAAATATATTATGTCCCAAGCAAAGTATACAAAGGAAAAGTTATCATGCTGTATTCTTCGTTATCAGATCACATTTGGAGACTTATGTTCAGTTATAGGTACTGCCTTTTAAAAGGGGTAGGGACAAGCTAAATAATGTTCATTGAAGAGGGTAACTAATATAAGACCTCAAAAATAGATTATCTAAAAATGATAACAATAGCAAATGTTTATACTGTTGTGAGTAAAATTCTGAGAGAGTTCTGGTTATGATTATTTAATTTATTAGACTAGCAATAACTAATAAATTGAAATCATTTATCTCTCTTGGTGAACAAAAGACAAAAAGTGAGTGTCTCAGGCGTCTTTAAGTCATCTGTTTTCTTGACAGTACATCATTGGGATTTCCCCTGATAATCCTGATTGGTACACATTTAATGGGGAGGTAGGCTAACAGTTCTCCATTACTTCATCATTGAGGAGAGGAGGGTCTGGGTGACTAGGAAAAATGACCTGGTCATGAGATTCAGCTGCCTCTAGCAATCTGGGCTGGAAAAAACCATTCCCATTAGGATTTCCCTGACTTAGTTTCCCTTTTGTAGATTAGGTCATCCCAAATTTGGTTAGTAAGCAAGAACCCAAGAGTCACCCTAGGTAGTATGGAGATGCTCAGGTTGGCTTCTATGCTCCTGGGGTAAACAGAGAGGCCCAGACCAAGCCTTGGAAGGGACTAGAATGTGATCATATTCCTTACCCAGCTTGGGTTGGGAGAAGTTGCTCTGTTTGAACTAGGCTGAAAGGTGGGGGTTCACACATAAAAAGGAATATTGCATCTTAATATTAATACAGCATTGAAATTAATTTTCTCCATCATAAAGTTTTAAGGTTGGCATAATCTATTATCTTATTTGGGTCTCCCCACAACTTTGTGAAGGGTAGGTGTTCTTTTAGAGATGAGGAAACTGACTCTGAGAAGTTAAATGACTTATCCATGTCAAGAAGATAGTAAATGTCTGAGGCAGAATTCAAATTCAGGTTTTCCTGATTTCCAAGTTTAATACTTGTCATGCTGTGATACCTAGCTGTCATATGGAGAACAGTCAAAGTAACTAGGGGTGTTTAGGAAGAATAAGAAAAGATTTGGGGCATGTAGGTGTGTAAGGAATAATAATTTTCTTCAGATAGTTAAAGGATTGTCATATGGAAAGGAGATTAGATTTAGTCTGTAGAGCTTATGACAGAGCTTGGATGAATGTGCAGAAGGAGCTAACTTTCTCTTCACTGAAAGAATGAACTTTCTATAATTTAGAGATATCTGAAAATGGATTTGTGTTAGACATAGTGGTATACACATAATCCTTCCTATTAGGAAGACTAAAGTTTAAAGGTTAGGGCAGCTAGGTGGCACAGTGGAGAGAGCACTGGGTTTGGAATCAGGGAGAGTTATCTTCATAAGTTCAAATCAAGCCTCAGACACATAGTAACTGTGTGACCCTGGGTAAGTCACTTAACCCTGTTTGCCTCAGTTTTCTCATCTGTAAAATGACCTGGAGAAGGAAATGGGAAATCACTACAGTATCTTTGCCAAGAAAACCCCAGTTTGGGACACAAAGATTCGGACAAGACTGAAACAATTGTACAAGAACAACCCAAAAGTTCAGGTTGGTGATTGATCATATTCAGAATTTTTGAACTGATTGTTGTCTATACTATAGTTTGGCACCAAAATAGTGAGGTCCCAGGAGGAGAGAGCCTAAGGAGGCAAGAACTGACCCAGATCAGAAATGAAGCAGGTCAAAACTTCTGTGCTGATCTCATCAGTGATAGTATCAATCAATCTAGCATTAAACATGTTTTAAACACTTATGTCAGACACTGTGCTAAATGCTGGGGATGCAAAGATGCAAAAGACATTTCCTTCCTTCAAAGAGCTCATAATATAATGTGTATCAGCTCATAACTTTTTTTTTTAATAAGCAATCAGGGTTAAGTAACTTGCTCAAGGTTACATGGCCAGATTTTTTGTGTGTGTGTGGGTGTTAAGTATCTGAGCCCGGAACCAATCCCAGGTCTCCTGACTGTGGGGCCAGTACTCTTATTCAGTGTGCCACCTGGCCGCCCCTCAGCTCATAACCTTCAGCCTGATCAAAAGAGACGTAATTCCCCCCAAAATGGATTGGACTGTTCTCTCTGTCCTTGTCTCTCTATCCCTCCCCACACCTCATAACTGAAAGTGTCTAAGAGGGGCCTGATTATCAAGAATAAGGAGAATTTCTGTAGACTGCATTAGAATCTCTAAGATCTTGTTCCTCTGCAAGAGTTTATGGTTTGATGATATTAAGATTTAATTAGTATATCTGGGCACAGAGATAACCTGTTGTAGTGAATAAAATGCATCAGCCTGAGTCAGGAAGATCTGGGTTCAGGTCCTACTTTAGATTCTTACTGGCTATTTGACCCTGGGCTACTTTTTGAAGTTGCCAAGCAGCTACAGATCTGCATTGGGGTAAGGATTTTCCTCTTGGTAAGTTCCCTATACTGATTCTGGAAACTGGCTCCATAATAAGCACAAATATTCCTTGGTATATGGCTTTCTCTGTCACTATTTTAAATTTCTCACCAAAGAATAATTTGGCCCAAGGTTTTACTAGGGGTTCTCTGAGTCAGAATGCAGTTTGGCAGCTGGGCCTGATGGTTCTTTAAGTGCATTAATACATTGCTGCTTAGGAGGCACGGAGGCCTCGGAGGTTGCTGCTTGAGCGCTCTCTGGCTTTTTGATTAATTGCGACATGAACAGTATGCATTCTTTATCCTTTCTCCAGCGAAGTACATTAAAAAAAGCAACTTGTTTTTGGTGTCGGTACAAAGGATAGAGGAGCTCCGACTTGAGTGCCAAGGCTGAGCTTTTTGAAGTTTTTCCTTCACTGGAATATGACAAATTGAAAAGAAACCTTAAAACTGGAGGCGAGGGAAATAGCTGAATAGTGATTAGGCTTCTCCTCCGTCATCCCATGCTGCTTCATTATACACCCACCCTGTTCTGTGGGCTACAGCTTTGCACATACTCCTCATTGTTCAACATATGTGAACCCATAAAACTCCTGTTCTTTGTGGATCACAATTATTCTCTTGGGTTTGCATCAATGTAGAAATAGACAGGGCAACTAGGTGGCACAGTGGACAGAGTGCCAGACTTGAAGTAAAGGGACCTGAGTTCAAATCTAGCCTCAGATATTTACTAGGTGCTTTTCCCTGGGCAAATCACTTAATCCTGTTTGCCTCAGTTTCCTCTTCAGTAAAATGAGTAGGAAAAGGAAATGGCAAACCATTCCAGTATCTTTGCCAAGGTAACCCCAATTGGGGTCATGGAAAGTTGTTCATGACTAAAATGACTCAACAGAAAGGGCAGCTAGGTGGTACTGTGGATAGAGCACTGGGCTTGGAATCAGGAAACCTCATCTTCATGAGTTCAAATCTGGCTTCAGAAACTAACTAGCTGTATGACCCTAGCCAAGTCACTTAACTCTGTTTGCCTCAGCTCCTCATCTTAAGATGGGCTGGAGAAGGAAATGGCAAACCACTACAGTACCCTTGCCAAGAAAATCTCAATTGGGGTCACAAAGAGTCAGACATGACTGAAACGACTCACAATAGAAATAGAGTTTGTCCTAGAAACTGAAAGCAAAGTAAGAAACCTTTGACCTTATAGATAGCTCTCTGCGTCAGAAGCTATCTTTCCCCCTGAACTTGCTTTGATTAGTGTAGAATGTCGAAGGTCCCCTCCCCCTCTTAGTTTTTCATAGACATGAGAGGATAAACCAAAAATTAAAATAGTCATGATTTCTAGGACTCTTCAAACATCAGACCTACTTAAAATTTTTTTCATAATGCAGTTGAAGTCTGTAAGTGAAGTTTACAAAATATAAATATTATTAATGTAATTTATTTCAGTTGAATTTAAGTTCAGTAATGAAGGTACCATTACATGAATTCTTTGAAAGTAGTCCAGTTGGCTGTAATCAAAGCAAAGTGCTTTTACTGTATTTGATACTATTCTACTTTATCCTTTCATTTTGTCCATTTTAGCTGCCTTATTCTTTCTATTTTCTTTTCTGATAATCTTACAGTTTAAGCATATATTTTGAAAACAATGAAGTGAATTATAATTGTCTTTTCCCATAATAAAATTATTTTCTTTGTTATATTCTTTGCTTTGAATATATCTTCTTTTAAAGCAAAACTTTGAACTAAAAAAACAAAAAAGTTTGAAAAAAAATGCCTCTTTCACATGTCCATGGGTCCATGATAGATTTTAGAGGGTCCATGAGCCTAGATAAAAAAAAAATAATATAACTTTTTACAATGCTTTAAGAGGAATTTAGCATTTCTTTCCATTTATTTTAGGTATAATCCATGATTCTGAGAGCTGGGCCATAGATCTTACCATTGCTTAATGCATGGGTGGGAAACTTGAAGCCTCAAGGCCACATGTGACCCTCTAGGTCCTCAATGGGGCCCTTTGACTGAATCCAAAGGATTGGAAGACCTAGAGAGCTACATGTGGCCTGGAGGCCTCAGGTTCCCCACCCCTAGCCAAGGTCTCATGACATATAGGCTAAGCACCTCTGGTTTGGAGAGAAAGGAGCCTGTATAGAAGTCATTGTTTCTGTTTAAGGTGATGTTAAATTGTCACATTTTGCCAGCTTCTGATATTCCATAAGCAAACTCACTTCATTGCAGTTAATCTGTGGCTCATCTTCCTTTCAAGTTTCTTAAGTGTCTTTACTCAGTTTAATTATTGTCTTTAAAGACCCGTAAGTTCTTGACTGTAGTTACTACTTTGTCTAATGTGCTTTGTTGGTCTTGTAGCCCATCTCTGAACCATGAACACAAATTTAAGGAAGATTTGAAACACAAACATTTTAACCACTTAAATTATTCCATTGTAGAAGAACTAGTTGGAGATGCCTCCCACCTGTGAATTATTTCCTATTCATTCTGTATATAGTTTGCTTTACATATTTTTTTTTGCATGTTGTTTCACCTGTTAGATTTTAAACTCCTGGAGTGCAGGGATTGTCTTTGGCCCCTTTTTGTATCTCTAGCACTTAGCACAGTGCCTGGCACATAGTATATTGATTGATTTGGTGTTCATTGATTGATCAGTAGAATTTACATCAGTCTTTTCCCAACCTGGATTGAGTTACATGGAAAAGGGTTAGGTTACGAAAACAAACAAAAATCCTATCCATTCCATCCTCAACCAATTATAGTGTAGTTTCATTATGAATTTCTTTATTTCTTTGAAGTGAATTCCTCAGTACCTCACACACCCCGAGTACAATTGGAAAAACAAAATAATTCTAAAACCAAAGAGAAATATTTAAAGGTGGTGTGTGACAGTGGAGAGTACTGGCTCTGGAGTCAATCTGGTCCTAGGTTCCAATACTACCTTTGACCATTTCCTGTGTGACCTTATACAAGACACTTTTCCTCCACGGACCGCAGTTTACACATCTTTAAAATGAGAAGGTTAGACCAAATAGCTTCTGAGGGCCCGTCTAGCAGTGGAGCTGTAATCTACAATTTTTAAATATTTAATTATGCTCAGCTCTACAATTCTTTTACCCTCCATAAATGTGAATAATAGAGCATTTACTGTGTAGGTCGATTGTTGTTCAATCATTTCAGTCATACCTGATTCTTGGTGACCCCACATGGGGTTTTACTAACAAAGATACTCAAGTGGTTTGACATTTCCTTCTCCAGCTCATTTTACAGATGAGGAAACTGAGGAAAACAGGATTCAGTGACTGGCCTAGGGTCACATATCTACTCAGAGTCTGAGGCCAGATTTGAACTCATGAAGATGAGTCTTTCTGATTCCAAGCCCCTGTGCTCTATCTAGTGCACCACCTAGCCACCTCACATGTGTTAATAGTCAAGGGAAAAGTGCGACTTCTGAGTCTTAGACAAGACTGAAAGAATCTGTGATCATTGGGTGGGAATTACTACTTTTAACACCTTTCGCACTAGCTCATCTGGCACCATGACCCATGCTTCATTTTTAAATGGAATAAGACAGTGTTCTTAAAATAACAGCTGTCCTTTTGTCCAGTGCTTGAAGAAATCTTTGTGCTCTTGGTTCATTCTTTAATTATTCTTTTTTTTTAAATGACATTGCGATCACCCCTCTCATTGAAGTTAGTATGATTCAAGGAACTGCCCTGCCTGTTTTAATCATGCATAAACTGGTAAAAATAGGAACTCTGCTCGGCTCCTGCTCTAAACACCTCCAATACCTATAAAATACGATTCTAAACAAATTTTAGAGCTATAGAACCCACAAAGTGACAGAGAGAAACAAATCTCCCGCTGAAGGCAGCCTGGAAGGCCAACAGGAAGGGTCTATCATACCAGGCTGGGAGCCGAGCACAGTTCCACGTGAACCACCCTTGACCAGACTCGAGGTGACCCAGACCAATGGCCCAGACTGGCCAGTGCAGACTTCAGGAGAGCAGAGCAGCTGTGATGTTTTCCAGACTTCTCAACCTATAAACACCAAAGAGAAAGTAAAAGGTCACTGGGGAACTCTCTTGGAACTGGGTGACGGGAGAGCAAGATCCACCCCTTCTCCCCAGGGTGAGAGGTGGCAGAGGCACGGCGGCCACAGCTGCCTCAGGAGCTCCTGGACTACAGATTATAGGGGGACCAAGTGACCATTCAGTAATTGCTCTTGCTTTGACCTGCGTGGATTGAGGTCACTGTCTTGGGTGGTGCTCCTGGAGTGAGAAATGCCAATGTGCCAGAGCTTGTGGTGGTTGTAGAGAGAGTGTCCTCCTCAGACCTCTTGACAACATTTGCCAAAACCCCAGCGATTTGGGACAAAGTAGTCTCCACTCTGGAAGTAGAATTCTACTGTGGCAAAGAGCTCAAAAGTCAAGTAATTGGCTGGCAAGATGAGAAAGCACAATCAGACCATAGAATCCTTTTGGGGGCACAAAAAGGATCAAAACATGGAAGCAAAAGAAGTCAACAAAGTCAAAACTCCTGCATCACAAGCTTCCAAGAAAAATATGAGTTGGTTACAGGCCATGGAAGAACTTAAGAAGGATTTTGAAAACCAAGTAATAGAAGTGGAGGAAAAATTGAAAGAGAAATGAGAATGATGCAAGAATATCATGAAAAGCAGGTCCAAAGGCTGCTAAAGGAGACCCCAAAATACTGAAGAAAATAACACCTTAAAAAATAGCCTAACTCAACTGGCGAAGAGGCCCAGAAAGCCAGTGAGAATGCCTTAGAAAGTCCAATTGCCCAGATGGAAAAGGAATTTCAAAAACTCACTGAAGAGAGTAATTCCTTCACAATTAGATTGGAACAAATGGAAGCTAATGAATTTATGAGAAATCAAGATACTATAAAACCGATTCAAAAAATGAAAAAATAGAAGGCAATGTGAAATATCTCATTGGAAAAATCACTGACCTGGAAAATAGATCCAGGAGAGATAATATAAAAATTATTGGATTACCTGAAAGCCATGATAAAAAAAAAAAGAGCCTAGAAATCATGCATAAACTGAAGGGGTTAGACTGGAGGATCTCTTGGGGCTATAATGTTTTCTGTAAATCATATTCTGTATGCTGTAAATGCTTTCTGTAAATCATAAATGTGTTTCCTAAGCCCTTTAAGGGATTTCAAAATAAATGTCTCTGATGGGCCATAAAAACTCTTCAAATAGAAAGTGCTTTCTTATGTTGAACTGGAAAATGGCTTTCTTGTAACTCCCTATGCCAAATCCAAGTTCTGCCCTCAGAAATTATATAATAATGATTTCTAAAGTACAGTAAAAGCCTTTGCCATTGTTGTATTTGATCAGCGGATGAAGGCTTAGGAAATCTCCAAAGGCCTTCCTCTTGACTCTTGAAAATCAAGAACCCTGAAGAAATAATCTACTGATTTTCTTTTACTCAAGAACTAGTTGTTGAGAACAAGTATTTAATTCAACCAGTAGGCAGTTATTTATCATCAACTATGTGTCAAGCACTGGAGATACAAAGACAAAAAACAAGCCTTCTCCTGCCTTCAAAATATTATTTGGGGGGGAAGGGAGGGAGATTCATTTTTAAACCTCAGCATATCAACTTGAAACCAATTTCAAGCTAAGTCCTATTTGAAGATAATACAGTTAATACTAATTTACAGTTCTGAATTTTTTTAAAAGTCTTGAATTAATTTATTTGATTTATTTCTGTTAGTTCTGAGAACAACCAGTCTCTACTCAGCTCTTCCCTTACATTGTGAAGCAACTCCTCATTTTTTTAAATTTTAATGAAATGCCTTCACTTCCCTAATTTGAACATGAACACTTTTACTGTTTTAGAAGGTGATGATGAGCACTTTCCTAGAATGAAGGTATCAGAAATTGAACACCTGGTGCTTAAAAAGCAGAATTTTTGAAATAAATATCTCCTACTTGACTGTATGATTTGACTGAAGCTAAGAGGGTAGAGAGGGGCAGGTAGGTGTGATAGTGGATAGAGTGCTGGGCCTAAAGTCAGGAAGACTCATCTCCGTGAGTTCAAATCCAGCCTCAGACACTTACTAGCTGTGTGACTCTGGGCATGTCACTTAACCCTGTTTGCCTCAGTTTCCCCATCTGTAAAATGAGCTGGAGAAGGAAATGGCAAACCACTCCAGCATCTTTACTAAAAAAAAACAAAACAAAACCCAAATGGGGTCTTAAAGGAACTGAAATGGCTGAACAACAGCAGGAGGGAGTTTAGATTTATGAGAATTACAAAGAATGTGATTAGAGATTTTTGTTTGTGAGCTGAAGCAAAGCAAAATATTGCCTTCTTGTTTCCAACTTAAAATTTATATAGTATGTGACCTTTATTTTCTTTCTGTGTTCTTATCATTGTCTAAAACATAAGGTTAAAGAAGTATGAGTATTTCTTACTTAAATACTAAAAAAAAAAACCCTATCATTAAGTTATTGTTAGATGAAGGAAAAAGACACTTTTTCTCTGGAAGAAAACATTTGATATAATAAAAGTAAGTTTTTAGAGACGTATTTAGAGAAGACTATAGGAAATAGCACCTTGGGTAAGTTCAAACACCTAAGTTTAACACCTCCACACCACTTTCTCCCTGAAAAAAAACAAACAAACCCTTACCCTCCTTTTAACCTCAAGATAGAAAAGTAGGGACAGTTAGGCAGTCAGTTACTGTGTGCTGGGCACTATGCTAAGAACAGTATATATAAAGGTAGGTAGGAGACTCTGTGTGTGTGTGTGTTGTGGGCATGAGCGTTTTGTGTATGTGGGTGTACACATCCCACCTCTAACATATTGGCTGTGTGACCAGGAACAAGCTACTTACTAAGTTCTTGTTCATTAAATGAACAGAGCCCACTCATGGCCGCTTTTGCAAGCAGGTGATTTTCTATCTGAAATGGATCGATCTCCAAATCCAATGATCTCCATCTGGAGGCTATGATAAATAGAGACATATATGAATAGAAGAAAAAGCCATGAAACAAAAACATGGTAAAAATATTTATTGATTTGATTAAAAAGCTGCTAGAGTATATCGGGAAAAATGCCATATCATAAGCAAGAAGTATTTTTATATTTTTCTCTTTCTGTCTTGTATTGGTTTGAGTGACAACCTTAATCTCATTTACAGAAGTTACATGTTTAACAGATTTGTCACTTGGTTTATTAAACAAAATTCTAGCATTTTTGTTTACAACATTTCACTGCTATATTTTAAACACATCAGAGAAATGGAAACATACTTTCCTGAGACCTCTATTATTAGCAGCCTTTTTTTTTTTAATTTGGAATTTGCTTATTAGTGATTCTATAATAGAACTGAATTGAGCCAAACACAGAGAGAGACAGAGAAAGAGTAAGACAGAGACACACAGAGACGGATAGAGAGAAACACCCACAGAGAGAGAGAAGAGCCTTTTTCATTTTTTTAAAGGGCTATTTTAATCTTCTTGGTCCCTTCCAAAAAAAAGGGAAAGGTATATTATGGCAGAATTTTGACACCCCATTAGATATGTTGTGGGAAAGGGCAGCTTCCAGAATAACAACAGGTCCTTTGTCAGGTTTTTCTGCTTGGTCAATTCAAAAGGAACTTTTTTTGCAAATATGTCCACCCTTCTGACATGTCATCTTTGAAGAGTACCTTTAACCCTCCGAGTTATTTCCTGTCTTTCTCTAAGTTAGATTTTTTTTTTAATGCCATATAGTATAGACAAAAGGTGTGGCAAGTCCTTTTCATCCTATAGGGAACTGGCACTCCTTTGTATTCCCAGTGATAAACTCAATTATAGGTACTGAGTAGGTGCTTAATAAATGCTTATTGAATGATTGGTGCAAAGACCCATTCATAGCTAGCTTGTTAGCATTGGGAGGAACCTGAATGATCTGTTAGCCACACCCTCTCATTGGATGGATGAAGTAACTGAGGCCTAGAGTTGTGTGAAAGACAGGCTTAAACTACCTATATATCTTAAAATAAAGTATTATTAATCTTTTTTTTTTTCTTTTTGGAGGGGGGAAGTCAGGGCAATTGGTGTTGACTTGCCCAAGGTCACATGGCTTATGAGTGTTAAGTGCCTGAGGCCAGATCTGAATCCAGGTCCTCCTGACTCCAGGGCTGGTGCTCTATTCACTGTCCCACCTAGCTGCCCCTTCAATGAACATTTCTTAAGAACCTAGTGTGTGCTAGGTACCACCCTAAGAACTGAGGATAAGGCAAAAGTATGGTCCATGCCTTCAGGGAGCTCATATTTAGATGGGGGATAGAGGGTGGATAATATGTAAGAAATTATGAAAGCAGAGTTTTTATTTTAGGTGTCTTGTTTAGATTTAAACATAAATTTCTAAAACTGATTTAAAAATACTTATTATCCTGGAATCATAAAAAATTCTTCATTTCGAAGTCTTGGTACCATGAAGAAGAAATGTCAGTCAGTAAACATTGATTAAGCACCAATTGTGTGCAGATACTGTATCAAGTGCTGGGGATACAAAAGGCAGTCCCTGCCCTCAAGGAGCTCACTATCTAATGGAAATAGCTAGAATTTATATAGTGGCTACTGTGCGCCAGGCACTGTGCACTTCAGAAATATTATCTCATTTTACTACCCTGAGAGGTAGATGCTATTATCATCTTCTTTTTACATTTGAGGAAACTGAGACAAACAATTGCATGACTTGCCCAGGATCACACAGCTAGTGTCTAAGGCTGGATTTGAATTCAGGTCTTCCTGACTCTAAACCCAGCACTCTCTCCACTGAGCTATCTAAGCCTCTTGATGTGGGTTGGCCTTAGTCTTCTGCGTGCTACTGGAAGCTTTCCACTTATTTTCTTGCACCTAAATATGACAGCGAGGTGGCACCATAGTGCATACAGTGCTGGGCCTGGAGTAAGGAAGAGCCAAGTTCAAATACAGCCTCAGACACTTACTAGCTATGTGACCCTTGGTGTACTGTAACACCAAGGAAAGGCAACTTCCCAAGGTTCAAAATACCAGCATAGGTGCTCTCCATTTTATTCAGTGACAAACCAAGAACAGAGAAGGTCAAAACATGACATCATTCAAAATACAGCATTTACTAAGGGTGATTAAATAATCTCCAAGTACTACCCCACCCCAGGACCTTCCAATCATTCAATCAATTACAAAGTCCCTGTTCTAAATACTTCTCCACCCCTAGGCTATACCTTCATTTAGTCCACCACAAAGTCCCTCTTCTCAAATGGAGATTAGTTTCCAAACATAAGTAAAATACATTCATTTGCTCAACCATAGAACACAAAAAGGTCAAAAGTTCCCCACCCCTGGATCACAATTGAATCTACCCCAGAGTTACATCAAGTTTAAGCACAGCACTTAATACCCAAATGGAGGTCTTTCTTCATCTTGACAGGAGGCAAGTTCTCAGCAATCTTAGTTCCTGGGGAGACAAGGCTTAGCAAGGCCACAAGATACATTGCCAGTCCCTTCATTAATTCATCCTCTGTCTGTAGAACAGTCCTAGAACCCCTGAAAACATTAGCAAAACCCTCTCCTAGGATTTCTGTAAACATACAACAAGAAAATCCTTCTTCAGGGCTTCTGAACCAACAGAAAGGTTCCCAGACCCCTGCAACAACAGCACTGTCCTTCACCAGTGGACAGTATTCACTCTGTCTGCAGGACAGTCTCCAGACCCCTGCAACAACAGCACTGTCCTTCACCAGTGGACAGTATTCACTCTCTGTCTGCAGGACAGTCTCAGGGCTTCTTAACCAAAAGCCAGGTTCCAGGACTTCTTCAACAACAGGACTGTCTTTCACCAGTGGACAAATCTGGCAAAAGAACATCAAAACAGACAGACAAAGTACCAGCAAAACAGCCATGTCTCCTCAGTCCTTGGCAGCTCAGGGGGCAGGTCTCAAAAGTCCAGGGCAATTCAAAGCGGCCACCAGCAATTCTCTTAGTCTCTCTCTCTCCATGAGGTGCTGCTTCCAAAAAAGTTCTTCTGCCTCTCTCTTGTCTCTCCAAATCTATGTCACCAGCTCCTCCCAGTTCAGGACTTTCTTTTCACATCAACAAGTCCATCCCACAGGTGGGATTAACAAGCTCTGGGTTTTAACACAATCAATTTGAAAACCAAGCCAATACAGGGGAATCTTTAATTGCCATTACTGTCACACTTGGTAAGTCACTTAACCCTGTTTGCCTCAGTTTCCTCATCTGTAAAATGAGCTGGAGAAGGAAATGGCAAATCACTCCACTATTTTTGCCAAGAAAACCCCCAAAGGGGTCACAGAGTCAGGCATGACTAAACAGCAACAACAAAAACAAAAACATTAAAAGCCCGCAGAGTGTGATTAGGAGTTTAAAAGGACAAGATTCTCTGAAAAGAACTCATTATTGTGGTTATTTGCTGCAATATGTGACTCCTCTTTTCTATAGCTTTTTTTGTTAGTCAAATGCAATTAGCTTCAGCAATTTTTTGCGTTATTTCTTTTCTGTTTCTGTTGTGTGGTTTTTTTTTTCCACTTGGATGTGTTAGCAATTACAGTAAAATCAGAAAAATATTCTTTTTTTTTTCTCCATTCTCTCCCAGGATTTTCTGCTGCAGATTTTTACTGTGTTTCGAATACTGATACGGCCTGAGATGTTTCCAAAAGACTGGACTGTCATGCGTTTGGTTGCTAACAAGTAAGACATTGCTTATAAATACAGTTTTCTGTTCAGGGGGAGAAGAGTGTGTGAAAGGATCTTCTTGAGCTCTCAGATTACTTTTGACTATCTTCCAATTTCCTCGTATTAACTCATCTGCTAAAGTAAGCATGACATATTGGGAAGGCATTGTGGTATATGGGGAAAAATGAGCTTATGCATAGGGTGAGAACTGGTTTCAAAAGACACTTGCCTAAGTAGTCTATGTATATATTTCCAAATTCTCAGATAAAGGAGTGATAAAAACTTTTGGACCATAGAGCTTTTTATTAGACATGCCCAACATGGCTCCATCTACAGCATACATATATAGAAGCAGACGTGTTAAAACTTTGCAAAGTAGCAAATCATATAATATGGCATAATGTATTTTAAATAACTGCAGAAGCAGTGTTGACAGTTCCAGCTTTTCTGTTTTTGCAGACAAATCAGGAGTGTTGCTGCAGCCCTCTTTAGGGCCTGGAATATTTAGTGTGATAGCGTGAGAAGAATGAAATTAAATTTCAGTTCAGCCAGAATCCAGGACTCTGCATTTTTAGGTAGTACTTAGCATGGTGCTGGTACAGACTGGATGCTTAATAAATGTTTATTGATTGGTTGACTTTAATCCCATTTTTTGGATGTTTGGTTGTGTTTACATTATTCCTGGATATGGGATTGGGCAGTTACAGTACATGATCCACAGACCTAGATGGGAAAGTCAGTAATAGGGAAACAAGGACATTACCTCTTTGACCTCTTTAGGATAAAAAAAAAAAAAACACAACTTTTTTTAGCCCATTTTGGTAACCAGTACTTGGCTTTTTGGTTTTCTCCCAAAGGCTAATGAGTTATTTTCTTTAGCTGTGAATGCAGTTCAATTTAACAGACATTTATTAAAAGCTTATCATTTATAAAGCACTACGTTAGAAATAGAAAGACAAAACCCAAGGAATCCCTGCCCTCAGGGAGTTTACAATCCACCAAAAATCAGGTGGCTAATCTAAGGAGTTACTGGGCCTTTGAGAGTCAGCCTTCTAGTAACCATATAGTTTTTCATGTTTGTTGCTTTGTTTTTAATCTGGGACTAGCATTAATATTGTTAGATTTGACCTTTGCTCAGTATTTCATGTTTATAGGTCTCTTTTGTTTTTAATTTCTCTTATATCTTGCAGTTTTCCCCAATATTTAAGTTTTTTGATGTTTAGATATTTTTCTTCAAACGAGAAGAAAAATTAGATGCTGCTTCTTTAATTTAAATGGCCATGTAGAACATGATAACTCACAAAATATAATAGCTGATATTTTGTCAGAAATTCACCCTCATCATTATCATCGTTATGGGGCAGCGAGGTGGCACAGTGCATAGGATGTGAGTCCTGCAGTCAGGAAGACTTGAATTCAAATCCAGCCTCAGACCTTACTGCTCCATGACCCTAGGCAAGTCACTTAAGCCTATTTTCTTCAGTTTTCTCATCTGTAAAATGAGCTGGAGAGAAAATGGCAAACCATTCCAGTATCTTTGCCAAGAAAACTCCAAATGAGATCATAAAGAGTTGGACATGATTGAAAGGAGTGAACAATAACCCCATCATTATATTATTGCCTAAGAAATACCATTGGTGCTGATAAAGGTCTGGTCCTGCAGGCCCAGCCTCCCCCCAAAAGACATGTTCAATGTCAGTTGCAAACTGCTTCATTCTATAAGATGATCAATACCATGATTCCAGCAAAATAACTTATTCTTCTGACCTAAAAACTACCTTTGCTCCACCCCTTCTATAAGGGATTGTATTTGCTTTTCTTCTCCTCATCTAGATCTCCATTTTAAAGAGGAGCTTTCCCTTTGCTGAATTTATCCAGCATGGATATTGAGAAACATGGTAGGAATAGCCCTCTGTGGCATAGCCCTAGGTCAAAGAAGATCTTTGAGACTGATATCTACGCAGTAAGATTAATAATAGGGGTGGCTAGGTGGCACAGTGAATAGAGCACAGGCCCTGGAGTCAGGAGGACCAGAGTTCAAATGTGACTTCAGACACTTAATACTTATAAGCCATGTGACCTTGGGTAAGTCAACCCCAATTGCCCTGACTTCCCCCCTCCAAAAAGATAAAAAAAAAGATTAATAATACTTTATTTTAAGACGTATAGGTAGTTTAAGCCTGTCTTTCACTACTCCTAACTCCCTTAAGGACCTAATTGTGAGCTAGGGACTGTCTTTTGCATGAAATACAAATATTATTTCATTTGATCCTTACAGCAACCTCTTGAGGTAGGTGTTGTTGTTTTATCTCTATTTTAGCATTGAGGAAACTGAGGCAGGTAGAGATTAAGTGACTTGCCCAGGGTCACAGAGCTAGTAAATGTCAGAGGTTGGGTCTTCATCACTCCAGGATCTTTGAATTTTGACTGTCAGTATCATTACAGTCCTGTTATCCCTTAGGAACTTTTCTTTGTCCTTTGAAACTCCTTTCATGCCTCAGACCTTCCCCTTTCTCTAAATATTTTACTTTTAGGTAATGACCATCTTGCACATGTTATACAAATGTCAGATTATCAATGTATTTGTTTATGTTTCTTTGCTCTCGAGTATCTGGGCATATTTCTCAGGGGTGGAGAAGCTGCTGCCTTGAGGCCACATGTGGTTCCCCACCCCTGATTCTAGATGATTAACTAATTTTGTGAATGTTGTTTTCAGGTGGCTATTTAGTATATCCCTGCTTATGAAACCCTTAAAAAAAAAAAGACTGCTCTGGCACATACTCACATACTGTGAGATCCCAGGCAAGTCATTTTATCCCTCGCTATCTCCAGGCAGCTTTCTAATTACTAAATTACAAAGGCTAAATTACAAAGGAGCTGCCAGAAATTTGTCCAGCAGGAGTCACCATCTTAGATGAAATCACAGTGGAACATCCCTCCTATGTACAGAACAGATATATCCAACTTAAATGCCCAAAGGTCAAGACATGTCTTTTCTCTTACTTTTGAATCTCCTTATAATGCACCATATTAATACTGAGATGCTTAGAGACCCCCTAGTTTCATTGATGTCAATATTTCCTGCAGTAGTGAAGGCAACCTTTCCATTTCTTGCATCCTCCATAATGGGTCTCCTCAGCCTTTCTGTGGGCATACGTCTAGATTTTTGACTTTATGTAGACTCCATTAGCACATGTCTATCTAGATGACTGGCCTGCTTCCTTTTCCATGCATGTGTGCCTTTGACAATACACTTTACCTTGCTTATTCTCTTCATTGGTGCCATGTTGCAGCCTACACCCAAAAGTCTCATATGCATATCCTAGGCTCCCAATCAATGAAACCTTCTCTGTATTTCCAAACTTAAAAACAACCTCACCTTCTTCAAATCCTTTACCTTCTTTTGCAATTATTCTCCTACTGGAGCCATTTTTGTGTATGTGTGATTTATCTCTCCTCTTTCGACCCCATTACAGAGTAAGTTCCTTGAGGGGAGATTCACACTAAGAGAAATCAAAGAGCATTTATTAAGTGCCTACTACATTCCAGGTACTATGCCAGGCCCTAGGACAACAAAGAAGGACAAAAATAGTCTCTTTTATCAGAGAGTTCACAATCATATCATATTTCCTTTGGATGCTCAGTGTTTAGCTGAGTGCCTTATAGCAGGACTTCATTAAAGTTTCTTGAAATGAATGGAATGTAAATTGAATACAAACTGAGGGATGCTTAATAAATGTAATGGTGAAAGAGAAATCATTGGCCCAAGTTGGTATAGGAGGAATATAATAGAATTAAAATTAAGCACCAAAAATACAGGGCATTTTAAATATAACCATCTCCCCACCCCTCACCCATGCATATGCTAGGGTATTAAAATAAACCATACATTATGTATATGGGAGAGGGAGGCAGGAATAAAAAGCTTATGAAGATATACCTATTGCTGAACAAAATGAAAACCCTTTTGCCTGAGCATAATTGGCTCGAAAGCTTTCTGTCGTGGTTCATTGCTGTTTTATTCCTGGAGATCACTGGGGTTATTTTAGAATACTTTATGAAATCATTGACTTAGAGCTACAAGGAAAACTTAGACATCATCTAGTGTAATGTCATGGTCCTGAGACCTTTACATCTGACAGTCTTTGCCCATTCTAACTGCAGTGTACATGTATGTTTGGGTTTACCTTGGGCCTTCCATGGTTTCAGTAGTTTGGAAGTTTTGGCTTCTGGTAATCACAAACGAATAAAAATTCTAATTTAAAATCAAATGACCCTATAAATACATACTTAAATAAATACATACATAAATAAATATAAGCCCAAAGAGTTTATATAGCTGTTGAGTTATAGGTAGCTAGGTGACACCATGCCTAGAGCACTGAATTTGGAGTCAGGAAGATCTGAATTCAGATCTTGCCTCAGACAGTCACTAAACCTCAGTTTCCTCATCTGTAAAATGGAGATAATAACAGCACCTACTCCAGAGTGGTTGTTGTGAAGTTCAAATGAAATAATATATATGTAAGGTGTTTAGCAAACCTCAAAGCATTATATACATGCTAGGTGTTGTTATGATTATTATTCTTGTGACTTTCTTAGGGTCACACAAATAGAAACTTTAAGCCCAGGTCCTATGAATCCTAAGTGTAGTATTCTCTCCAACAAACTGTACTAAGTTGAATATATCAGCTTTACATGGATAATATAGGGCATTATTTAGCAAAAGCAGTGTCGAAGTGGAGGATTTGATCCCTTGTCATCATAGCATTTCTGTTGTACATCACAGAGCAGATCACACAGAACAGAATCCAGATTGTAGCATAAGAGAGAAGAAATAGCTATAGAGGTATGTCATATATGTACATATAATATAATGTTATATAATATATGTACATATAATAAATATGGAGGGGCCTTAGGAATCATCTAGACCACACCCTCATTTTACAGATGAGGAACTTAACAACAAGACAGGTTAACGGATTTGCCCGAAGTCACAGAAAGTAGCACATCTAGGATTTATGGTCTTGACTCAGTGATGTTCAACAATTTAGGTATGGGAAGTCATGACCATCCACCTACGTATGCAACCTTGAACAGCAAGCCAAACCACTAAAAATAAAAAATAAGTGGTGTGTGTGTGTGTGTGTGTGTGTGTGTGTGTGTGTGTGTGTGTGTG